>NW_003852407.1:21174917-21175912 GCF_000181295.1 Otolemur garnettii
TTTTTGAGGTGTAATTCATATATCTTAAAACTCCTGATTTTCAAATGTACAATTCAGACATTTTGAAAATATTCAGAGTTGTGCAACCATCATCAAAATCTAATTATAGAACATTTTCATTACCCAAAAAGGAACCTATACATATTTTCACTCTTTATGTCTATCTTTCCATAGCCCCTGGAATCTAG
The DNA here is from genome assembly GCF_000181295.1 of Otolemur garnettii. NCBI lineage: Eukaryota > Metazoa > Chordata > Mammalia > Primates > Galagidae > Otolemur > Otolemur garnettii. The sequence continues at coordinate 21,175,106 of NW_003852407.1, forward strand.
TAAGCTGCCTTACTATAGATGTACCTATAATGAAAATTTTATATAAATGGAATCACACAATATGTGATATTTATATTTGGCTTCCTTCACTTAGCATAGCAGGCTGATTCGTAGGGCAGCATATATAAGTACTTAATTCTTTTTTATGATTGAATAGTATTTTATTATATGAATATACCACATTTTATTTATCCATCCATCAGTTGATGGACATTTGAGTTGTTCCAAGTTTGACTATTATAGAGAAAATATTATGAGCATCTATTCACAAATCTTTTGCCAAATGTTTATACATTTCTTGCAAACAGTTTTATGTTTTATGATTTTCATAAATCTTTAGTTATAATGTAAGGGGATACATACCAAGTTGATGGTAATAGTAACCTTCCTTTTAAAAATGCCATTTCTTTAAGATTTTGGTAACTGATTATCAAATAATGGTATTAGACTATTGATGAAATCATCCCTTATTTTTCAATCTCCTTCTTCCTTAAATCCCTGAATCCACTTCTGTTTTACCATTTGTAGTTTTGTCTTTTCCCGAATATCATATGATGTGAGTCATATAGGATGTGGACTTTTACAACTGTCTTCCTTCATTTTAACAGTAAGTGTTAAGATTTATGCACCCCTTCTTGTAGCTCAATAACTCATTTTTAAATTATATACTGATACTCCAGTTTATAGATGCACCACTGTTTGTTTATTCATTCACATATGGAGAAGATATTGGTTGCTGCTAGTTTTAGCAATTATAAATAAATCTGACATAAACGTTCATGTACAGGATTTTATGTAGACATAAGT
>NW_003852407.1:21175932-21176917 GCF_000181295.1 Otolemur garnettii
ATTTCACACTCCCACAAGAAATAGACGAGAGGTCTTTTGCTCACCTACAATTGGTATTGTCATTATCTGTGGACTTTTGTGTTTGTTTGGTTTGTATCTTTTTTAAATTTTACCCATTCTAATAAATGTATAGTGGTGTCTTCTTGTTTTAATTTGCATTTTCCTAATGAAAAATAATTGAACATTTTTATAAGCATTTTTGCCATCTGTATATCTTTTTTGTGAGGGGTCTTCTTTAGACATTATAATAGGGTTAATTCTACATTTTTTTATAATGAGTAGTTTTCTTAGTCTTGGCTTAAAGAACTCTGTATATTTTAATACAACCATGTAACAGAAATGTACTCTGTCCACTGTTTCACATTTGTGGCTTGAATTTTTGTTCTCTTCATAATGTCTTTCTCAGAAGAAAGTTTTAAAAGTTTTTTAAAAGTTTTAATAAATAAAATTATGATTTTATTTTTAAATAACCTTTTTCTTTCATGAATTAGGGTTTTAGTGTTTGTATCTAACAGCTAATCATCACACTTATGGATACACAGATTATTTCCTGTGTTTTATTGAGAAGTTTTACAGTTTTGTGTTTTACATGTATGTCATTGATTCATTTGGAGCCATTTTTTGTGAAATTGTATAAAGTCTAACTTAACTTTTTAAGTACAATTGTTCAGTTGTTTTCAGCTCCATTTGTTAAGTCATTTGTGTTGTCTTTGTTCCTTTCGCGGTGATCAGTTGACTACAGGATGTACGACAAGTTCATGATTCATTCTAGAACAAGTACTAGGTACTTCACTGCTAAATATCACCCATACCACCTTTGAAGTACCCCTCCTGGGACCGGTCCACAGATGCCAGTGCCTAGTCCACCTCTCTTTTAAGAATGACCTTCAGAGCTGTTATTGTCATAGTACCAGCGCTGACAATTCACGAACATGGCACCACATGCTAACCTTGGCATCATTCAAACACCTTCATAAGGTTTCAT
>NW_003852407.1:21177221-21178467 GCF_000181295.1 Otolemur garnettii
TGTAAGACCTTGTATGTTGTTGGATGCTTCTACTTCTGGGCTTCCTTTTCTGTTCCATTAATCTAGTCTATACTTTTTCTAATACAACATTTTCTTGAACACTGTAGATTTATAGGAGTCTTGAACACAAGTAATACCCTCCACCTGTCTTCCGCCTCAGTATTTTACTGCCTATTCTGTCTTTCAACTATATAGACTTAGCATTATACAATTTACCCATGAACAAAAACACTTGTACTGCCTTAATATTTTGAAATTTAAAAAAATAATCAGTTAATACCTACAAAATAGATTGTGGAGATTTTATTAGGATTACATTATATACAGACCACATTGAGAAGAATTAACATCTTAACGTATTAGGTCTTCCAACTGATGACCACAGATATCTGTCCATTTTTTTAGATCCTGATTCCTTTCATGAGATTTGTAGTCTGCCACATACAGATCCTCTACACATGTGATTAGATTTATACCTGAGCAATATATTTTGGGCTGTACTAATCAAAATAGTATCGTTTTTAATTAAAATTCCATTTATTAATTGTTATTGTATAGGAAATGAATTTACTTTTATATATTAACCCATGTCTTGGAATCTTGCTATAGGGCCATAAGTGTTACAGTCTCGTAAGTTCCAAAAGATTATATTTTCATTACTTATTAAGCTTTTCTATGTAGACAATCATTATATCTTTTATTCTTTCTTCCCAAATGTACAAATTTTACTTCCTTTTCTAGTCTTCTAATGCTATGTGTCATGTAGACTATCAGTAGTGAGAAAGGATATCCTTACTTTATTCCTTATCTTAAAGAAAATATTCCATTTCACCGTTAGGTGTGAAGATAACTCTAAGTTTTTTATAGATGTACTTTTTTCAAGTTGAAGAAGTTTCCCTTTATACCCAGAGTACTGAGATTTTTCTTTTGATCATGAATGAGTGTTGGATTTTGTCAAATGCCTTTTCTCTATCATTGATAAAATCATATGATTTTTCTTCTATAATCTGTTAATGCAGGGAATTATGTTTATTGATTTTTTTTAAATGTTGAAACAACGCTGCATCAACAAAAAAACTCTCTTAGTGTGAGTGAAAGTTGCCCCTTTTTTTACATTCCTTAATTTTATTTGTTAATACCATGTTGTAGATTTTGCATTTAGGTTCATGAAAGATAGAAGTCTGTGGATTTTCCCTTCCTGCAACATTTTTAATAGGATTATGATATGAGAGTATTTTTTCCCTTG
>NW_003852407.1:21179297-21215071 GCF_000181295.1 Otolemur garnettii
GTCGTGTTTCTTTTCTCATCTGCAAGTGTGAGTGATTATAATTTGGTTTCACAGTAGTACATTGGATCACTTTTCATAAAAGGATTTAATGCTGTGAATTTTACTCTAAGGACTACTTACATTTCATCTCACAAATTTTAATAAATTTTATTTTGTGTTTAATTAGTTCAGATTATGGTTCATTCTTTTGGCAATGTAATCTTTGACTCAAGGTTTATTTTCAACTTTGTGGTTTTAATTACTAAATACACTTATCCATCTGTTTTGGACATCTAGTTTTTTTGTATGTATCATATTAATATTTTAATGCAACATTTGTTCTTTTGCATTTCTATGGGAGGGTTCATGGCCAAAAGCATTTTCTACCTTGGCAAATGTTCCATGAGATCTTGAAAAGAACGTGTATTCTGCTTTTGTCAACTGAAGTACTTTATAAATGGTCATTACATGAAGTTTATTGGTGATGGTGTTATGTCACCTAGATCCATGCTAATTTTATGTCTGTTTAATCAATTACTAAAAGAGAAGCACTGAAGTCCCTGATGTAATAATAGAAATTTTAAATTTTTTCCTTCCAGTTCTATTCATTTTGCCACATAGACTTTTATGTGGTTTTGGTAGGTGTATTAACAATTATTATATTTTCTTGACAAATTCATCCCTTTATTATAATATTCCTAATTCTGATGTTTGTTTTCTCTAAAAAAAAAATACAATAATTACAGAATTATTTACATTTGCATTAGAATAGTACATATTTATTTTTCTTTGTATTTACTCTATATTTTACTTTATATTTTAAGTGATTCTTTTGTGATAAAACATTTAGTTCTTGTTTTGTGTTTAGTTTTGTTTTTTTCTTTAACCACTCTTAACAGACTATATTTTTTCATTGATATTTTTCCACAAGTCAAACTTTTTAACTTTATTGAGTATAATTAATAGATAAAATTGTACATATTTAATGCATACATTTTTGGCTTTATTTATACACCCATTGTGCTATCACCAGCATCAGGGTAATAGATTTATGAATCACCTATAAATATTCCCTTAGGTTCTTGCATGTGTATGTGTCTAAACATATATCTTTTTTTGTTGTTAAAAAAAATCACATAGAATATATAGTCTTAACATATTTAAAATAAATAATATTGCATTTTTAACTACAGTTGCAGTGCCATATAGCACGTCTTTACTATTCAGGGGTCCTCAAACTTTTTAAACAGGGGTCCAGTTGACTGTCCCTCAGACTGTTGGAGGGCTGGACTGTGGGCCCCGGCACAAGTTGGCTGCTAAGCAGGACAGGCAGCAGTGGCAAAAACACCTGGCAGGCCAGATAAGTGTCCTCAGTGGGCCGCATATGGCCTGTGGGCCATAGTTTGAGGACGCCTGATAGGTAACTAAAACTTTATTCACACTGAGCAAAATTTTTCCCTCCTTTCCCAGGCCCTACCAACCACCACTCTCATCTCTGCTTCTGTGAATTTGACTGTCTTAGATATTCAATACTGGTCCTTCTGTGACTAGCTTATTACACATAGCATAGTGACCTCTGAGTGCATCAATGTGCAAATGATGAAAGGTCCTTCTTTTCAAGGCTTAAAAGTATTGCATTGTATGTATTTACCACAATTTTTACCCATTCACCTATCCATGGATATTTATTTGAGTTGCTTTAATATCTCTTATTGTGAATAATACTACAGTGACCATGGGAGAGACTCCAAGCCATTATTAGTTCACGTATTTCTTGTGTGCTGCTCATTCTTTGCATTCTTTGTTATTGTTCTGACATTATAATCATGCACGGGCTACACCTCTTCCTCAGTCTTTGCACTTGTGTTATGGCTTTCTTTTCCATTCTTTTTTATTTTTGCATTTTACTATGAAAAATTTTTACTTGAGTGATTTTTTTCTTTGGTTCTGCCCAGTCCATTGATGAGCCATCAAAGGCATTTTCAACATCATAATCATCCCTCATATAAAAAGTTTAAATAAGTAAAAATATTATTAATCAATTTGTGTACTATAAAAACTATAGAAATGTGAAATATGATTTACTCAAAATACTTTTAAAATTTCTTCCTTAATAAAATTTTAGTTACATGCAATTATTTCCGTTAACTTTCTTTTGTTGCCTGTATTTTAGGTCATAGTTCACACACCAAACCCATTACTCAAAGCAATTTCTATGGAATTTGTTCCCTTTGTTTTCTTCAAATATGATATAATTTCAGATCTTAAGTTTAAGTGTTCAATCCATTTTGAATTGATTTATACGTGGTATAAGTGCAGTTTCCAATTTCATTCTTTTATTCATGTAGATTTCCAGTTTACCAGCACCATTAATTGAAGAAACTTCTTTTACTCCATTAAATCTCCTTGGCACCTTTTTCAATAGTCAATTAACCATAAATTTATGAGATTTTGCCTGGGCTTTTTATCGTGTTTGGCTAGTGTGACTTTTTATGCCATCACCATGCCATTTTGATTGCTATAGCTTTGGAATATATTCTGAAATCATAAGTTCTCACGGCTCTGGCTCTGTTCTTTCAGCTTGTGATTGCCTTAACTATACAGAGGGTTTTTGGAATGTAAATTAATGCATCTATTATAGAAAAGGGTATGTAGACTTCTAAAACACTACCATATGATATAGCAATCCCACTTCTGTGTGCATATCCAAAGGAATTAAAATCAATATGTTAAATAGTTGTCTTTATTACCATGTTTATTGCAGTACTATTCATAAGAGTCAAGATATGGAATAACTAAGTGTTCACCAACAGATGAATGAATAAAGAAAATGTATTATATATACAGAGTACACCATAGAATATCATTCAGCCCGAAAAAGAGAGGGAAATATTGTCATTTCCAACAACAGATGAACCTGGAGAACATTATGCTAAATGAAATAAGCTAGTGCAAAAAATTACATTCTGTATGAGCTCATCTACATGTGATATTTTTAAAAAAATCAAACACACAGAATGTAGATTGGAATTACCAAAGATTGGCAACAAGGGAGAGAGAATGGGAAGGTGTTGGTCAAAGGACACAAAATTTCAGTTAGCAGGAATAAGATACACTGATCTATTGCACAGAAGGTTGACTATAGCTAATAATAATGTATTGCATATTTGAAATTGTTACAAGACAGGATTTTAGATGTTCTTACCACAAAAAATAATAATGTTAGGTGGTGAAAATGTTAATTAGCTTGATTTAATCACTCCACAATGCAGTCGTGCATTAAAATATCACATTGCATCCTACAAATATATAAAATTATTTGTTAATTAAAAATATTTAATCAAATAAAGAAAAATAAGATGATATAATTAACTAATGAGAAATTTTCTATTCCTTTTCAAAAGAATATATAGAGGTTGATTAAAATAGCAATTAAAAAATTTACATAATTAGGTACACCTGAAAGAATTAATTTAGCATATCAAAGTAATAGCAGTACGTGTGTGTGGGAGCACAGTGTGTGCTGCCACAGGAAGGGGAAACTATTGTATTTTTCTTGATAAATATTGTGTCATTTTTACAAAATAAAAATTGGCAAAATGTCATGGTGCACAGCAACATTTAATAAAGATTTAATAAAAGGCAGGTAGAATAGAATAATGGATAAGAACACAGGATTGGAAATTATAAAAATTATAGCTTAGCCACTTATTAGGAATATGCTCTGTCTAGTTCTGAATTGTCCCATTTACTAAAGAGAAATATTATTACCTTATAAAATTGTTGTGTTTACTAAGTAATATACATGTTTTCCCACAATTCTCAGGGGGCAAAAAATAAAATTCAACATATTATGAAACTTCAAGCAAAAATTAATAGGATAAAATACACATATCATTAAATATCACTAAGTATTGAAAGAAACAACAATATGTCAAAACCAACTAAACTATGGGCATAGAAATTATTATTTAATAACAATGGTTTAAAAGATAAAGTAGCTGTGTGTAACAGTAACTGTTACCCCTCTCCACATACTCAAGCAATTTTAACTAGGTCACACAGTTATAATGATCTCACTTTCTACATGCAGAGGAGCACAGGAGAGTTCATGTATCCTCACCCAAAAGAGAAATGGAGAAATGGTGAGTGTGATAATTAGTAACACTAAGTATGAGCAAATATATAAAAATAAAACTGTATATAAAGTATAATTAAAAGATAGGTTGAAGAGCTATACCGTCAAGCAAGATGTTTGACAAAGTGTTAACACATACACGATATTGTTCAAACAGTTTCCTATTCAAGAAAGCTTTAAGTATGTTTGGACATGTCTTTCAGAAAGCTGATTAGGAAGACTCTGTCTACCACCCACAATACCTGTTGACACATTGCCTAAGGAAACTCTTGGAATTTTCATTCCTCACTGGAAGGCAGGGTGATTGATCCAATAAGGAGACTTTTTCAAGGAAGAGATGACATGTTTTCCAGATCCTTTTGAAACCTTGGGTAGTTTTATATGTAGCATTGTGAGTATGAATTAAACAGAAATAATTTTTTTATTTTTTTTTTTAAGAGGCAGCGGCTCACTTTATTGCCCTCGGTAGAGTGCCATGCTGTCACAGATCAACCTCTAATTCCTGGGCTTAGGTAATTCTCTTGCCTCTTGCTCGGACCATAGGCACCCACCACAACAGCCGGCTATTTTCTGTTGCAGTTTAGCCACCCTCAGCATATGGGGCCAGAGCCCTACCCATTGAGCCACAGGTGCCGCCCAAAAATAAAGTTTTAAGATGAGGCCTGCTAAAGTTCACCTTTAAGTTACAACCAAATACACAGAATGAAAGGAGGCTCGCCGCTCCACTTTGCTGGAGTCCATCACACACCGCTGGCACTGCGCACCCAGAGATGAGTACTACAGGAGCTGGTAGAGCCAGGCACCCCGTGGAACTGCTGCCCATTTCACAAGGCGTTTGTGAGACCCCTGCTGGTGACTCCCCGCAGGACTTCTTTGAGAGAGGAATTTGTAGCCGATTGATGTCACCTATTATTTATTTGGATGTAAGGTATGTTATTAAGATAAGTAAGATAATATATTCCTATTTGTCCCCAAGGACTAGGGCAATCTGCTGAAATTCTAATTTCTAAATGAAAGAAGTTAAACAAATACATAATTTTGCCCAAATAGATAATAAACGAGGAAGAGGATGAAACATCTAGTTAGCTATCTTGTCAGAAATTATATATTTTAAATTAGACAAATGTATAGACTTGGTGACATTTACAGAAGTGCAATTAGAAGAATCTCCATCTCAAACTAATGTCATATTAAAGTAGATAAAATAAATGAAAGTAATATAAACCAATGTTGACTACATTTAGTGGTAACATGAACTTGGTTTATGCTTTCTAGAGAGCATTAGAGTACCATATAACAAAAGCTAAAACTATTCACACTTTTTGCCCAGTGAATTTCACAGTATATATCAGAAATAATGCAGAGGGCATTTTTAAAAATTATAATATATTTAATGATTCAAATATATTATTGTTTACTATATTCTAAGATCAAAACAGAAGCAGTACAAAAGGGTCTATGCATCCTCTGATAAACAGTTATGTTCCATGAATACTAAAGTCCACAAAAACAAAGAATATCAATTGCATCATTTATTTACTCTGTGCCATGTATAGTGAATCATGCTAACCTTGAACGTTTCCATGTTGTTCAGGTGGTTTCAAATTGTCTGGAATTACTATACATAAAAATTAAAATACTACTATGATATTTAGAATTTGATTACTGATTATTTTAGTATCTTAAGATCAGTCCTTAAAATAACAATTAGCTTCTGGACCAGTTACCTCAGGAAACAATTTTAGGGAATGGTCTCCTTGCAGTGCTGCTTGGTGAGGGTAACTTATGTACTCAGCACTTGAAATTTACCAAAATCAACTTAAATGCATGCTAAGAATTAAGATGTGGTATATGCTGTAAAAGTGATATCTTAACAGCTTTCATTATGCATTACTTATAAATGCTTCCTACAAAGTAATAGTGAATTCCTAAAACAGCAAATAAAGAATTTATTTTGATAAATCAAAATAGACAAGCACTAGGCTTCTGGAACAGATGCCTCCTGCCTGTATGCCCTTGAGCAGAGGGGTTCATTGCTCTGCTTATCTTCATCCAAAGAAAATGCAGGACTCACTTGTTTCAGAGTTAGTGTCGATGGAATAATGCTTCTCGCTTTTCAACCATGTGCCATATACTATCCTATGATAAGACAGAAAACTCAGGACAGGCAACATGATACCGTGGTATAAAAGAGGAAGACAGGTTATGGTCAGATAGCATGTCCCTCTTAAGCTGAATTCTTTAACGCTTGTCAACAAAGTTATGAGAAAATTGACATGTTCATTTATAGTGCATTAACATCTGTTGGCACAGTCCTCAGGAAAATAAAAATCAGTGTGAGAAACGAGGTGATTGTATGTGACAACGCAGCAAATATTTGTCAGTTTCGGTCATCATCTTTTGAAGTTGTATTCATTTTGTTGTATTGAACTAAAGCATCAAATTACACTCAGGGGACTGTATATTTTTGTAGAAACTATATTTCCAGTTAAGATAAAAATTGTTTGTGACTTGAATTGTCCAATAGGATGACCAAAGTTGGAGGCTCAAAGGATATCATCCCAGTGACCAGACTCCTGAAGGATCGATTTTAATGGCACCATCTCTATTTCTGTGGAAATTATGGTATCATATTTTTCTGCCCTTCTGCTCTCATGTATTCTACTCTTAAAGCTCTGGTGACAGGACTGATAGTTTATGTTTCAGGGTTTATTCCATCACAGAAATGATCCAATTATTTCCGTTCGTAAGATTCACCTTAATAAAATTCCTTTTAATTGACCAAGTTTAGGTACAAATGTCAATGGGATGGAAGTCATTTGGAGATACAATAGACAACAATTTGATTACAATTGTTGGTTTAGGTGTCCAAATCTTTGTCAGCACAGGTAGCCTTCAGCAAGGAAAGCAGGTAAACACAAGTGTGGGTTCACACACACACCACTGGGAGTAAGCAGACCCAGACTGGGATCGGCATATTATCTTCACGGGTTACTGAGCAATGTTCTAATGTCTTATTATGCACAACACATTTTTGCTAACCCTACAGAATTCTTTGTGGGAAATTGGTAATCATGTATTTAAAAACATTTCTAGACATGACTCATAACTTCTGAAATTGACTTTAATGGAGGCAACTGGGGAGCTATGTGACAGGCAACAGGAAGGGAGCTTGGCATGCTGTGTAATGGAATAATGAAGCAAATAAAAATTAGACATGATTTCCATAAGCAGGCCCTGAGTTGAAGATGTCATGTTCTGATGGAAGTTGGTGAAAACATTTTCAATGTTTTTAGAGGTTGGCTAATTAAATTAAGCATTCTTTTCATCCGGTGAGCACTTAGCTTTCATTAAAATCAGTTTCATACACATGGAGGGTTATGGACTGACTCCGCCATTGTTTTGTTTTGTATTTTTCTTTTTATTAAACCACAGTTGTGTACATTAATGCAATCATGGGGTACAATGTGCTGGGTTTACATACAATTTGAAATGCTTTCATCAACCTGGTCAACATAGCCTTCACGGCATTTTCATAGTTATTGTGTTAAGACATTTATATCCTACACCTAGTAAATTTCACATGTACCCTTGCATCGTTGTTTTGTTGTTGTAAAGCTGTTTATGCAGGGAGTTATATTTTTTTCCTTTAAGACTTTTGCTATTAGAACCTCACCCACTTCACCAACCTGCCTGTGATGTGGTGCTTATCAGCACACTTCAATCCGCAGATCTCACAACTTTTATTAGCAGCAGTGATGAGTAGCTGTATCTTGAAATGGCATGGGTATGAGACTGCCTTAAGAAATATATTCAGGTCATCAAGATCTGATGACTTGCATCAACATTCAGAGAAATAATTTTTGGTTTTAGAACCCAAAGTCCCAGCTCTACATGAAGGTTACTTTGAATTTGGTGCATTAGGGAACAATATGGCTGCATCTTTATGCAGTGAATTCCTGACTTGAGAGCATAGATGCATTGAACAACCTTCTTAATGAATATTTCAAAAATGAGAGAAAACTTATTTATTTCTAAACATGTAGCTACTTTTCCCTAGGTTCCAGAGTTCCTACCTGAGTTTACAGCTAGGCATCAAAAATAGAAAAAAAAAATGTTTCACATAATCTCTCGAGTAGTGATCAACTCAGTCAAAATCATATAGTATACATGCTTAAATTAAGCTCATTTGAAGCATCAAATCAAAGTTCCTTTTTGAGTCAGTGCTCCCTTCACCTCTCTTTCTCAATCTCTCTCTTGATTTCTCTTGATTTTTTCTTTAAATACATGTGTGTGTCTGTAGGTGCACATATATGATATATACATACCTATACATACAACCATTATAACCTTTTATAGTAAATCTTACTGTCATTTACCATTTTACAAATAAGAAAAACAAAGCTTAGCAGAGTTAAATAACATGGCCAATAGAAAATAGTTGTACTGGATTAATAAACAGATAAACCACAATTTGAACCTAGTTTGTCCAACTCCAGATAATTGCCTTAAAAACAGTATGACACTGTGAAGTCTATTCTTCTCTTTTTATGTAGGAATAATGTTCACATTTTACAAGTATTGAAGGTCGCTAATAAAGAAGTTTGAGCGCCATTGACAGTGTACTAGTGTCTTAACTGAGAAACATTTTTTTGGTGATATTCTACTTCTGTTATCCATAGTTTTAAAATTCACTTGTTTTACATATTACATGCATTAGGGGGCATACGAAAGTTTTGACATACGCAAGAATCAAGAAACATAAAATCTGCATGGACAGAAACAAATGAAGCCCTGCCAGCAACACCAATAAGCTGAGCAAGTTGGAACTTGGCAGGCGTGAACCAGAGAGGATAGTGTCAGCTGTGTTTCTCAGAAGTAAAATAATGGACCGTCACATGGTCTTCCCAAAACCTGTAGTGAACCGTGTATATAACACATATCATGCATATAGTATATTATATATTATGGATATGCATATCAGTGAAGACATACAGTGACAATTATGCAACCATAGTTAATGATCTTTGAGCACTGTTAATTAATGAGAGATTTTTATGTAGATAAGTTATTACATCTTAAATTGAACAAGAAAATTGTAAGAAAACTATCTGTATTTATGGATACATGTATATAAAAATATGTGAGGCATGTCCAGAAAGTTTCTGGTCATGTATGTCTGTACATTGTACATTACATGATTACTTTATATCACATGGATACTTTATGAACAGCCCTTATATTTGTATTTTTCAATAGCATGAAATATATAGAATTATAATATTGAGTAAAGTCGACCCTACTTTCCTCAAAAGGACGAGGTTTTTTTTTGCATAGGCAAATATATAGAATTTACTGGTGTTCATCTGTAATTGGCATAGCGCATGGGCTAATTGTGTACTCTAAAATTTATATATTGAAATACTACCCCAAACATATTGGTATTAGGGGGTTGGTCCTTTAGGTGGGTAATTGAGATTAGATGAGGTCGTGAGGGGGAGCTCTCCTGAACAGGAATAGTGCGCTTACAAAACTCAGAGGGATCTGCTTTCCTTTGCCCTCAACCACATGAGGATCCAATGAGAAATGGCCAGTCTGCACACAAGAGGGCTCCCACCAGGACCCAGCCGTGCTGATACCCTGACCTTAGACTTCCAGCCTCCAGGACTGGGAGAATTAGCTTTCTTTTTTTTGGCTAGCCACCCAGTGGGTGGTAATATGTAACAGCAGTCCAAAATGACTAAGACACACTGTCTCGATGCATATGAAATAATTGTAATTATCATGTTTACATGGGTTTAAGGACTAAGACTTTTCCTTGGCATCTTCTTTTTCTTTTTCTTTCTTTCTTTTTTTTTTTTTGGCAGTTTTTGGCTGAGGGCTGAGTTTGAACACACCACCTCCAGCATATGGGTCTTGTGCCCTATTCTTTTGAGCCACGGGCACTGCCCTAGCATCCTCCATTTTTAATGTATATTCTAAACAGTTAGGGCAGTTAATCTATTCTCCAGATTTCTAACCTGCACATCATTAATAATGATATTAAAAGTAATAAACAAATAGCAAGAGCTTAGATTTACTGAGAATTCGCTAAAGCAGGTATTTACTGAGTACTTTATCTACTATCACATTTACATCTCCTAGTAACCCTCAGAAAGCACACTATTGTATTTTACAATGAGAAGCTCAAGTTAGAATTGCCCAGAATCACATAGCTAATACCTAATGGAACTATAGATTGACTCAAATGCAATTCTATTCATTATTTTTCTGGTCGATTAATTTTTTAAAGATTGCATTTCCCAGTCGAGGATTTCAAGATCATATTTCATTAAGCTCATATTTTTAAAATGTATTAAAGTATGGGGTTTGATGATTTTTTTTAGTGGAAAAATAAAATATTTAACATTCTGTCATGGAAGAGAAAGGGACACAGACTATAAAGACTACTTACACATTTGTTGTAAGTAGTCATCAGCTGTGCTCGTAATGAATCAATCACCCTGTTAATGTGTTATTCAATCGAATTCAACTTATAATAGTGATAATCTTGATAACTGTGTGATTTTAAATGAAATTCTATAATGTGCACTTATTGCTTAATATATACAGTTATAACCACCAGTATAATAGATAGGAAATGTCAATACATAAGATTTGAAATAAATAAAATATTTAAAATTTAAGTAAGTAAAGCCAAAATTTTTTTTTGAAAGTTTAGTTTGGGTAGGCAAGCCATGATGCAAAGAGTTAGCACATAGTTGATTGAGGGGATTATGTCAGAAACAATAGTATAGAAATAGGCATAATATGACTATTATTAACAGAAGATATGGCACTAAATATCAGTGTATATATGCTTTAAATCTCATTTGTGGTGTGATGCCAATTTTAAATTTTAAATTGCTATATATTTTAAATTTTAAATTGACACCACACCATAAAATAGAACAGAATGAGCTGAAATTAGGCCTCTTTTCATTTCTACAAGCTCAGCCTTTTTGTATCTCTACTATTTGTTTTCTCCTTTTTGACATTCATAGTGTTTTGACTTGGATCTTATATCTCTGTTGTCTATTTTTTCAAACTCTGCTTAGCAAGTCGATCATGGAACTAAAGAGAAAAAGAAGACATTAACACCCCCCCCCAAAGAAAGCAATGAAAAAAATTATTTTAAGAAGAAGGAGATAGTAAATACCAGAATTGATTTGTGTAAGCAGGGTCAATACCTAGTGAATTGGACACTTAAATTTCTTTCATGTTCTTAGAATAAATCATTCCTTTCGAGAGTTAGGAGCAGAAAACAGATTGCTGGGGTCTGAGAAGTAAAGGGAAGTTAAGAAGCAATAATATCTTCTCAAGAAGTTTGTCTGTAAAGATGAAAATATGATATCTAGAAGAGAAATAAGGTCAAAGAAGAGCCTGAATAGACACTTCTCCAGAGAAGAAATATAAATGACCAGTAAGTACATAAAAAATGTTCACTATCACCAAGGAGTCAAGAAATTCAAATCAAAACTCTCCTGAGAACGAGCTCTGGTCTGTTAGGATGGCCATGCAAAAAAAGGTAAAAGGGAACTGTTTGAAAAATGTTTAAGAAAGGAAACCATTGTGGAACCTCGGGGCAAATATGAACTTTGTGTTGTTTTTCTGGTCCAGGGGCACTTTATTAGTGGCTCTCCTTGTCCCTGCCCTCGACAGGATGACCCTGGTTCAGCCAGAGTTTCCCTGGCAATGCGATTCTCAAACACCATACAGGACGCAGAAGCTGACAGATGTATCTCATCTTTATGTTAGTTTTATCCACAAACAAGACGTGTGAACCTCTTGTTGATTACAGAGCTCCATCATTAAAATGGACATGAAAATAAGAAGAACCAAGTAACACACCCCAGAAACAGTGCCTGGCCCAGAATATCTATGCTGGTGCAGGGGAAGAGGAGGAAGGGAAGATGGATGCAAATATATTACTGAACCTATGGTTGGATATGTGCCGTCCATCACTTTGTCATGACTAAGGTTTAAATTTACTATTAAATTAATGTTCAGTGCAGTTGAAGATTTAGCAGCAATGTAGCACTTTGGGAATAGCTTTATAAGTTTTCTTTCCATCTCTTCCACTGTGGTAGTATTTCTTTCTTCATTTAGTATATACTATTTAATGTGTCTTAAAGCTAGGTTTTGATTTTTGTATCCTGAGAGATTGAAATATTTAGTTTTACTTTTCACTTTGTCTTCACATTTGGCATTATTACCTTTGTAAATACTTTTGAAATTACTTGAAAAATGCTGGGGTTTTTGTGTATGTACATATCTGTGTATATATATATATATATGCAAATGTATAAAGTTTGTCATAATAAAGATTTATTTTGTTTATTTTAAAGATTCATGCATATTATGTTTTATTTTGTTTATTTTAAAGATTCATGCATATTATGTTTTATTTTGTTTATTTTAAAGATTCATGCATATTATATTTTATTATTCAATGTAATGGGTCCATTTTGCAATATAAATCTCAAAATTATTGAGGTGTACATTATTATACTTGAAAACATGGTATACTTTCATGCTTCGTAATTTTCTCCTCTTCCCTGCTATTTTATGCTAAGACAATTTAATTGCTGGTTGCCCTGCTGGTTCTCTTACACTTTCCCTTTTCTCTTATAGAAAGCTATATTTGGCAAGCCTTTTATCCTTCCAAATATTGACTTGTTTCTATTCTAACACATGTTAGTTTTTGTCTTCCCTTTTACTCTATGTTCTCATGCTGCTTGGAAAATAAAAATAACTATGGCAGAGTTGCTGTATGTGGCTGCAGATGAATATTGCACTTGTGACATGCTTTATCTGTGAGGCCAACCAGAGTAGCTCTAATGGAGAGGCAAGTTAGTGGAAATTAGTGGTCTCCAAACTTCATATACATTATTTTGTTTAATCTTTAAACTGATAACAAACTACCCAGCCCTGCATTCTCTCCTTTTAATATTGTGTTTCCATATTACATTGATTTTCCAATTGTCCTAAATATTCAGCATCCTTGTGATAGGAACCACTATTATTCGTGCCTTTGGAACTTTTAATTAATGTTTGTTCGTTGTCTTCTATGTAAATGATTTCTTAATTGTGCCCACAATACTGGGGATTAAAATAAATTAAAATATTTTAATTCCTACTTTTCTTTGCCACCATATCACTTTTTAAATGTTACTTCTTCCACATATTTTTAAATTGGTACATTCTTGTTTTAAAATGAAAAAAAAATTTTTCCTACTTTGGAATTAGCTCACTTTCTCCATAGTCTTGGTTCCTTTCTCACTTTTTCTGTAGAATAAATTTTGCTCTTCTGAAAGTTTACAAACCCTCCCCTGCCAAGATTTGATGAACCGTGAATATGGCCCTTGGGCTCATCCCCCAAATCTCCCAGCCCAGTGACTCTCACATGAGAAGCCCCAGGGACTGGTTTCCCCTTATACCTGCTCTAATTATTGTCACTTTTTCAATTTCTTGCTTTTGTTTTCTTTCATCCTTCATGCCTTCCTATACATTGTATGAATAAAAGAAAGTAGCAGCAAATATGATTTACTCTTATTCTGTCCGTACCCCTCATTTTTTATATTTTTCTCTCTCCAGTCCCCATCAAACCTGCCAAGTGTCCCCATCTTCTCCGTTTACAGAGAACATTCTCAGCATGCTGAATTCATAAGTTAAAGTGAGCAATATTTTCTGAGCAATGTCAAAGGCATTCTACAGCAGCAAACAGTTCCATCGTCTTCTAGATGCCGCTACCAATGTGCTCTTGGCGTAATAAGCCGGACAAAGATACGTGCACAACCAAGCAGTGCCGGCCAGACAGGATGTGTCATGTCCATAGTGACACTTCACACAACAGGCCATGCTGTTGAGAAGTTGTCTCCTGGAACTAGGCACAACACACCCTCCATGAGATGCTGCTCGTCTATATCACAGCATAAAGCTGAATATCCTATTAGTTCTGTATGTGCATTCCGCATGTTAATTGAGAATATGAGACTATCAAAAGAAAACAAAAGTAGCATGTTAGACGAACTAAGGGTACTCAGAACAAAAAAATAGATTATGAAATATTTAGAAATTGTGGCAGAATAGCATACATTTGCTCTCAGGTCTATGAGAAGACACTGAACAGTTTCAGGAGATCTATTGATAGTTATACCTATTCTAGTAAAGAAGAAATTCAGAAATTAAGATACAGAATAGTTATAAAAGGGTTTTATATTGAAAAAATAAATCCTTTCATAATTTCAACTGCATCCTTGTGCTAAATGTCATTGTGACATAATTTAAAAATGCTTAAGAACCTTAAATATAATCTGTGGTGATTATATTTGTAACAAACTATTTTTTATTGTTCGTACAGTAAAATGTCATTACAAGCGGGCACCTTTATTTCATAAATTCTAAAGAGTATTAGTCACTATCTTCAGTAAATATTTTCTCCTAAATCACTTTTGAAATTATAATTTTTGGTTAGCAAATACTTTGTTATAGGTAAAATTGTTAAGTAACCACCAGGGTATATTAAAATATTAGTATTAACCACATAAGATATTAGTGTCAGCATTACAAGGTGAATCAAGTTGACACACACAGGTATAATTTGTGCCACAATTGAGGTCATATTTTAACATGAATGATAAACTAATTCTGCATATGATTTTAATACACATAAGTCTATGACAAATATTACACCAAAAATGGGGGTAAACTATAGATAGCTTAGAGAAGAGAAAAATCACAACTTTTCTGTTCTGATGTGAGATTAGAAAATATTTTTCAGAGAGGCATCCTTGTGTTTTCTCTCTCTTTTTTTTTTTTTTTTTCCAAAGGGAAGGAAAGGGACTTTAATGAAAAACCAAACATAGGAAAGCCAAAGTGCAAACTGTCACCCCCCATAGGGGGGCTTGTGTTTTCTCTTAATGGATAATAGTTTCAACAGTCAGAACAAACTGTAAATACAGAAATTATATAGGGTAAGATTTCAGAATTTAACCTAAGTGTGAGGAAATGCAAATAGTTCACTGTAGTTAGTGTAAAGTGCAAAAAAATTAGCTAAATTGGTAGGAACATGATGATAGAGCGTCTTACCATCCTATACCACACTTTAAAGACATTGTATTTCGTTCCACTTGAAATAGGGAGACAGTGATGGGTTTTTCAGGGAATGTGAAATGCATTTTTCACTAGAAAGATTAACAGTAGAGTGCAGAATACGTAACAAACTAACGATGGTAGCAAGATGAATATTATCAATAAAATCACTGAGGATCTTTGGAAATATAAAAGAAGAGGTCAGAGAAAATCAACGTTATTAAAAATAACAATAAAGAGCAAATACAATAAAGTCAGGCAGTCAAGAGTCTGGGAAGGTCAGAGATTCTTGTCAGAAAAGAGAAATGTAAAGTTATTTTGAATAGGAAGAACTTCAGGAAAGGAGAGTTTTATAGGTGGCTCTATAGAATCAGAATCAGAATGAGACTTCATGTGGTTGGGTGAAATTAATTCTGCTTTTCCCGGCTTGTTTGTTTTTCATAAGATTTTTCTTTCAGCAATAGAAACAGATTGTTAAATACTTGAACCTCAGAGAAAAGCTCAAATTTTTGTTATAAGAAGTCATCCTTCTTTGTTAAAAGAAGGATATCAGAAGTTCTTCTATTATGAAAAAGCTGACAATGTACCCAATTATGCATCACACATTATCACTTGTCAACATTTGGCAAACATATACACTCTTATATTTTCTCTTTTGAACATAATGGTATTTAGCTCTAAAAGAACAACTGCACATGACTTTTCAGCCAATATGATTCAATCAGATTTTGATGGGTATTTGAGTAGAACACAAAAAAATGTGGGAGAGGCCACATTCTTGTCTAAGAAAACTTGTGGTCAACTTATTTGCAAAGTTAAAATTAAAAGTCCTTTGTACCAAGGGGATATGGCACCAGTGTCATTTCATTAGCTCCCATTTCATTTTTTTCTCCTGCTTTACATTTTTCTCCAGTATTAAGACTATATCCCACAATAATTGCAAAGTGTTGATTATCTATCTTAAGAACATGTATTTTGTCTAGAAAATCCCCCTTAGTACAAAATAATGCAAATTAATAATCCATTCAATGATACATAAAAGAAGCATTTCATTTAAAAATGTTCTAAAGCAACTAGGTCATATTGTAAATAGTTACAAGGGTAATGAATTGAAGTGGTGGCCTAAAACTTTAAAAATAATAATATGATTTTATTTCAGTCAGTTGGAAACATAAAAATAAAAGTTCAAACTGGATTATTTCATATATCTAGTTGTTTTAGAAGACCTAAAGTTAGCCTACATGTTGATACTTGGATAAACTGTTTAAAAACTTTAAAATGATTCTCCAGTTATTTGTAAGATGGGACAAGTGATTCCTTCTTTGGAAGAAATATTACAGCTGTTTATATCTGACTTAAGTCAAGGTATATTATTAAGATATATTATTATCTTATTATGATTAAGATATAGTTATTGGTCCCTTATAATTATAAAAGTGTTATGTCTTAGGGGAGATAAAGTGCTCCCTGGATCACTTAAGAAATTCAAAGTCTGTCTCATGAGACACAAAGCTTGGTACCTTGGCCATTCTCCACTCCAGCAAGAACTCTCTGCCCGCCTTGGGTCGACCTATACCTCAATGCATACCCTTTTTAAAGCCAACTCATCTGTCCTGCAATGCTATACAGCCTTCTGAACTGCTTACTGTGTTTCTTCATGGCAACTTTTAAGTATTCATGTTAGCTCTTGCTTTCAATTTTAGGGTATAAAGACATGTTTTAAGATAAGATTTTCATTCCTGTGCGTGTTAAGATGATTTAGAAAACAGAGTCTGCTAAACAGTATTTGGTTCCCAGTTCTAGCCTGTCATTAATGGAAGGCTATGAACTACCCAAACCCTTTTTGCTAACAATTCCATAGGCTGTCTAAGATAATAACATTTCTGTACATTTCCTCGTATATTATTAACTATTTCACACTTTGTTAAATAAAACCTCACCAAATAGTCCATTTTGCTGCAGAGACTTTAAAGCCATAAACTGCACTTTTGATGGTCAGGACTAAACTAGTAAAAATGCCTCCAAGGTGCACACTTTGCTAGCGAATAGTGCACTTTACAAAAAAAAAAAAAAAAAACAGTTAAGGTGAAATCACTAGAGAGAACAGATGTCTGAAATAATAAAAGTCTGAATTATAAGGCTTGTAAAACGCTGTTCAATTACTTTGAAATACATATAGTAGCCTAAGTCGAAGGCTAATTAAATGAATCCAGATTGATTATATTGAGAGACATGCATCGTTTACAGTTTGGATAATCGGAGTTTCATGGCTGAAAATAGTGGGCAAATGTACAATCTTTTTCTTTCTTTTTTCCTTTCACCATTAATGAACAGCAAACTTTGAAAGCTGATGTTTGTAAGGCAATTAATTCATCTGTGAATTAAGCTAAGCAGAATCTATTTACATTGGAGCCTAAAGTATGTATTTTAAGACACTGAAATATTAGGAGGGCATTTTAATTTTAAAATAACTCAAAGTGAAAGGTAATGATCCATTTAGGGGTGACATATTCAGCTGCTTCCCTTCAACTATGAGTAAATAATAAGTAGCCCTTTTCAAATAGGCTTGTGGAAAAATAGAAACATTATGTCGCATGGCAGGATATTCCAAAAAGGGCAAGTATAAGTGATGATAAACCCACCTGTTTCTCAGATTCTCTGTTTCAACGTCTTTGTCTCAGCCTTGCCTCTGTCTCACTGTCTTTATGTTCTCAACCTGGCTAGCAGCAGACCTCAGGACAGTGGTCTCTCCATTTTATATCTAGTAAAAATAACAGTAGGCTTCTTCAGTAACCCTGATGTGAAAGTTATTCATCCATTTCCATCAGGTCAGTAATGGACATGCACGCACCTTTAACTAATTTCATTTATTTGGGAATATTCTCGTCTCGGTTCTCATTCAACTTAGCCTACTTCTTATACATCAATGACACACATGCAGGATTCCCCGTAGACCTGTCGGGACCCACCCCTGGATGAGAGGAGGAAATGGCTTCCTCTGAATCACAAAGTCTCTGTAGGGGAAGAGTGGCCAACTATAAAAATGAGATTCTTTCACAAAAAGAAGTAACTAAATATCAAGTAAGCAACCAAGCCTATTTTCCTGGGGGGGGCGGAGGGAGGGGAGTGATGGTGAGGGAGTTATATTTATTTAGATGAAAGCAAAAACTGAATAAAGTGAGTCAAGTGGAAATAAATAAATTTTATAAGTTTTTGACATTTGCAAAAATGGTGTATTGTCAGAATATTTAAGTTTTTGTTATTATTCAAGAAATATATTTCTACTACTTAATATGCATCAGATACTAATAGATATTGGCAATATAATCATAAAAACTACTTTGCACATAAGTTTTGGCAGGGTAGCAGAAAATGTGTGCAGCAGAGTAGCAGAGTAGATACCACATCAATCCATTAGCCAAATCTTTGGCAAACTCATGGCAGGGAGGTTATGCATATTACCTAGTGACTTCCTTCCACCTGGATATCATTGGTGGAACCCTGGGTAAATACTTAACCTGGATATGATCCCCAGCTTACACTGTGTGCTGACATCATGGTTTCCCATAGACCAACAGATCTAATTTTAGAACATAGTTCAAAAAAAAAAATTATATTTGAAACTGAGTCCCCTGTTTAAAAGGTTTTTCGTAAAGTATCCAATCATGATGACCAATAAAGCAAAATAAACCTGTGTGCAGTTAGAAAGAACAGTATAAGAAGAAGAAAAAGAAGGGGAAAAAAACAGAAAAAGATATGTAAAAAAGACCCTCATGTGAGACTGAGAACTGTGCTTTTTTCTCCTTGTATCTATAGTTTTTCCTAAGCCCCAGCCTCATTACTATCCTTGTTTCCTCACAAACCACTCTAAGATCTTTTTATTTATTTATTTTTCTTTATTAAGTCATAACTGTGTGCATTAATGCATTTATGAGGTACAACGTGCTGATTTGATATACAACGTGGAATGCTTACATCTAACTGACTAACATAACCATCTCCTCGCTTACTTATTTGTTGTGGTAAAACATTCATACTCTATTTTTAATAGATTCAGTTTCATAATCTAACATTTTTAATAAAGAAAATGTTTTGATATCTGCTTCTATCACCATGCATTCTATTTCTATCACCTGCATTATTTATTAATTTCCAAATAATACAGGCCACATGTGCACTTAACTATTGCTACATTTTTATGCATTTCATGCCTTTAACATAGAATGGGATATTATGTGTGAGCATTTCCTTAAGCTGCGCTGAACTAGTGCCCCAGTCAGATATTCCCAATTTAGGAGAGTTCACCTAGTAATGAATCCCATGAACCACACTTGGGGGAGATGACTAGTCCTTCAGTTATATGTTCTTTCTAAAATTCAAAAGAAAATAAAAATAAATTTCAAAACGCTTGTTACTCAAACGTTTGTGGTTTTTTTTAAGTGTACATCTATGTCAATATATAGAATGTTTTCCCAAGTACTCATTATCCTTTGAGGTAGTTATTAACACAGCTAAGGGCATAATCATTGCTCTTTGTCTCTTTCCATTTGGTGGGATTTTACTCCTTGACCCCTTTCATGCTAGTGGGTGTATTGATGAGTTCTGGTTAAAGAGTTGTAAGTAGAAGTCACTGTGTCACTTTTCTGGATGTAATATTTCTTCAACTTTGGCAGGGACACCAACAACTTTTGGTATGTCAGCTGCTCCTCAGCATATATCCCAGAGAGAAGGTGATAACCTGCACTGGCAGCTAAGGTCAGGATTCAGGAACTGAATCTTTAATTTGCTCGTGAAAATTTAAGGAGTGGTTTCATTAATTGGTAAGTCACCAAATTCTACCACATTTTTCCACAGTTTGAAAAGACAAGGACAATGTTCATCTCCAAATGACTAATTAAAGCGCCTATGTACACACTAGCATAAGGCCTGTATGATGCTTCAAAACCGCCTGGCTGCAAACATCCTGCCCTAATCTCCACTTGAGTTTTCAAAAATCTTCACTTGTGAAGGATGTGGGCAACTGATTTTTGTGTAAGTGTATTTAGCTTTTGAGAAGATGACCATCTATGAAAGTAAGAGCCCGATGAAAAGACAAGTCTTCAGAGTTTCATGTAGCAAAGGAAAAAATAAAATCAGCCCATTCAGCAAGGCCAAATAAACCAAATAGATTCATCCTTCATCCGGGCTTACTAGTCAATATTTTAAGCCATCTTCTGAATGGGAAGGAGAGAATGAAATTCATACTATTGTACGATTATTTTACTTTTATACTCTCTGTATGAGTACACTGCTTTCCTGTTTGAGATGATGTGAGGCATTATTAAATATAAGAGAAGCAGAATTAATTGTATTAAATTTACAGTAACTATATACCTAGTGGCTTCTCAGATGTCGTACAAAATAATTTAAATATTGAGATAAACAAAAAGAAGCTTATCATAGTCTTACGAGAGTCTTATTGAAAACATGCATAAGTTCACATTGACTCATTTTTTTCAAACATTATAAAATATTTTTCCCTATCTTTTGTGTTTTGTGAAGTGAAAACCATCTTCCTATGACCTTTTTGGTATTCTGTAATTTGATTTGCTTGCCATGCCCACCTTTCCCTGTTTACCACCCCACGATCCTGTGATTGGAACAGACAACCAGTCAAAATGGAAAATAACGAAAAGGTCAAAGTAGTAATATTTTCTGTGCAACTTTTCCAGGACACAAAGAAATATTTACATTTTGATATGTGCTGCAGATGACAAAGTGTCAAGAGAAATAAAAGGGAACATGATTGTATTCAGCTTATGATAACAAATGTGGGCAAAGAGAGCCCAGAAAGCATTATAATTAGTAGTAATTTCTGTGTTCATTATTTCAAATGTTTTTTTTTTCTTGTCAATATGCCAAAAGTAACTTTAAATTTTGAGAGGAAAAAGGGACAAAACTGCCTTAATTTTTTAATTGTCTAACTGAATGGAATAATGCATGCTTTCACGATTTACTAGGGCAAAATTAGCTTTTTTCTACAATTCAACTAAAAAAGGAAACCTAAATACATCAGATAGAACTAGGCAGTCTGTTGTGCATGGATTTCAGAGGAAGAAATCCTTATTCAATTAATATATTTATAACTACTTCAGGTTTTATGAAAAAGATATACAATAGTTTATATTTTTACTTGGTAAGGGGGAATAATAAACTTCTTATGAATGTTTTTTAAAAATATATTTATTTGCATCAGTGTATTTCATATTCTTTCAAACCACAGAAGCTCAGCATAGGCCCTCAGACTAACATTTTATAGAGTAAGGACTGTCACCCTCTAAAATTTCCCTTTTTTTTTTTTTTTAAGTGTCTAATAATAAATGGTCTCATCACTCTTTGACTGTTTTGTAAAATGCATCATGAACCAAAAAGAATGAGATCTTGCTAATACATAAGACAGATAAGGGGAAAAAGACAGAGGCATAAGCTGATAAAACACACACACACACACACACACACAAGGTAAAGAGACCATTTCATCAGGGCATTAATGTGCTTTTGGGGGACTTTGGGTTTTTAGTTAGAACTGAAGGAAAAAAACATTGATAAAGGTACAGTAAAACTGTGAAGATTTTCAAATTTGAATAGAGAGGCGTCTACCCTAAGAATTGTAAAGGACGGAAGCTGTTTACAAAGGATAGATTGGGCTTGAACAGATTGTTTTTGATATCAAAGCTTGTATTTAAAAAAAATGAAAGTAATGGTTAAGAAGGGATTTCCATAAAATAAAATTATCAAGGAGGAAAGATTGTCAGGATATTTTATTACCTGATAGACATGGGCAGGATTAAATGTAAGTCAGACTCCCTTGTTCCATACCAAAAGGATAAAACTAAACATAGATAATAACGTTCCTGGTATGAAAACAAAACCGGATGACAATCAAGTTGCATTAGGAATGCTGTCACACCAACACACAATTTTTAGAAAGTGATATATTCTTTATGATAAAATTATTCTATTTTTCTTCTGGGTTGATGCCTAGGAGAGGGATCGCTGGATCAAATGGGAGGTCTAATTTCAGTTCTTTCTGTAAGGAAATACGGTGACTTTACATCTTTTTTGTTAACCTATGTAAATTTCGAAGGTAATGAAGAAAACCTAAGTAAGTGAAGATTTGTGCTATGTTCATGGAAAGAAAAACTCAATGTTGTAAAAGTTGAAATTCTTTCCCATTTGATGTATAGTTTTAAACCAATTTTGAAATGTATGTGAATGTGTAAATGCCAAAGAATGGGAAAATGCCCTCTGAAGGAGAACTGTAAGTAGCAGAGGTGTTACTTTTAAGGTATCAAGATACATAATACTGGGTTTCTCTGAAATGGGCTAGACTAAGTTATCAATGAAATGTAATAATGAGCTCAGAAACAGATACCAGAATGGAAGCAATGTTGAAACAAAATACAAATAGCAAGACAGATCACGCAAAAGAAGGGCTTTCTAACAATGGAGGTAAAATATAATTATCCATTTAAAAATGATATAGATCTGCTTTACCTCATATAGATAAATAACTACAAATATCAAAGAATTGAATATTTAAAATAAATCTTCAATAGGAAAATATTGATCAATGTCATTCACCAAGTATAAAGTTTTGGATTTTTTTTTTAACTACTTAGAAATAAGCTTTATTCTAAGCATTGATGAATTTTTTAAAGTATAAATTAATTCAAGACACCTTAAGTAAAATAACTTTTTACTTTGGAGAAAAAATAATTTTTAATTGAAGTTAAAAATTCAAGGGCTGCATTTTATAATAAGACAGCTGAAAGGGGAATTAATACTCCAGAAGACAAGGCAGATTAAATTTCTGATTGAAGTATGAACAGAGAGAAAGTGTGTGAACGAGGAGAAGTAACGTGTGGAGGAAACAACTGAAACTCAAGGAGCTGAGGACCCAGAGGGGGGTGAATGCAAAGACAACTATTCTTACTCACTTCATAGTAAAACTATTTGAAACCAAAGACAAAGACAAAAAAATTAGGAGAGCCAAAAAGCAAGGTTATTACTTAGATTGGAACTCAAGTTAGATTGATAATTGATAACCTTCCTGAGAACAAACAGGAAGCCAAAGCACAATGAAATGCCATATTTTGCTTTGTAAAATGTGCTTCTGTGTATAAAGTGCATGCTCCTCAACAAAGTGGTCAGCTTTCTGTTAAGAGTAACACATCTGGGGAGGGCTAACACTCTCCTGGTAAATCCTCTGGGCAGATTGCACCACCCTCCTTCAGCTGCTGGCTCTGTGAAGGCTGCCCAGCCCTCTCTCCCAGAGCTCTTTCCCCGGCCACGTTGGGAGCCATGGCAGAGATAGCCAAGCAAGTGGTCAGTGGGGTGGGCACTTCTGAGGACCCTCAGCCCAGAGGTACTTGGGTTCTTCATGGGAATCCTGGTCCCTCCTGTATTGGGTCCTGTGTCCTGATCTTGCACTGGCTGCAGTCCACCTTGCCTTTCCGGCCACCACCTCCTCCCACTCCTTGATCCTGGTGTGCACTGGAGACCACTCTGGCCCGTTCCCACAGGATTTGCATCCTCTCAGACTGTGGTGGGCCCAGGAGGGGATAACATGGTAGCCCACTGGGCTCCCTCTGCCTCTGACCTGTACTGCCCACGTGTAATGTCCATCCTTTATTTTCCCTCGAAAATTTGGGCAAAAAGTGTGCATATACAAGTACATGGCAAATTATGCAAATTATGGTAGTATTCTGAAGTAATAAAAGCAAACAATTGCCAACCATGAATTCTGTGGTTGACATAATTATCTTTCAGTTTAAAAAAAAAGGCCAAGCAAAGGCATTTTCAGGGAAAAAAGAGACATCACAAATTTGAACTGCATAGATCCCTAACCCAACTAAAGCAGTGATAGTGGTAATAGTAATGTCTAGTGAGTTGTGGAATCATACAGAACCAAAGGCACAGCAGAAATGGCTGGAAATTTAATTTTACTTAAGTTCAAGTAATTTATTGTCTTTTTATTATTTGAGAAAATAGAAGAATTACTATTTCAATTAGACTTTAAAAATTAAGAAAGATTTGTTTTTAATAGCCCTTTGAATAAACTATATTCATTGGTCACCTGATGATAGGAATGTGTTCTGGTAGTAGTTGATGTGGTCATTTGAACATCATAGAATGTATTCAGAGAAACGTAGATGGTGGAACTTACTGCACATCGAGGCTGTATGGTAGAGCCTGCTGCTCAAGGCTACAAACCTGTATAGCACATTACTATACTGAATACTGGAGGCAATTGTAATAGGAAAGTAAATATTTCTGCATCAAAGAAACATAGAAGAGGTACAGTAAAAAATGCAGTATTATAATTTTATGGGACCACTGCTATATATGCAGCCAGTCCTTGTAAAAACATCCTTATGTGCAGCACAACTGGAATAAGTAATTTTCTGAGTGACAAATGATGCCCAAACTTAAAACAATGACATGTATTATCTCACATAATTTCTGAGAGTCAGAAGAACCTGGAGCCCCAGTCTGGATGGTCTTGGATCTGGGTCTCTCATGAGGTTGTAGTCCAAGTGGTGGCTGAGCTGTACCATCCTCAAGCTGGGTCAAGCGTTTTCAGTTTCTGAAAAGATTTATTCATGTGCTATGCAGCTGCAGGCTATAGGACTTGGCGTAGGTCTCCCCAGGTGTTCTCAAGGCTTAGAAGCTATTTACTCCAGGGAAATAAATCCAATAAAATAAATAAGGAAGAACTAATAATGCCTTTTGTAACAATGTCTCAGACATCACACAGTCACTTCTACAGTATTGTATTTGCTAGACGTGAGTCACTTAATATCCACATGAAAGTGAAGAGGAATTGGGTTCTACCTTTTGAAGGGGAAGAATATCAAATAACATGGACATATTTGAATACCACCAAAACATCTGGCTAGAAAGTTCCAAATGAGATTGGCTATAGACATTAAAACTTTTTATGGCTGAAATTGTCTTTCAGTAAGGAATGATATACTCTGAATGAATTGCTGTGATAGGTGCAACTTAAATAATAATGTCAAAACACAAGATCCAGGTACATTACTCTTATGATGAAAAGTCACAACCACTGTCAAGGTTAACAAAAATCTTGATCACTATAGATTTATACTATAATCTGAAGTCTGGTGACGTGATGCTTCCTGATTTGTTTTTATTTCTAAGTAATGTGTTGGCTACTCAAGGTTTTTTCTTATTCAATATAAAATGAAGTACTGTTTTTTCAAGTTCTTTAAAGTATCTCAACAGTGCCTAGATAGGGATTTCATTAAATCTGTAGATTACTTTGGGTAGTGTGAGCATTTTAACAATGTTGATCCTTCCCAGTCACAAGAGTGGTTTTTCCATTTGTTAACATCTTCAGCTATTTCTTTCTGAGGGTTTCATATTTCTCATTTTAGAGAACTTTATTTTCCTTTGTTAGATAAATTCCCAAATACTTCATTTTCTTTGGCACTACTCTAGAAGGAGTAGAGTCCTTGACTATATTTTCAGCTTGGTTATTGTTGGCATAAATATAAGCTATTGATTTGTAAGTATTTATTTTGTATCCTGAGACCCTGCTATATTCCTTGACCACTTCTAAGAGTTGGATCCCTACAGGTTTTCAAGTATAGGATCATACCATCCACGAAGAGTGAGTTTGACCTCCTCTGACCCATTTGAATACCCTTTTTCCCCTTCTCTTGCCTGATTGTGATGGCTAGGACTTCCATCACTGTGGTGAACAGCAGTAGAGACAACTGGCATCCTTGTCTATTTACAGATATGAGTGGAAATGTTTCAATTTCATTTCATTCAATATGCTATTGGCTGTGGGTTTGCTATAGATGGCCTCTATCAGTTTAAGAAATGTTCCATCTAAGTCTATTTTCTTAAGTGTTCTAATCATGAGAGGACACTGGATATTATCAAAGGTTATTCTACATCAATTGATAGAATCATGTGGTCTTTGTTTTTTTAAAATTTATTTATGTGGTGCATTGTATTTATAGATTTACATATGTTGAACCAACTTTGTAACCCTGGAATAAAACCAACTTGATCATGGTGTTTAATTTTTTTGATATATTATTGAATTCTGTTTGCTAGGATCTTATTAAATATTTTTGCATTGATATTCATTAATGATATTGGTCTATAGTTTTCTTTCTTTGTTAGGTCCTTTCCTGGTTTAGGGTTTAATGTGATATTTTCTCCATAGAATGCATTGAGGAAGAATGCATTGTGAATTCTTTGTGGGAAAGAAACTTGAACAGAAGCCTCTCTGAAGATAACAGGTGCATGGCCTACAAACACATGAAAAAATGCTTATCTTTAATCATCAGAGAAATGCAAATCAAAACCACTTCGATATATCACCTAACCCCAATAGGATTAGTCCACATCACACAATCCCAAATCTTCAAATGTTGGCGTGGATGTGGTGAGAAAGGAACACTTCTACACTGTTGGTGGGACAGCAAACTACTATAGCCCTTTTGGAAAGACATTCAGAAAATCCTCAAGGAACTAAAAGTTGACCTACCATTGGATCCCACAATATCATTACTAGATATCTACCCAGATGATCAAAAATCATTTTGCAACAAAGACATTTATGCTAAAAGGTTTATTGCAGACCAATTCACAATAGCCAAGTCGTGGAAGCAGCCTAAATGCCCATCAACCCATGAATGGATAAACAAATTGTGGTATATGTATATCATGGAATACTATGCAGCTGTAAATAGAGGGAGACTTTACATCTTTTATGTTTACCTGGATGAAGCTAGAACATATTCTTCTTAGGAAAGTATCTCAAGAATGGAAGAAAAAGTATCCAATGTACACATCCCTATTTTGAAACTAATACATAGCTTTTACAGGAAGATCATACCCAATTATAACCTTAGAATATGGGAAGGGGGTGGGAGAGGGGAGGTGAAGGGAGTGGATGGGGGGAGGGAGTGTATTGGTGGGGTCACCTCTATGGTTAATCTTACAAGGGTACAAGTGAATCTTTCTAAAAGCAGAGTATGAATGTCTTGACTCAATAACTAAGAAAATGACATGAAAGTTATGTTAACCAGTTTGATGAGAGTATTTCAAAATGTATATGAAAACAGCATACTGTACCCCATGATTGCATTAATGTACATAATTATGCTATAAGAAATTAAAAAAAAAGAATGGAAAAGAAAAGTATCCAATGTACTCAATACTATTATGAAACCAATATAGGTACACTTACACATTCATATGAGTGATAAAACATAAAGGTATTCCAGAAAGAGTGGAGAGGAGGCAGAAAGGGTGGAGGGCAGAGGGACAGTGGAGGGAGCGTATTTGGAAGGTACTTACCTAATGTACACAATGCAAGGGTATATTTCAAAATAACTAAGAGTATATTGTAAATTTCTTACCACAAAAATAAATAAATGAGGTGATGGTTATGTTAATTAGTTTGAGTTAAACATTCCACATTGTATATCAAATCATTATATTGTACCACATAAATGTATACAGTTATGATTTAATAAAAATTAAGTTAAAATAGATTAATGAAACTCTTATCATTGCATTACCCTCATATAATAAATTTTCCAGATAGTTTATTTATTAAAGATTGAAATAAGCTCAATGTAAAATTATATTATATGCTAAATTCCCATTCTAAATTCCCTACTAGTCAATCACCTCCTGTGTTTGTACCCTAAGGGACATCCGTTCAAAATTTTTTTTTGTAATAAAATGATATTTTATATTAGTTATATCAATTATGATGCCATAATGAAATTTAAAATGAATATTTTTTTGCTATAACTGAAAACAACTTAAAGTCTTCTACATGATTTTTAACTAGTATATGAAATATTTGATGTGAACAAACACATTCTGAACTATATTGACACTGAAAAAATTAAAATGTATATGTGTGAAAATTGTATAAAGACATGTAAGATACAAATTTAATTGATGTATCAACCAAATTCTTGGTTCGTACTTTTGTGTTCACTTTTTCATGAATTCTTTCCATTGACAAGGAATGAAGAATGCTGCTATTTTATTAGAATTTATTAGCTAAAGGATTTTCTATATTTTGTGCACAGAATAGAACTGATTTATGAGTAAGGATGACAAGGTGTTCATCTTTTATTCCCCAAAAGCTCCTGTTCTAACAAAATGTCAATTTAAATTGATTAGTGAGCTTGTATAACACACTGAAGGGTGGAACTCAGGAAGTGGATGTTACCAAAAGCTCGTAAAGCCAACATTTTGCTAATTTCACATACATTTTCCCAAGTTTAAAAGAGTACATTTTTTAAAACATATATTTGACTTATACTTCTATTATAATATGTTGGTTGAAGTGACATTTTACACTGCCTTGATTTAGCTATTAATAATCATTTTGTCTGACTTTTTAGGTGAGCAATTTTACTTACTGATCAATATTCATTGTGAGTTACAAAAGATCAAATACTGTTAAAGTATAGAAGGTAAAAGTTTATAATGAGAAATGGTACAATTATTTTCACCATACTGTCAAGCTTCATAAAAACGTATCAATTCCAATTTCTCCATATAAAAACTCAATATCTTTGATTTTAGATCAATCTAGTTTTCATGCATAGTAATTTTAGTTTTTTTTTTTTACTGTTAATATGGCTTAAAATATTTATAGTCACATAAAATATTGTATAATCAAATGAAAATAAACACATGCAGAAAGCTCTAAGTTGCTTTCATATTTAGTAAAATAATGCTCATTTTAAGTTCCTTGGAATTAAACAAGATTTCTGGTTGCATATTCATGATGATCAATAATTGTTGCATCTCAGGAGTAAACAGCAATGAAAACATCTATTTTTATGCCATCATTTTCTTAATTTATCAAAATACTCTTGTAGTTAATTTTACTTGTTTACCATGTTGCAAGAATTGGTGCTCCATATTTGAGTTGAATTATTTTAATTGCTATAAAATTGGATAGTCAGATTTTTTTAAAATTATAGACTTTTTTCTAGTTTGCTTCTTTTGGTTACCATCGAATTATTGGTAGCTGAACATTAGGCACTTAGGTTTTTTTTTTAGTGTATCTTGTCACACAAATAGAAATAGATAGATAGATGATAGATAGATTCCCTGTATATAGTCTTTAATTTAAATGAAAATATTGAAAGCATCCAGCAATATTCTCGTTTTGCTGCAGAGGTTATTCTACTATAATTATTTCCTGAGATTAAGAGGAGTATAATGAAAGTTCATGGAAAAATTTTAAAACTTTCCCAAGTCTCTCTTCATTATTTTTTTCTTATCTTAATGCTAAAGATGTCTTCTTCCCATTGTCTTTTCTTAAATCACATTTTTATTCAAAATAGTAAACTGTATGGTTTATCCATACCATATATTAGAAACCGACCAAATTTTAAATGGCCAACTTCTATCTTTCCAGCCTGCATATAGTACTTATGATTCATATTAGTAGCAATGCGTACTGTCCGTGGCTATCACAGTGATGTCCCAGCCTGCGGTAAAAACTGAGCACACACTAAGCAGGGTCGGGAACAGACACCTGCTGCTCAGAAGTCATTTCCATGTGCTTCAGGAAACAGAATTAACCTCAGGGAGCTTTGATTTTCTGTGTAGAGGCGTTTCCACTTGCCAGAAGATTTTATACTCTACTATTGGCTAAGGAGACCATTTGTGAGATTCATTCTACCTGAAATGTCCATATCCCGTCTCTGTGCTGTATTTCTGCTTTTACTCTTTACCATCTGGAAGTAACAGGAGTCATATTTTGTTTCTTACAAATCATTCCAGTAAAATCAACTGTACAGTTACCAATGAGTTTGCTGACTTCCTCAAGTTATTTTAAATATTCTTAAATCTTGCATTAAAATGTAGATGATTCTATCTTAATTCGTCGGAAGATTAACAGGGGCATTTGAAAGCATATTACATAGTTTGTCATGGCTGCTGACTGTGCCAATGTTCCCAGACTAGCTAAATTGGTTTTGTTTTATTTTAAAACAGTTTCAAAGCAGTGGCTATTGTTTTCCTGTGCAGCCGCGTTTTTTTTACTTCAGTATTAACTAATCTGTATTAATAAAATTTCAGGCTGGGTATGGTGATTCATGCCGCTAATTGCAGCAATTTGGGAGACCAAGGAGGAGGATCACTTGAGGCCAGGAGTCTAAGACCAGCATGATCTCAGGTGAGAAATCTTTACTAAAAATAGAAAAATTACTGGGTGTGGTAGCCTGCACTTGTAGTCCCAGCTACTTGGGTGTCTGAGGCCAGAGGGGCTTGAGCCTAGAAGTTGGGGGTTGCAGTGAGCTTTGATGATGCCATTACACTCTAGCTGGGGCAAAAGAGCAAGTCTCAGTTTAAAAAAAAAAAAATTGTATCTTTAAAGTCATGATATAGAGCACATCAAGCTTGAAAACTAGAATTCATCATGTCAAGGGGGACTACAGTTGTTCAAAAAAGATTAAAAGGGAAGTCAGGGATAAAATTTAGAAGAAAAATAGCTACTATGATATCGTATGGCTTCATAGTAGCTAACTGTAGTCATATAATTGGACGTTATTTTGCAATTCTTGCAATTATTAAATTATTGTTTGTCATGCAATAAAATGAGAGCAGATACATTATTAAGTTCATTATTTACCATCACCATGTCTATATGTGGTGCTAAAATGAAATATTTTTGTTATTCGTAACATTTAATCTTATTAGAACAACTGACTTTGTAGCATTTACAGTCCCACACCTGTTACCAGATTCACAAAGAAGTAAACAGAATGCATTGGTCAGCTCTGTCAAGAAAATCAGCCTGCTCTTCCCTCTGTCCCGTGCACTGGGCGGTTACTCTGTGCACCACACTGCCATTATTATGTGGTTTTCTTGCTTTGCTTTTTTGAACTACTCAAGTTCTCAAGTATTTTCTTTACTGTATCATTGTTTATTCTCAGTATGTTTAGTTTCATTCTCTTGTCTCCCATTATTTATTGATGAAATCCTTGCAGAAATTTGTAGCTCTTGATGTGTTATTTTTAGTATTTGAACCTCCCTATACTACTGCACTGGATAAAGATTCTTCCTGTCTCTGGTTCTATAGCTTTCTTTTCTCTGTCCTCTCCCTTCTGCTCCAACCCTCTTGTCCTGTCACTGTGGGCAGACATTAAAGGGATTTTTATTATTCATTAAATTAATGTTTACAAGGTATGATGATCTCATGTTACTTTTTTTGGTACAATTTGTGTCATGATTTATTACTGATCAATCTATTTTTATGCAAAGTAGAACTGAAAATGAAATATCCAGGAGAATATTAAGTGTCTTGCTTGAGATAAATGATGAAATAAAACTTCCTTTGAGAGAGGGAGATTACTCTATTATTTTACAATTATTTCATTCCATAATTTTGGAATGTTGATTCCTGCTAAAATTATTCAAATGAATGCTAATGTCTGAAGCCATCTGTGCCATCTTCATCCCCTGAATCTCTCACATCCTTTATAGTCAACTGTTGCTTAAGTAAGGTTTGTTTTATTTTCAGGTATTCCTTAAGTTCTAGTTGGGATCTTAATTGATTTGCTACATAAGTTCTAAATGATGTTTCCAAGGAACCATTGTGATCATTTGTTTTTAAGCCTTAAATGCTCTTCTGGAAAAATTATTCATATGTAAAGAAATATACATTGAAAATCTAGATGAGGTGTTTATTTGAATGTGTAGGTCATTATTGCTTGTTGGTCCTTTCCCCAAAGACCCATGCACCAATGTACATACTTACACACACACACATAGGGCATCAATATTCTGAGAATTTAACTCTATATTTTCACTGGTGAAGTGGTTGAATTTACTTTTATAACAATGTTTTGACTATCTGTGACTAATGTAAATTTGTTAGGCAAATATTAACAACATCACATTATATTTTCCATTTTCCTATATTGTTTTTACACGAGTTCATTGTCAAATTAGAATCTCAAATTTGCTCTTTATTGAATGCAGACTAAATAAACACATAATTACAAATGAACTAAACAAATGTCTCTTAACTGCTTGGCTGTGGTGTATGGTGTTCTGACAAATTATTCTATTTGATCTTTATTTCTCTATTTCTAATGATTTATCTGAGAATATTTCCACATCTGTTTTATCCAACATATATAAAGAATCAAGATCAAATATATTTCTCTGATGATGCACATTTTTTTTCATATGTCCAAGCAATTTTCTCAAACTAGTATTTTTGAGAAATATTTTGTCCACTTCTATTTTCCCAATATTGTCATTCCAAATTTTTATTTAAATCCGTGTTCAATATTGTGGAAAGCAGAAATTTATGTGGCTTCCATGATGTTTGGCCCCTGTTGATACATCCACTCTCCTTGAGTGTGAGCGGGACCTGTTACTTCCAGCCACAGCAACAGCAGTAATGTGTTGGCTGTCACTCCTCTGAATAGATTGTTTATATGAGACTTTATTTACTCAGCTGTGGAGAGAAACTCTCCTCTGCCCTTCAAGAAGCTAACAATCATGTATGTAAACTGCCCATAGTGAGAACTACACAGTCAGGGAACTTCAAGCATTATTTGGAAGATGACAACAGCCACTAAGAATCCAGAGCTCTTAGTAACACAAAAGAAACAGAATCCTGCCAACTATAGGCTCCTGGGTTTCAGAAGGAAACATAGCTCAGCTGATACATTGCCTGCCACATTGGAAGACCCTAGGCAGTGGAATCAGCTGTATTTTATCTGGTTCTGACCAACTAAATCATGAGATAATAAATGCATGAGTTTTAAATCTGCTAATTTTTATAATAATTTTCTATGTTACAATAGAAAATGAATTCTACTCTTTACAATACCATGATTAAAAATGTGTTCCAGCCAAACTTTGTCTTACACCAAATTTACATTTACTTTCTTGTACATTTTCTTTCCTTGAAATTAATGATTAATGTGTTTTTCTGTGGTACTCAGTTATCAATGGACCTCTGGTTAATTATCACATGAAACGCTGATAAACCTTTAATCCTCCTCTCAAGGTACTTCATCACCTCCACCTGGGAAATTTTTTCCAGAGCCCCTCTGTGTGCTCCAGTGGAGACTGGCTTCCCTCAGTATGACTAAGGAACAAATGTCTTTCTAGCATCTCCTTTCCTCATCGACTTGGAATACCCTTTACCTCTCTTCCATAGTGGGTTTTCTGTTTTTTAGAGCTTACAGCTTCCATTATACAGTTTACTTTTTGTTTTTGGTAAAAGATATCCTCCAGAAATCTTCCAAGGACGTGTCCAAAGGAAAATACACTTTATAGCACAACCTCAACATCTTCAGACATGCCCATAACACCATCAGCCACTCTGATTAACTTTTTCCAGAATTAATTCTCACTCTTCTTTCAGAAGATGGCACATTCACCTATCCGAGACAACTGAGGAAAGAAATATGAATATCCCTGATTTCAGTACCCATTAACCTTCACATTAAAAGTTTACTGTAATGATATAGCAGGATCAAATAGAATGTCAACTTTTTGTTCTTTGGAAATTCTCCATAGTTCTTTCTAGAAGAAAAATAATAATTTTACCACAGGGAAATTTATACTAGAAGGTTTGTTTATTGTAACTCAAAGTACAATTGTGAAGACTTGAAAGCAACCCAAGTACCCATAAACCCATGAATAGATTAACAACCTGTACCACAAGAGTGCCATGGACTGCTTTTCGGCCCTAAGAAAAGATAGAGTCTTACATTTTTTGTATTTACCTGGACAGAGTTGAACCACATACTTCTCAAAGTATCTCAAGATACAAAAAAAGTATACAATGTACTCAATACTAATATGAAACCAGCATACAACCCATTACACACACATACACACAAGAAAAACACAAGTACAGTCTACCAATGGGGTGGGGAGAGAGAAAAGGGAAGGTGATTGGCAGGATCTCACTTAATGTACACAATCCAATAAGCTTTCATCACATCCCCAGTGAAGGACACAATTACAATTTGAACTTTGCCTTAGAAATAAAGACAGTGTAACCTAAACATTTGTACCCTCATATCAATCTGAAATTTAACAAAACAAAAATTACTATAGCTACCAATTTCTGAGACTTTTGAGAATTTAATCTCAAACAGGCTATTTCTGAAATTTTTGATGTCTTAGAATTTTCTCACCTCTCTCAAACCTACTGTTTCAGTCAATGTTTACCCAACTTACTTCCAGCTTTCAAATGTTGTTTCCATCTCTTCTTTTCTCATTCTTTCATCATTGAGGGTCTCTATGTTTTCATAAGAATTCAGTTAGTATAATTTCATTGTGCTTCAGGAAGTAAAAAAGTATTCATATGTTTGATATGCTATTTTTACCTATAAACTCTGAATTATCTTAAAAGACTCACAGTTATTCAGCTAACAACTAGGTATTAAAACATAAGTTATTTTTTGAATAACATTCTTACAGATTGTACGTTTGGCATAGTAGGTATATGTGGTCTATTCTTAATTATTCTGTTTCGAGGTTGGAACAAAAATCTCTAACTGCACACATTACGTATGTGGCTAAATCATACATGATGTATGTTTACAGTCTCTAAAAATATATCTTTATCAGCTTTACCATTCAAAAGGGTACTAATGGGAAGAAATAGCACAGTGTTTCATTTGGTTGTATCTGTGTGGTCGTGATGAGAACATCTTTGATTCAATGCCTTATTTTAATGAAATTGCTGTTGCTCTCTAGCTTGAGATTTCTAAGCTCTCTTTAAATTCACAATAACTTGCTCGTTGATGATGCCAGCTACCTTTTATTACACTATTCAGAATAAATTATTGCTGTAAGAGCTGTTCTATTAATACAGAACACATTACCTAAAGCTTGGGTAATTTGGGCTCAGAAGTTCTTTGTCATCTTTACAGTCTTGTGTTGCATTCATTGAAATAACATATTAAATTTGTATGTTCATAAGCACCTGGCTTAATTGAAACCCATGGCAATGATAGCAAAATGAGTACCCTGCATAATAAATTATAGACACGTACAGAGAAAAGTGTCACAGACATGCTTAAATGGAGTCAAAGAAACAAGGGCCTTTTATTTGAGGCAAAGGTAGGGGCAGAATTGGTACTTATTTTCCAGAATTAAAGTGTGAATTGACAGTGTGGCAGGCTGATTTTTAAATTCAAATTAACATTGCTGTGCTTTAATTATACACGAAAGGAAAGCACGAAGGAGCTGATTTAAAAAATTTTTTTTCTTTATACGCTACATCTATTCTAAGTGAAAAACAAGAGACCAGAGATATATTGAAAGCATAAGAGTTTGTGAAGATTGAACATGAATAATCCAAAGCACATCAGGCTTTAGACCTTTTAGTAACAATT
Source organism: Otolemur garnettii (assembly GCF_000181295.1). Taxonomy (NCBI): domain Eukaryota; kingdom Metazoa; phylum Chordata; class Mammalia; order Primates; family Galagidae; genus Otolemur; species Otolemur garnettii. The sequence continues at coordinate 21,214,986 of NW_003852407.1, forward strand.
CATAGCTAAAATAAGAAGTAAAAAGAAAATAATTCAAGAAGTCTGATAATCTAGAAACTGTAAGTATTTTATTTAAAAAAAAAAAA
>NW_003852407.1:21215129-21220045 GCF_000181295.1 Otolemur garnettii
TTTTTCATCAAATCCTAACTGGGCTTTAGTTCTAAGTAGATGGCAAGATAATTTAACTGAAACACAGAGACACTTTTTGTCACCAAACTGGGATTGTTTTTTAAGTATTATTTTGCAATACTAGGATTATTGTCTGTGCTAAAGTATACATACTTTAATTCTTGTCTTCAGATAGGTGAACAGGTTTTGTTGTTGTTGTTATAAAAGTGAAGAATACAGGACATAAAAGGGATGGATAACAGGTGTAGAAATACAATTAGATATGGAATGAATAAACTTTACTGTTTGGTAGGGTAACTAGATAAATATAGTTAACAATAATTTCTTGTATATTGTAAAATAATGAACAGAATGGAATTAGACTCTTTCTAACACAAAGAAAAGATAGATGTTTAAGGTGATGGTCACCCCCCCATTACTATGAAACGATTAATGTACATGTTATGCCTGAATCAGAACATCACATGTACCTCATATTTGTATACCTATTACAAATCATAGTAATTAAAAATTATTTCAGAAGAAAAGAAGAGGGGACAATTTCAATATTACAGCATAGCCTGAAATTAGTTGTCATAAAAGAAACCAGCACCTTGAGAATATGAATTGCTAAATCAAAATATCAGATTCAAAAATTCGAACCTGAAAATCAATGGAAAACAAATTTAATTGCTCTTAATAGAGATTTATAATTACTTTTTCACTTTTATCAAAATACAGTAATAGCAGTCTAAGCAAAACAAAACACTAGACAATTTAGTTACAAGAAGGGTGTAAACAGGCTTACACTCTGCATAGCATTTTTTTTGATTATGAAAGGCCCTTGTGTTTAAGAAATATAAAGATAATTAGGAAATTTTTAAAAAGGTTTAAAGCTTATGTTTTAATACATGGAATAAGTAAAATAAAAATGTGTCATAGTTCCACAGTTATTAACTATAATGTTTAGGATTAATACGTTAATTAAGTGTAAACAATGGACAGAAGCCCAACTGATCTACCGTAAGCAAGCATATAGAAATACTATTCTGTTATTGAAACATTTGACATATATTAACTGTGCTTCAGCAAAACCAGACCCCAAGAATGTATATAATATTTCTAGGCAGAGTGAGCATATAGTCCATTATTAATACATGTTTCATAATGAGAGAAGATTCTTCTTCTTCTTTTTTTTTTTTTTTTTCCCGCTGTTTTCAGCGGTGTTGGGTTTGAACCCGCCACCTCCAGCATATGGGGCTAGTGCCCTACTCCTTTGAGTCACATGTGCCACCCCGATGAGAGATTTTTTAAAGGTAATTGTAAAAGCATTGTCCAACAAGTGTAAAAGACGTGGGCAAACCAGCGTGTCTAAGTTCTGTATTCTCAGTTTTCATTCTTTCCCTCCGTTTTTCTCCCTACAAGCCCCACCTTCCTATCTGAATAGATCTGAAATGTTTGGCTTTAATCTTTAAAATCCTTTCTGATTCTGTGTCGGACCAGCCGATAAGACATAATAATTTTCTTATTCTGGTGTGATGATGTAGGACGCTGCCCCACTCGTTTTTTGTGGTTGTTTCATTTGTGCACTCCCTCTGCTGCTGGGCATGGAGCGTTTCCCCGCGTAGTACGGACTGCAGCCAACAAGTGGCGCAGATGGGACTCTTTCTGTTTCTGGGCAGCACGTGTTTTGAAGGCCAACGGTGATCCTTGTATTCGGGATTGTGCTTGTAGGCAAATGGCAGAGAGAAGGTGTGTAAATGACAGTGATGTTGCAAGGTGGATTTTTGAGGACAGTGAGGTTGAAAAGAATTTAGTGATGAAAGTGAGCATGAAGAAACTCTTTCTGTGTGCAGTGATATTAATTCCAGTGAATCTGAAGTGATGAAGAAGAAAGTGGTTATAACATGCAGCCTGGAACAAGTAGCAGGAAGGTTTATCATAATGGTCATGGTGTCATGGAAAGTTCCTGTATTTAAAAGTGTTAAGATGTAAACTGAAGTTGGAAATTTCAGCTTTTTTCCTCAGATGTCTTATTGTGAGATAGTGATCACAGCAAATACGTATAGAGATGAAACAGTACAGACTGTGACTCCACTAATAAAATACTCCATGTGGTACTCATGGAAGGTACTTATCAGAAGAAATGAAGGTGTTCTTGATGTCATACTGAACATGGCTGTGAATTTGAAGGAGCAATGAGTGAATTGACTATTGTATCGAAGACTGGTTAAACAAAACCCCATTCTTTCAGGATGTTTTCTCTTGTCTCCATTTTCCCAAATGTTTTAGATGCTACATTTACTTCTTCCTGTCACATCTCCAGAGAGTGTGTGTACCTGAGGGAGCAAGGAGCATATTGACAATAAATGCAAAGAACTTTATGTACTGGGGAGAAATGTGACTATAGGTGACAGTGCAGTAGGTTTCAAAGAAAGGACTCACCACAATGCTACACTCAGAAGAAGCCTACAAAGTCAGGTCTATGAATATTTTGCTTGTGTGATTCAGAAAACGGATATGCATTTTCTCACATTCCCTATATGCTAAGAAAACAGCAAGTCTTATTTGCCCTGATTTGTCATTTATGTCTCCAATAGTGATTCATTTGGCATAAAATTCGCAAGTACATGTGAGCAGTTCAAGCTATCAAGTACATACTGACAGGTTCTTACATAACCCTCAACTTGTTCAAGAATTGCATAAAATAAAAAAAAAATATTAAAAAAAGGAACAGTGTATGCTTCTAGGAAATATTTTCCAAGTGATGTAAAAAAGAAGAAACTTCAGGAATATGTGCCTATTGATGTGATGTGAAATTTTTATTTTATTACATACCTAACCTATTGGTAATTATAATCACTCTGTTCTGCTATCAAATATTGTTCACTCTATCTAATCATCTAACTATATTTTTCTCCTCATTAACCATCTCCACTTTATCCCCCACCTCCCTGATATGCCTCTCAGACTTTCATAACAATCATCCCTGTCTCCATGAGATAAATTGTGTGGGTTCTTTGTTTTTAATTTTTTGTTCTTTTTTGTTTGTTTTTAATTATTTTTTGCTCCCACAAATAGGCAGCTTATTTTATCAGGCTCTGTTTGCTGGTGCTCCTGAGTTGCTGCCAAATCCTTCCCTCGAGAGTAAGTTTTGACTCAGTAGGGAGGAGGAATGGTTCAATGCACCTTCCCTGTCATTTCAGGTTTGCCCGTGTTTTCAGAGAGACATTTGTATAATCTGGGTTAGGAAAGAGTCTCCTTGGGCTGGCTTCTGTTGGTAGTTTTGGACAGAAAACCCAATGTCTATGCATGCTGTTCCTCTGCTCCTGGACCTCCAAGTAAGTCCCCTTTCTCTTACTACACTTTAGAGATGGCCTTTGGGTTTTTTGTTTGTTTGTTTTATTATTTAGAGGTTTTTAAAGGTTTGTTGCAAAAAAAGGAGCAGGGAGAAATGGGTCATTATCTTTTCCAGATTAAAATTACCTCATACATATTTTATCTTTTTACTTAAATATTTATTTTTTGTTGCTAATTTAAGTGGTAATCATTTTAAAACTGACTTCATCAATCTCTAGCATATATTTAAATTTGGCTGACATATTTTGAATGTATATCTTGAGACCTTGAAAAAGTTACTGGTTCCAGGAACTTTGGGGTAGCTGCTCCAAAATTTTGTACATAGCCATTTATATCATCTGGGAATAGAGACGTTTTAACTTCCATGATTCTTATGTATATTATTTTGTTTGCCATATGGACTTTCAGGACAGTGTTGAATAGCAGTGGTCAGAGGAGTCATCATTTCAAATAGGGCAAACTATTGACTATTCTATAATTCATTGTGATACTTACCATAGAATATTATATACTTTTAATCAAATATAAAATTTCCTTCTATTTCCATTCTGCTGGATTTTTCTTTTTTTATCTTTAATGAATGTGCAAACTTGGCAATTACTTTTGTAATAACATATAGTGAAGGAATCATAAAGTTTATCTACCTCAGTTTGTTATTGTGGTGAAATACACGGTAACTATTTTAGACTGGTTTTAGAACTTGGAAGTTATATGTTGAAAAATAGATCAAATGCCCTAATATGTATATATTTTTTGAGACAGAGCCTCAAGCTGTCCCCCTGGGTAAAGTGCTGTGGTATCACAGCTCACAGCAACCTCCAACTCCTGGGCTCAAGAGAGTCTCCTGCCTCCGCCTCCTAAGTAGCTGGGATCACAGGTGCCTACCACAAGGCCAGGCTATTTTTTGGTTGTTTCAATCATTGTTGTTTGGTGGGCCCAGGCTGTATTCGAACCTGCCACCTTAGGTGTTTATGGCTGGCGCCTTAGCCACTTGAGCCACAGGTGCCAAGCCTGAATGCCCTAATATTTTTGAAAATTTTCTTATCTATGCATGTAAGAGATATTAGCCTGTAGTTTTCTCTTCCAGTAATATCTTTGTATGGTTGGGGTATAATTCTACTTGATTAAAAGAGTTGAAAATTGTCCTCACATCTTTTCCAGAATGGATTTGTAGAGTTAATATTATTTTTCTTAAAAGTTTGCTAGACATTTACATTCAGATGTTTCATCTAGTGTTGTCTTTACCGGAAGGTGTTTAACTTCAAATTTTTAAGAGATACGGGAATCTTCAGTTTATGCATTTCAAATTGAATGACATTTGTTTTGAGAAATTGATCAATTTCATTTATATTTAAATAGCCTTGGGGTTATGAAAAAAATAAACTCAGATCCACTCAGATGCTATTAATTGGTGATTTATTGGCACCTGCCCAGGGGACCATTGTTCTGAGACAAGCACCCCGAAGTGCAGGGTTTTTTTTCTTTTATAACTTTTTTCTCTGCATAGCTTAAGTGAGGGGTGGCGGGAGGGACAAGGAACGTTGCCATTGGCAGGGTTATAGCTTGGTTGTCAATGG
>NW_003852407.1:21220177-21224103 GCF_000181295.1 Otolemur garnettii
TTCATCTACTGAGAACTTGGGGGTTTTGTGAAACTTGGGATTTTCTGTGCCTCTTTGAATTCTGGAGAGCATGGGAATGGGCTGGGAGGAGCGCAGGAATGGGAGAGGACAGGAGGTTGCCTGTAGGGCAGGGGAAGAGGAGAGGGCTGGGGGAACCAGGGGTAACAGAAGCTCACAACAATATTGTAAAAATTATGGGCATTTGATGACTTCATATATTCTCCAATTTTACTTTCAATATTTATGGGGTCTATATGTGAAGGCCATCTTTATGATTGTTGCAGATAGTTTGCACATTTATAAATATTTTTGCACTCACATATTCCTTAGATTTGCTGATATATTTATCTAATGCATTATTATTTAATTATTATTATCTAACATTATTATTTCTAAAGAACAAACTTTTGGTTTTAGTCCTATACTCGAATTGTTTTTCTGTTTTAATGTTGTAGTTTTATTCTTATTTTAAAAATTAATAGAACAGCATTAATTTTACAGAAACTGAATAGGTTATACAGAGAATTCCCATGTATCCTGCATTACATATGCTGTTTTTCCTATGATAGCTTTGCATATGTTAAATATTTTACACTTGATGAACCAATATTGGTACATCATTATTAACTATAATCCATAGTTTACATTAAGGTTCATTTTTTGCAAGGTTTAATTCTGTGGGTTTTGATGAATACGTAAGGTCATGATCCAACATTAAGGATCATATAGTTTCCCCAGCCTAAAAGTCACATCTATACTTTCCCTCATTCACCCTCTCCCCTCCAATCCCTAGTAATCATTAATATTTTTGCCATTTCTAGGGTTTTCACTTTTCCCAGAATACCATATTTTTGGAATCATATAGTATAATCTCTTTTCAGACTGGCTTACTTCACTTAGCAATAGCCATGGGAAGATCCTCTGTGTCTTTTCATAGCTTTACAGTTCATTTGTTTTGATGCTGATAATATTCTGTTGTGTGAACGCACTGCCATTTACCTGTTTACCTGTTGAAGGTCATCTTGGTTATTTTAAGTTTTTGTCATTTCTTTTTTTTTTTTTAATTAAGTCAAATACACATAGATCATGAATACATTTATGCGTATGTGGGGTACGATGTGTTGTTTTTATTATATATATACAATCTGATGTGGTTAGATCAAACCAATCAACATAGCTTTCACATCATTTACTTGATTACTGTGCAAAGATATTTATATTCTACACTTGCCAGATTTAACTTGAAAGCTGCTCTAAGCATTCATGTCCAGGCTTTCATGTGAACGTAAGTTTGAACTCATGTGGGTAATTGTTTAGGATCACAATTGATTGTATGTGAGACAGTTTTGCCTTTGTAAGAAATGATGGACTGTCAACTAAAGGGACTCAACCATTTTCAATTCCCAGCAGGAGTGAATGAGAATTCCTGTTCAGAATCACCTCCAGCAATTGTTATTTTCAGCTTTGTTGGATTTAAGCCTTTCTGGTAACAATTTGCAATTGCTTAATGTGCAGTTGTTCCAGCACAATCTATTGCCATGGCTATCATTTGTCCTTTGAAGTGTCTTTGTCTATCGTCCAAAATCAAATGAGCTCATGTGAGTTTGTTTCTGGGTTCTGTTCCATTGATCTATTTGTCTATTTTGTTTATTTTTTACCAACAATCCTGCATTTTATTTTCTCCTTCCTTATGCTTCCTTTGGATTTAATTTTTCTTATTTCTCATAATTTTTAAGGTGACATCTCATAGATGTCAGTATTTTCTTCTTAATACAAGATTTATGTTATTGAGTTTACTATAAGATAAGCTTTAGATACATCCCACAAATTTTCAGATGTTGTATTTTCACTTTCACTTAGATAAAAATCTTTCTGACCTTTATTGAGATACTTTCTCTTTGAGATTTTTAGACCTATGTAGCTTACATTCCAGATACTTGGGGATTTTTCAGATATTTTTCTGTTACTGATTTCTAGTTCCATTATAGTCAGGAGACATACTTTGGGTGATTTCTGCTTCTTAAAAATATTGCCAAGATACTTATAATGGCTAGAATATGGTCTGTAGTGGTGAATCTTCTATATGTACCTGAAAAAAAATCTACATTTTTTTTCAAGTATACATAGATACTTTTTAATATATCAGTTTGATCAAGTTAGTTCAGTAGTTTTCAGAGCCTCTATAGAAATATCCTTACTGTTTTTCTGAATATCTATTTTGTTAATAACTTAGCAAGAATGATGAATATTTTCTGCTTATATATTTGTGTACATATCTCATTCTTCACTAGTGTCTCAGTCAAGAAATAATTTGCTTCTATTTTTTCTTTTATCCTGGAGACTCAGCCAGTGTCTTTTAATTGCCACAGAGTATATTTTATTTAATGGTCAATCTTTGTGTGAAAACTTTCGCAACTCTTATATAGCTACTTTGGAAAACTATAAAAATGTCTGTAGACCAGCAAGGCTACACTTTTTTCCAGTGCCTTTATGGTTTTGTAGATGCATGGAACCTGGATCAGATAAAGTGTCAAGTTAAAAAATTTACCACAAACACTTTTTTTCTAAAATTTAATAAAATACATTTTCAGTGTACAATATAGTTTGCAACTTATAGTAACCACAGGATTTACAATTTTTTATTACCAAAGACTCTCCACAAAATGTAGGAGAGTATTTTAGTTTTCATCCAGAATGAAGGAAGAATAGCAGCTTCACTAAACATATTTATATTTTAAGGAGGAATGAAATGCACATTTTTCTCTAAAACTATACATGCAGTATCTGCACTTTCCTTGCTCAAAGTCCACTAATACATGTTTTAGTGCCTACTTATTTTTGTCCTTTAAACTAGTGAATATGCAGAATTGCAGAGTATCATATACAATGCAAATGTAGAATATTAACTCTGAAATGTATTCATCAATTTGCTCATCTCTTTCTATTTGTCTATGTAGAAAAATTTCATAATTATAGAACTCATGTTTCATAGGAGTAAAGTTACCTGAAGACTACAGTGATGGAGTGCTTGACAGTTAATGTAGTAAATGTCCTCTGTTTCATGTTGCCACTGGGAGTTTGGATGTGGATTTTGAATGCTATAAAAACTCACATTGCAGTAATACTCAAATCAGCAGCAGGTTTTAAGATAATCACACGTAAAATTGCTTTAATTTTCCATCTTACATATTAATAGAGGTCAAGCCAGCTGGTAATATTTCTTATAATTGTGTATTTTGCAGTCAACTCATCATCAGGAGTGTCTGATTTAAGATTCTTGCAGCAGCGTGCTTTGTTCTAGGCTGTTACTCCTTGCTGTTTCAACTTCTTTAATTATTCCTCCCCCTGCATGTATTGAAATGGAATGCCTCAAGGATATGGTGATGGCAGCACTGAGAAGCATTATTTTACCTTATAATGGATCTTGGGAAGGAAATTGTTAGACCACTAGGCAAAACAGAAAGGTGGATTTAATTTGCATCAAATAAATACAGAAAATTTAAATGAATCAAAGATGCAAATATGTCATTAACATCCAGCTAAGAATGTTTAGGGATTGTTTTACTTCTAAGTATTAAATCTCATCACCACCCCTATGGAAAGAAGTGTGGCAATCCCTTCTCCAGTAGGGCATGTGTCCTGTCAAAACAGTGTGACTTTGGATATAAGGTCAAAATGTTAAATGCATGTCAAGGCCATTGCTTCCTGCTCCTCTGAGTAACATAGCAAGTTGTAAACATGATAGTTTACACTATCACTGATTCATTTTCCTTAGACAAAAAGTACTTATTGTTTTCGATGACTTAGGCAAAAGAAAAGGAAAAGAAATAAGAATACTGCTTAAATAGGGAGCATTTTTAAAAAATTAACTAAAATTTTCCCTTACAAATTTTGTGAGTGATTGATTTTGTATTTGATACAAATAA
>NW_003852407.1:21224693-21227594 GCF_000181295.1 Otolemur garnettii
GAACAAAGAATATCTCTTTAATATATTTTGGACTGATTCATATAAATCTCTTCCTTTTGTTTTGTCTTTTAATGGCATTAAGGAAGCCATTTCATCAATGACAGCTTCAACATCGGTACCTCTAATAAAAATGGCAAACCGAGCCATATCTGCAGCATGGGCTCTGTATTCCATCACCAAAATCATGAAGTTTGAAATTAGAAACTTTACTCTCCAAACTTCTCTCAATAGATTGTCTAGTTTCTTCAATTCACCTAGCTCTAATCTGGTGAGACAAATTGATTCTGAATATCTCCCTCTTTTTCAGGATAAATTATAGCTGCCATGGGCTCCATGCTTTGCTTAAGAAACTCACCATCACTAAATGGTTTTGATTTTTTGCTGTTGAATGTGCTACCACATAACTAGCTTTGACAATGGGATTTGTCTGAATTTTCACTTAAAATTTTATTTTTGAGAAAACAGGCTCTTTTTCACTTGCACTATTTTGTCCTTACAACACAATCCTTTGTATGCATCAAATTGGCAAGTGTTCTTGCATACAATGTCTTTCCAAATTACAGTATTTGAAAACTTGCGCAATTCCCTTCAAATTAAGCAGATTGCCTTACTATTTGCCTAAACAAAACAGTAGTCATCTGTCCATTTTTCCTTGAACAATCTTCCTGCACCTGTGATTTTTCTTTTTTGGGGTTCTGTTTTCTTTGAGACATTTTAGAAGCCAGGCTGGGATTAAAAATAATAATAATAGATAAGGGGTCATGTTTACTTTTATCATGAAAATTAAATAGAAAGCAAAGTTTGAGCCCTTCGACATCTTTGCTGCCACTATAGGGCAAAGCAGATGCCAATGACAAAGCCCAGCAAGTGATGTGAGAGGCACCTCTGAGATGTGGAATTACCCTTAATAATCAAATAAGAATGCTTACCTGACTTCTACATAACATTTAATGCCTAACGTTGCAGTGGTAGTTTAAAATACTATTGACAATTGCTGCCTGGTCAAGTCACCACGAGCACATGTAACATCTGCTGGTGTCAATTCAACTGTCTGTATTTGGACGATAACCCACTGGAAGCTCTGCACTGTGGCAAAAAGGAAGCCACCACAGGTACATGTAGCCAAGAGCTTATGTATGTTTATTTTATGTGACATGGTGATATGACATTGTCCTTTAAAAAGTTTTGGCTGGAGAACTATGCAATCCAATTGTACTAAAAAATCACGCAAATAGTCTCATCATGTTTTAACTATGTTTACAGTTTTGTTTTGGGCCACATTCTCAGCCACACACTGGGCTGCTTAGGGCCAACAGACCACATGTTGAATGCCTCTGCTCTAGATGTTTGTACCATGATGAAATAGTCAGGGGATACATTTCTCAGGCATTATCCTCACCATTAGTTGAATGTGACTGTACTTTAATCAGTCAACTATTGGAAAAAAAATCCTTCTTAATTTCAAATGAAAATAAGAACTCTTATTTCTTCTAAGATAATAAAAAGACCATAAAATCTTTTTAACTTTAGTCATCTCCTTTGTAAATTACTTGCTTGTTCTACTGTGTATTTTGATTCTATATTTGTCTAAATTTTGCAATACATAATTATTATATACAACATTATTACTGCTGTTGCTTTTCTTAGATTGCTAATTTTCCTAGTCAATATTTGTGAAGTGTCATTTTGTTCCCCTGGAAAATGCCTTTATTTTACCTTAATTTGTGAAACATATTTTTATGACAGAATTTGTAGTTGAAGTTGTTTGCTTTTAGTGAATCAAAATACTTTTCATTTTTTTTCTTCCTTTTTTAAATTAAGTCCATTATCATTCTAATTTTGGTTCCATTGCAACTAATAATAGCCTTGTTCTTTGGTTCTCCTAAAATATCCATTTTGGGTTTTAAGTTGGTTTACTGTGATACATATAAAACAGGCTTCTTTGCATTTATCCCGTGTTGGGATCTCATGCTTTTCTGAATTTCAGTCATTTCTCTTTAAACATTACTTCTGCTTTTATTCCCTCATTTTCCAACCTTAAGTTAGATATTTCCCCTAACTTGTCTTTCAGATTACTAATTCTCTTTCTAGCTGCCTTACATATATATATTATAAAATTTAGTCATTGAATTTTTCACTTCAACTGTAATATTTTTTCCAAGGTCAAAATTTTTTATGTTACTTAAGTTGTCTCACATTATTTCATATTTATGCAACTATTGATTTTTAGAGTAAACAGTGTTTTCATGCTGTTCAAAAAACTCATTTATGCCTCCAGAAGATATTTATCAATATTATTATCTGAAGTTTTGTTTTCAATATTAAATTCAATAATCTATATGAAATGTGTTCATTTTTGCATATGATGTGAAGAAGGATATCTATTATTTTTATATGGATAATCATATTTTACTTCCATTTATTGTAAAAATTTTCCTTTTTCTCTGCTCTAGCTTACCTGTTCTATTATGTATCAGTGTTTCTGATAGACATCAGTTTCTGGTCTCATTTCTCTATGTCTTGAAAAATTTAGTCTATCATATTTCAGAGAAATTCTATATCAATTATTATGAGCAAAGTTATTAAGTAAGGTATAACTATTACCCAAAGACTCCGTTGTCAAATGCCAAAACATTGGAGACTATGATTGCAACATGTTTGGGTGTGCAAAACAGACCTGTTACCTCTAGTTTAGGTATTTTTGTCTTATCCTCAATCAAAATGTTTCTGATTACACTGAGTTTTATAAATGCTTAGGTGAATGGTAGTCAACTTTTTATATCAAAAACTTTAACAAGGGTGGCACCTGGGGCTCAAATGTGTAGAGCACCAGCCCCATACCCTGGAAGTGGTGGGTTCAAACCCAAACCCCTGGCCAAAAAAAAAAAAAAAAAAAAAAAA
>NW_003852407.1:21227670-21260512 GCF_000181295.1 Otolemur garnettii
TGTAAAATTGTCAATATATAAATACTTAAGCAGAACAAAACTAAAATATAATTTTAGACATAAATGTAAAGAATCTCTGTGAGTAAAACAGCCACAAACTTATAATAATACAAGTGTGTTGTACTATTCAAATTGTATGCGCTGTGTTGCCTTTATTGATTCAGTCTTTCTATACTGTTGAGTGGTTGAGTGACTTATAGAAATTTTAAAATTATAGTTTTTCTTTGGTTTATATGTCAATTATATCTGTGGAAAATTTAAACTATGTAAAAGTTAAATCATGAAAATATTTAATTTCACATATGAAATACTAAATATATAATCTCAATAATTATGAACTAATTTTCACTTACCTGAACAGCAGGATGTTCACAAGTCAGATGGAAACTGTAACAATTTTTATATGCAGAACATTTATACCCATGTTCCCACTCAGTAAATGTCAATAACATCCTGCAATTTTCCTTAAAACACTGGCAGTGTCAATGAATTTCCAAAATACTGCCTGGGAATAGTTCTGCACACACCCTTCTTTAAGAAGCACTTCCCATGTTTCTCAGCCTTTTTTCCCATAATATACATTTATTTGAACTTTTTAAAGACCTTTCTAATAGTATTCACTTCCAACTGGACAATATTGTTTTGTAACATAACGTCTCTGTTTCACCAGATTGTTACTTTATATTTTTAATTTCAGGTTAATGTGAGGGTACAAACTTATCAAGTCACAATATTTGAATTTGTTAGGTAAAGTCCCCCTTCTCCTCATGTCCCACACCAAAAAGTTGTGCTATGCACTGCTACATTGAGAATGCTTCTTTAAGTTAGAGCACCCCAACCTCCCCTCCCTTGCCTCTCTTCCTTTTCCCTCATGCCCCTAACTTGAATTGAAATGAGATTTTCTCCTATATGGGCATGAATTAGATCCTCTACTGGATTCATAATGGTATTTAGTACACTGGATATTTGCTTTTCCATTCTTGTGGTACTTTACTGAGAAGAATGTATTTCAACTCCATCCAGGTTAATACAAAAGATGTGATGTCATTGTCTTTTTTATGGCTGAATAGTATTCCATAGTATATATACACCCTAGTTTATTAATTCATTCCTGGGTTGATGGGCATTTAGGTTTTTTTTCACATCTTGGCAATTGTAAATTGAGCTGTGATAAATAATCTAGTGCATATGTCCTTAAGAAAATGCCCTTTCTTCTGGATAGTGCCTAGTAGTGGGATTATGGGGTCAAATGGGAAGTCTAATTTGAGTTCGTTAAGGATTGTCCATATTTCTTTCCAAAGAATCTCTATGAGTTTGCAGTCCCACCAGTAGTGTAAAAGAGTCCCCCTCTTTCCACATCAGCCCAGCACCTGCTCTTTCTCTAGTTTTAATATAATTTATTCATCTTACTAATAAACTACTATGTAAACTGAAAGCCTAGATAAAATGTTCCTTCTTGTGAAGACTTTTAAGCACTGAATGTAACATTAATCCGTCCTCATATGTTCCGTAAAATGTTCTGAACACTGATGCATACTGAATCATTTCCTATTGTACACGGACATGTTTTCCTGTGTTTTTCCTGTTTACTGATGTATCTTCAGCTCGCCCATAGAAAATATTCTGAAAAATCTATAAGAATATCAGATTCTGACTTCTGCATCCTGAATATCTAACTATATATTAAGCTTATGTTACTTGTTGAATAAATGTATGGGAATTTCCTACATTTTCAGCCCTTATTTTCTTTCTGCTTTTTTTCTTTTCATTTTCCCTTGTAACTGAAACTTTTGCAAACACACATACACTTTTGAGTCTTTTTTTTTTTTTTTTTCTAGTTTTTGGCTGGAGCCAGGGTCTGGGTTTGAACCCATCACCTCCACATATCACCAGTATATGGGGCCAGTGCCTTACTCCTTTGAGCCACAGGTGCTGCCCATGAATATTGAGTCTTTAGGATTCATTATTTAAAATTGTTAAGTGAAACCAGCTTGGATGGGGAATTATTATAATTAAATTCCTAAAATGATAATTTTAACCTACTAATTTATTTCCCTTATCCATGAAAAGTTAGTTTATTACTATATTCTTCTCTATTACCTGCAATCTGCAGGGCTTTTGGAAAATAAAAAACTGCCTATAGTATATAGTAAAATTTTAAACTGGGAATATTTATTTGATTGTCCAAATATAGGAAAGAATGAATTTAATTCACATTAACATAATTGCCTCTCATTATGTATTAATGAGTTTTAAATTCTAACATATATAATAGCTGGCATTTTCACCAAAGGGAATGCATCTTTTGGTATTATTCTCACATTAAATTTTCATATATATGTGTTAATTATTAAGAAATAGCTGGATAGAAGAACATCAAGGACTAGGCCGTGCTTATCTGACTCATATTTTATCTGAAAATCCTCTGACCTCATAAATCACAATTTTCAGAAAATAAAGTTCTATTGATGGTACTATCATTCTTTATAAGTAATTGTTCCACTTTGTTATTTATTATAATTTTTGTTAAGCTCCTAAAAATTAATCAGACAGAAATATAGGAAAAGTACATTCATTACCCTCGATCCATCCTACATTCACTAGTAATAAAAGGGGTAACTTGAGTTTCCTTAGAAATGTAGACATTATAATGGCCTGAAACCATTTAGAACTTGTCTAAGTGTTCTAGAAAGTGGGTATCACTCCAGCTTGCTTTGAATTAGAGTTGCAAAGTGGAAATAATACTATAGCTTGATTTAGACAAGTACATTCTATTTTAAATCCTGACTAGGTCATTTATTAAGTCTGGGGCAAATAATCTAAATTCTTGAACCTTAGTTTTGTCACTTATAAAAAAAATTATAATATATAACCTGGAAAAGAATTGTGTTGAATAAATATGATAATTATACATAATATAAATCTTCATACACAACTTTTACTAAAGCATAGGATCATGATAACTGAATTTACTAACCTACTTTATCTCCATTGTAACATATTTATGACTCAAGGCAGTTTTACAGTGATAAATCACAACTGAGAGTTAAAATCATAAGTTGGATTAATCAGATTCCAAAGAAATTAACATTTTATGATTCACTAGTTCTATCAGTATTCTGGACTTAGCTTTCAAAGCCTATTTACTTTCACCTTTATTGAAAAAGGGTAACCTAACTGATGCTGAAAATTTCTAACCTTTAATTTGGCTTTTTAGCTAAGGACCTTAGCCGATTTGGGTGTTAACCACTGCTTTGTTACTTTCCAAACCAGGGGCCATGGACAATTTATTGGAGCTTTATAGAATTTAATACCATTTTAGCTCAAATGTGATAAAAATAAGGCTATACTGATATTTATATTTAATTATACTTTACTGTTGTTTGGAATTATTATTATGAAGTACAAAATTTTTCTACTTATTTTAGAAAACAGTACATTCACAGCTATGCCTCAATGAAAATAGTATTTATTGGTAAAATGAAGTAGCAACAACAAGTAAAAATTTAAAATTTTAAACCTAAAATTATACAAATTGACTAAGCCTGGATTAAAAATTATAGAGTAACATCTCTGGAAAACACTTCCAAGAGAATTAAATTGTTATTGGAATTGTAGCCAGTACACTGCATTTTCAACTCACTTATTCTCGGTATAAAGAGATTCCATAAGGTCTACTGACAGTTTGGTTTTTTATTTTTTTTTTCCTTTTGCCTGGAATATAGCAACACACACTTGAAGAACCTCAGAGATTTTTCTCTGTAAACATGTGCCATTTTGAAATGAGGATGCTGTTGATCCTTCAGTGTTCTTTGACTTCCCTACATTTCATTTGTATTTATGACATACCTATTAAGTACCTATGATGGATAAAAGAATAGGTATCTACTACATGGGATGCTTGATTTTCCATTCTTGTGATACTTAGGAGATGTTCTCCGTTTCCATCCAAGTTGTAACAAAAGGTACAAAATCCCCACCCTTTTCTGGCTGAATAGTATTCCATGGTACACATACCCTACAGTTTATTAGTCCTTTCACATGTGAAGGTCACTTGGGTTGTTTCTACATCTTTGTGATTCTAAATTGGACTGATGCTATAAACATTCCAGAACTAATGTCCTGTCCATAAAATGACTTTTTTTCTTTGGCTAGATACTTACTGATAAAACTGTAGCATCTAAAGGACATCTACTTTTTGTTTGAGGACTTTTTTTGGGGGGGGGCTGGGACGGAGTTTGAACCCACTACCTCCAGCCTATGGGGCCGGTGCCCTACCCTTTTGAGCCACAGGTGCCACCTGACTATCCATACTTCTTTTCATAAAGACTATGCTAGTTCACAGTCCCACCAGTAGGGCAGAAGTGTTCCCTTCTTTCCGCACCCAAACCAGCCTCTGTTGCTTTGGAACCTTGTGATATGGGCTGTTCTCACTGGGTTAGGTGGTATCTCAAAGAGGCTTTGATTTGCATTTCTCTAATAATTAGACATGATGAACATATATATATATATATATATATTTATATATTGATTGCCCATTTCTCTGTCCTCTTCAGCAAGGATTCTGTTCATCTCCTGAGAAGACATGCATACATGAAAGAAAAAACTTGATTAAATTTCAAAAAGGGAGGAGGAGTGAGGGGGTTTGGTAAATTCTCACCTAACAGGTACAGACTGCAGGTAAATGGCACTCTCTCTGGGTGAAGGTCACAACTACAACTCAGACATTACCCTATGAATGCAAACAATGTAACCTAATTGTTCATACCTTCGTATTAATCCAAAGTTCATTAAAAAATAAGGAATAGGTCTCATATAGAAAAAGAAATCTGAGTCAGCTATGGTCCCAGGCCCTTTTAAAGGTATAGCCTAAATGTCAACACACATTTATAATATCGACCTCCAGGTTTCTACCTCATGCACGAGCATTTTCATATCCAAGCGTATACTTTATGATAATGTACACTTTACCTCTTCATGGTTAAAAGACTTATTTATACCTTTTGCTTTGTCCTGACAAGACTTTAGTCAAGCTATTCTGTTTCTACAGGCCCTTAAACTTCATCTGCCAGGAAGACGGAGCAGGCACTAGGTGCAGAATGTGCTCCCCTGTAGATGATTCTGAGATCCAGCGACTACCCCAAGACACATTTTCTGCCCAACTGCACTGATCATGCTGTTGACCCACTGCTTGATTCCCCAACTTCCCTACATTCTGCTTACTCATCTCTGTGAAATAACTGTGCCATCACAGATCGTAATTTACAAACAAATTTAGTAATTTCGAAACAAAATGCAACTTTGTTTTTAAAAAGAAAACCCTCAGTCAAATGTACTTAGACTTGGTTACAAGTCTATTCAGAAAAGCCTTGCAAAAGCCTTCAGATATTGTCACTTTTGATATTGTCACTTTAAGGTACACATTAGAAGGGATTCTTCTTAAAGCAAGTTCTTTTTTTTGTTTTTGTTTTTTTTTATGATTTGACATTTTAAAATAATACTGAAGTTTTACCCTTGTATATATTTGCAGCCCTTTGGCAATTGGTTTTCAGAGAAATCTTTTGTAGAACTACTTAGATGCCACAAATTCTCGTTAAAGTCTCTGTCACTTCTCACAGGATGAGAAAGTGTGTGACAGTTCCCTGTGAGGTGGGACGCTGAAGAGATATAATCAATAGTAAAGAAGAAGAGAGAGTGCTTTTCTTGTATTTTTCACAACTAAATCTGGACATGTAGATATATCAGATGTATTATCTGAGTCCTATCTCATTACAGTAGGTAATAAAAGGTCAGCTATAGAACAAAGAATCAGTAAATGTGTCACAAAGAACAAAGATTGACCTGAAAGGAGCTTTGTTTTTTGAGGGATTTTTTTTCCCCTCTATTCAGCAAGAGTCAGTTTGAGAAAAACATTTCAATAAAGTTTCTGAGGGGCAGAAGATAATTAGGAGAAAATGACCTGAGGTTTTTACTGCTTTTAAAACAGTCACTTGGCAAATCATCCCAGGCATGAATGTCAGCTTAAGATCGATGTTTATAAGAAAATTCTAAAATGCAGTATGTGAGTGGAAAGTGACTTCTGGCCGTGTATGGAAAATTTTAGTCCTGTAAGTCTCTCTTTATCCTTGATGCTGAGAAAATACTTTAGATTTAAATGACTTTTTTTTTGGCTAGGGCCAGCTTTAAACGTGCCACTTCTGGTATATGGGGCCAGCACCCTATGCCTTTGAAACACAGGCACCACCCAAAAAGTCTATGAGTCTATTGAATCAATGAGTCCAAAACCCTTGTTTTCAGAAAAGATTCTGCTTTTTTAGAAAATATACATTCTTCAGTATAAATTTTATATCACAGAGATTAGAATTCTGACAATTAACGTATATTTTATATGCACTGATATTTTATAATGTGCCCAGAGGTTTTACCATTATAAATAGCATAGTCCAATTAATTGTAAAATTCTAATCCCCAAATATTTTCATTTTTAAACTAGTATTTTTCAAACCTAAGAATCATAATTCCTATTTGAAACAACAATACTTTCTTGAATATTGCAATTTGCATCACACATGGTTGGTGTAACATATGTATTGTACATAGCAATGTTGAGTGTGTTTCTCATATCACATGTAATGTTCCCAATTCATTTAGAGTGTCAAGAAACAATTTGGATTGCATCTAGAGCCCATGAATTTCTGGTAAGTAAATAGGGATCTCTACTATCTATAGAGATTATAAACTAAGTTTGAATATGAAAAAGTTAATTGCATCAGACTATTTGTGATTTTAAAAAAGTTAGCTCTGAAACATGACAGATTTAATGTATGCATTTGTATTAGGAAATATAAAATAATAATTCTCTGGTGAGAATAGATCAGAGTATAATGAACTAAATTGTCTGATAGTGTGACAAAGTGGAAAATAAGGAACAATTCCAATCTAGGAACGAGAAAACTTGGATTCAATCTACCAAACCAATTACTGGTTGTGTGGTTGGCAACAGTGCATGCTTCTGACGCCCATACTACAAGGATGAATGAGCACAATGAACGTTGCTTTATCAATGCAAAGCATTATCAATATTTGACAGTCCTTAAAGGAATCAGGTTTCTTCAATGACATATAATGAGACATTTTCTTATATCACTCTGATGATTTCATTTTCTTTATAAAGCTTTCAGAAGCCAATATAAAAGCCAGGAACATCCTGCTTAAATTTTTGTGTAGAATTTGACCCCAGCAGCTATAGTTGCACCCAGGTTATTAATACGGATAAGTCATTAAAAAAATTCCTAATGCAATGTATGAATGAGAACTTACTTTGTCATCTGTGAAATATTTAAAAAATTTGAATCATTGAATCCAGATACAATTTTTTCTCTTGTGCATCAGTGTGATATTTCCTTTGGAGGATAATCAGTGTATAATGGCCACTTTTTTTAAGTTTGGGTTATCTGACCCCAAACTTCCCTCATGGTAAAACAAAGAAAATGTTATTATACTACGGGTAAATTATCTTAAAAATAGGAAGTTAAGGGCAACACCTGTGGCTCTAAGGAGTAAGGCTCTGGTCCCATATGCCAGAGGTGGTGGGTTCAAACTCTCTGACCAAAAGCTGTAAAAAAAAAAAGGAAGTTAACACATTAGTTGACATGTTTAATTTTTATTTATTTTTATTTTATTTATTTATTTATTTATTTATTTATTTTGAGACAGAGCCTCAAGCTATCCCCCTGGGTAGAGTGCTATGGCATCACAGCTCACAGCAACCTCCAACTCCTGGGCTCAAAGTCTCCTGCCTCAGCCTCCCAAGTAGCTGGGACTACAGGCACCCGCCACAACGCCTAGCCATTTTTTTTTTTTTGGTTGTAGCCATCATTGTTGTTTGGCGGGCCCGGGCTGGGGATTTGAACCTGCCACCTTAGGTGTATGTGGCTGGTGCCTTAGCCGCTTGAGCCACAGGCGCCGAGCCACATGTTTAATTTCTAAATGGATCACAGGAACATCTGCACTATTTAGAAATATAGCATTTCCACCTTGATTTTGAAAGATGATATCTGATACTTGTTCACTTGCTTATATATTTATCCCAGATGTTCTGGCCCTGGGATAGACTACGGATATATAACAATAAATAAGAAAAGCATGATTATGTCTTTCTACAGAGTTATTAACGGAAATTAGGATGATTATAAAAAATAACATCTGAACAGTATGATGTATGCTATAAAAAGAGGAAAAATAGCTATCGGAGCACATGTCAGGTGGAAATATTTGATTTACATACACAAAAGAATATGAATAAGAAAGAAATTGAAAGAGAAATTGCATTTTTGCTTAGCTATGGGGGATAACTCAACTTGACCTGGTTGATAGAGTTTATATTGGTAGGAGGAAGATTCAAGAAGGAAAACAGACAAAGAGCCTTCAAGAAAATGAAATGAGGAAGAAAATCTTCCCTAGCTGTAACATGGACTCAGTATCTTCTTGGGAGATTTTTTGGAGGAAATATAAGGGGTATAGTAGGGTAGTAGGACCAGGAACATTAGAAACAAACATATTTGGAAACTGTGATTTATTGGGTATGATGGCAGAATGAAAAACATCATTAAAGATCACATCCAGTGTTCTAGGGGATTCACATTCACATGTTGGAAGCTGAGGGAATTAGGAGTAGTGTCCTTGAAAGGTGAATTTACTAGAAGGAAGAGAGCCATTTGGGGATTTGAGGGGCTCATGATACATTGGTAGCAGGTACTTGGATACTTGGGTCTGGGTGGAGGAGAAGGTATCTTTACAGGACATAAAAGATCTGGCATCATCAACATGATAGAAAATGTTAATGTGGAAATGGAGAAATTCACTAGAAGGACATGAAGAAAAGTAGAAAAACTTGTTTCCTTATATTTAGAGCATTTTAATTTGGTTATAATTTCAATGTGTGGTAGCTATCAGTTAGGAAATTAGAGTGAATCATATGAATTATTGGACCCTCAATTTTATCTTCAGTAAAATGTAGGGTCTGAACAATATATTATCCATTTATAAAATTCAATGAATCCAAGGCTCTTTCTATTGGTTTTGGACCCACTGTCTTAGCTGACCAAGACAAAAGTGATATATACCATCATCCCTTGGTATCCACAGAGAATTGGTTCTGGAACCTCCCCTTGTCACGACCTGTGGGATTCCTAAGGCCCTGGTCTCCGTTACCACAGAAAGGAACCAAGTGACAGGCAGATTAGAAGTGCAAGATTGTAGCAGGTGGGCTAGCCCTTACTTGCAGGGTAGCCCAGAGCAACCTCCATACCAGCCTTTTATTGAGACAGAATAATACAGGTTAGGGGAGTAACTAACAATGACTGCATGCTGAAGGCACAGGCTCTTTCTCCATAAGGAGCTCCTGCAGATGAATGGCCCGAGGTCCACCACTCAGCTGCAGATCATCTTGCTCAGATGTCATCTGGCTCTTCGCATTCTCTACATTTCTCCCCTCTAGTTTATTAAAGACATTTCTGGATAGGCTAGGGAGAAGGTCTGTTGTTAGTTGTTTCTGCCATTCTCCTCACTGAGAAGCTTTCCTTAAGTAAAAGAAACAAAAAGGCATATAAGTATAACAAAAATACACCAATGGAGCTAATCCAGTTATTACGGAAACTTATTCTAGCCAAACTAGGCATAGGGGAAAACTTGTCCCCTTTGTGCTAATCATCACTCAACTATGTGCTACAGGCTGATCTACTGGGCTCATGATGCTTCCTTGGGAAGTATTAAGCATCACCTGAAACTAAGTTAGGTGGGGAAAGGGCTGCAAACTCAGACCCTTCCCAAAGAGCAGTATAACTTTAAAGATCAGGTGCCCAACTGAAACAGAAACTAATCTGACAAGTGACATTCTCTTACCTTGCTGATACCAGAATAACCTTTACCTTAAAGCCTGCTGTTTGAGGTCTTTGTCACCATAACTTTTCCAAGGTTTAGAAGATGTATCCTAAGCTTACCTGGGGCTTGACATTCAGCCCAAAATAATGAAATCCATATCAATCCTCCCACTCTGCATAGACGCTCCCACTGCCTCTTAGGGAATATAGATGCTGACCACTCTTAACTGCTTCCTGCTGAGAATGGACGGTGATATGGAAGAGGCAACTAGAATTCCCACAGAGGAGATTGATCCAGGATTTCTCCATTACGAAATTATCTAAGCTAAGGTCCTGTAAATAGAAAAAAGTTAGTGAAAACAAATTTGTTAAGGTACTGGCAAGGTTTCCTGCTCATGTCGAGGATTAATCCAGCGAGCTGGTAACCACTGCTTTTCTTGATTTTCTGTAATAATATGGGCAAAACCTCGACCCCAATGCAGTACCTAACCAGGCTTCCATTCTGTCTGAGAGTGAAAAGAACTCTAAGGAGCATAAGCTATGTGGGCTGCTACCTTTACCCTCCTTTTTACATACATCCCAAATAATTTTTAATGTGGTAAGGGCAGTTCTTCCTGTTGTCTAGCCTTTTTCTTGCTAGGCAACGTATGGTAATTGACAAAGTTCTGAAATCTAGGTATGGGTTCTTTAAATGATGAAGCTCAATACAAATGTAAACTATTAACTGTGGCTAGGGAAAAACCGTGATTGTAATGCATATTCCCTCAAAGGTCTTTTTAAGTTGAGAAAACAAACTGAGAAAATCTCAGCTGAGAGAATTTACCATTTCTTTAACTATGCAACCTTTCCTTTGATGTTTACTTAATGGACGAACAAAAGACAATGCTTTCCTTGCAATCTTTGCAAGCAAGGATTTTTCTCTGGCTATTCCAAAGGTTTTGCTACTCACTGTCCTAAATCCATGCTTCACAGATTGCAAAAGACTGTTACTCATGGATTAATGGTTCTGCCATTCACAATTCCTCTCAAAGGCTGTTACTCGAGGTCCCTTCAGGGGTATCACCCTTCACAATTCTTCAGTAGTGGAGTTTTTCCTGCTTAAACTGCTTTTCCAGCGGAATCTTTGGTAACTGATTCCAGACTTTTTTCAAACGGAATTCCCTAGCACAAAGTGGTTTAACTCTTAGTCTACTTATTCTCCACCATCATGCATTGCTCTGGTTAAATTTCCTCAGTTTTACACTGAGGCACCACAGGTCTAACCAACCTGGCAGTGTGCTCCCATGGTATAGAATTGAATTATACTGTTTTTCTGCAAATAGTTTGAAATAAAAGAAGTTTAAAAAACACCTCACTTATTTCCTGCAAGGTTCCCTTGCTTCTAGATTGGTAATAAGGTCCCACTTGCCCTGAGCAGAGTTTCCCTTTGGACTTCCCCCCACTGTCTACCAAAGTCTTCACCTACTTCCCCTTTGATCTACTTTCCTGGTACCCTGTTGTGTCCTGCTGCATCCTGCCGATTATGCCAAATGTCGCAACCTGTCAGGTTCCTAAGGCCCTGGTCTCAGTTACCGCAGGAAGGAACCAGGCGAGAGGCAGATCAGAAGTGCAAGCTTGTAGGAGGTGGGCTAGCCCTTACTTGCAGGGTAGCCCAGAGCAACCTTGGCACTAGCCTTTTATTGAGACAGAATAATACAGGTGAGGGGCGTAATGAACAATGACTGCATGCTGAAGGCACAGGCTCTTTCTCCATAAGGAGCTCCTCTGGACGAATGGCCCTAGGTCCACCCCTCAGCTGCTGATCATCTTGCTCAGATGTCATCTGGCTCTTGGTGTCCTCTACATCCCCTTCCTGCGGTTTCCAAAGTCTACAGATGCTCAGGCCTCATAGATCAAATGGCAAATATCTATAGATAACTCAGACACGTTCTTCATATAGAACATCATCTCTAAATTGCTTATAACGCCTAATATAATGTAAATGTTATGTAAATAGTTGTCATACTTTATTGTTTTATTTGTATTTTTATTGTTTTCATTTATTATAGGAATATTTTCAATTCACAGTTGGATGAATCCATGGAGGTAGAACCCTCAGATACAGAGGGCCAATTGCACGTCTGTAGTGGATTATTTTCATACATTGAGAATTTCATGGTCCCTTATACCATCACATATTTAAATAATATCGTGCTTATGTCTGAGGAACAATAATACAAAGTCTCTCCTATTCCTTGAGTGTTGAAATTCTAAAAAGTTGGTTGAGAGAACATGCATGTAGCAATCCCCTGCTGTATGCTGCATACTTTTAAAGGAGCTTTGGAAACATCATATATGTATCAGAAATACCTAGTCAGTTTAAGAGCATTACAAAATTTTCAATTTCTGGATCAATTTATTATTTGTCTTTTGCTAGATGTAGCATTTGTGGTTTATAGAATAGTGATTTAAAAAAATAAGCATTTAGAATGTATTTTCCAAAATAGATTTCCCATTATTCTCATTAGAATTAATGCTTTTGACAAATTCAGTTTAGTTAGAATTCAGTTAGAAGCAGCAAGAGTTAAATCTGAGCTGGTTCTCCCTGAGTGATGGCCTGGTAATCAACTTTCAGACTCATAGCTTTTCCAAGTGTTACATTCTCCAAAAGAAGAGAACCAGAGAAAACGCTGCACTATTCACAAAGTTGAGTTGCTTTTGTAAATGCCATCTGTTTCGTCTGTATAGAAAAAAAATCATTTTCATTATATTTCAAGTCCAATGTCTCCTTTCTTTGTGACACGTTTTTTTTTTTTCTTAGCCAGTGAAAGAATCCACACCAATTTTATGGTGTTTTTCTTTTCCTCTTCCTTATAGAATTCTTCATATTGCCCCGAGGAAAGTGGTACCCGAACTACTGGTCAATTGACAACTCATTGAATTTTACGAGGCACATTTCATTTCTTCCTTTATGATTTCAAAGAAGTTTTTGGGGCGGAAAAAAAAAATCCACTTCTATTCACAATCAGGATGGCTTTGTTTGAGTTAAAAAGTGCACCCCATGCAATTTCTTTGCTGAGAGGTAATGCATAGTGATAGTAATATGGAAGAAGCTCAAGTGGCTTAAAAATTATTAAAACTTTCTGTCCTTAAAAGGAAAATTGTGCTTTAGCCTGAATAGCTACTAAGAAAATGGCAATTCACCATTTGTTAGCATGGTACAGCCTTTATAAGAACATTACTTGTAAAAATAGTTCTCCCACTTCAAACTTCACAGTTATTTATTTACTGAATAATTATAAATAATATTTAAGTGATGCAGAAAAGTGATTATCTGTATCTAGCTAACCCTATCACTATAGATGCATACCTGTTTATATTTATATAACATATTGGAAAAGAACTGTAACACATTAAGAACTGTAACTTTTATTATAAATAAGATAATGCCACGAACATGCACACACACAAAGTAATAAAGTATGATTCATAAAGCAGAAAAGTCACATTCATATTTGCCACTTCCTCTTCCTGTAATATTCCATTATGAGGAAATTACACAATAGTTATATAATATTAAAATTGTGGAACAGATTAATAGAACTGTATCCCAATGGACCAGTCACAGTTAAGTAGAGAGACAGAGAAAGTTACTACGAGAATTAGCTTTTGCATGTCAAATAAGAGCATATACCACATATAAATCCATGGATAAATGTTTATTTTGTTGTTATAAGCATTTTTAAAATTATTACCAATAGTATATATGGTATATATGTATTTCCAAGTTTTTTTTTCTGAGGACTATAATAATAATCATTAAAAAAGGAATACAAACTAAAACAGTGGAGTATGGTGAACATCAAAGGATTTTAATTTTGAAGGGTAAAAAGTAGAAAATTAGAATAGGCATTGCTCCTATGGCCAAGCATGAAATTTGCTTATTGCATATTCATCTGTATAAATTACTGTTTCAGAAATAATAATTAAATTATGCATGGAAAAGGAAGGGTAGTGTTACTTTATACTAAAATGGCACAGAACTTTGCTGTAATATCATGACAACATTAATATGTTGGAAGACAGATCAAAATAGGTAGGACTTTAGAAGCAAAGGAAAAACATAACATTTTGCTGAAATTTTTTTTTAATCTCCTTTTAGGTGGCAACTGTTGATTCATTTTAATTCCATTTCACTTTCATTAAATTTCCTACTATAGAGGTAATTTTTAAAAAGAAAATTTATAAAATTTGTAAGATCATCTGCAAAAATATTTCAGTGGTGAGTATCCACAAGTTAAAGAAAAATTAATGACTGAAATAATCTTTTAACAAATACATTTCTCCCCAAAAATTTTCCTCTTAATACAAAATTTCTAAACAAATAATATGTACATAAAACCAGAGAAAAAAATATATTGGAATAAGTATAAAAACAAATAATGTCCAGGGAATGAAAAGCTATTTTTAGGATAAAAATGAAAATGCATGAGATAAAAATAAATAAAAATGATCATTTTGATCAATAGAAACATTATGACAATTTAAACTATCACAATTATTTTCTCATGACAGATTTTTAATTTCACAATATTGATAGAAATAGGTATTACTCCATCAGTATTTTTTTTCTCATGCCTACATTTTATAGTCTCTACCCATCCCTATCAACCAAATTAAGAAATAGTAAACTAAAGAAGAAATATCAGTTAAATGATAATTTATTGAATATTTACCCAACACAAAACCATGACAAGAACTCATCATGTTAGATGTCACTAAGCTATAAATCTATTGATAAAAAAAGAATGTTGAGAAAAAATTTACATAAAAGAAAGGCAGATAATGGTATAATGCAAGGAGATTTACTGTCCTTCGGGTCCTTCTAAACTATGCTTTAATCAGCTTAAACTATCTTTGAATGGAATAAGAAATTAGAATTGGAGGTTATTCTTGAGTAACTCAAGTAATTAGGTTCAGAGAATGATTTTATGGCCTTATGAATCTTAGGATAAAAATTTCTTAATTTAATGTACCACCATATTGTAAGATTTAATTAATAAATAACACATGGACCCTCTGCAGAGAATCCAAGAAGTACAATGGGATTAGAGTGGAAATGCCAACATCAACAGAAATATTGGCTATATAAACTAAGGAAGAAAAAGCTAAGTTGCTGGTCTTAGGCCTCCGCACCATTTTAATGGTACCCTGATTAACAAACAGTGCAGCTGCAGAATTGTGCCACCAATAGCAAAAAGGGTAATAAACTTGACAAGTTAGTGGTGAATTATCAAAACTACATTCCTCACATATAGCAGCCTTGCAAATAACTGTACACTGCAAGCAGACCCAAAAATATCTTTTCAACTGATCAAATAGGCATTGCTCTTCAATATTTTTTTCCCCTTCTGCTGCTTGAGTTTCACAGTTCTTTTAAGTGATGCTGAGTGATCTTCAAATTCAAGGAAAAACAACTTATATTTTCTCCAGCATAGCTTTTTTCCTGACAGATTTAAAGTGGCAATTTTCAGAAATGGAAAATTAGTTCTCATAATCTGTTCTTATAATCTGAACTAGAAAAATAATTCAACATGATGCCTAGGGTAGGCAGAATTTTAATTCCTGCTTCTTGGTATTCGTGCCTTATATAATCGCCTACCCTTAAGCGTGGCTGAGACTAATTAATAATCAGTTTTTGAGTTTCCGTCAATCAAGGGGGATTATGGTGAGTCCTCCTGACCTATTCAAGTCAACTCTTTAAAAGACAGTTGAAGCATTGAAGAGCTACTCTCTTGATGCCAAGAGTGACAGTTGACCTCTGATAGATGGATACTTCTATCCTAAGACCATAAGGAACTGAATTCTACCAATAAGATGATGAATGTAGGAAGAGCCTAAGTTCCAGGTGAAAGCCAGCCTTAATGACATAATAACTGCAGCTTAGTAAGGCTCTGATGGGAGGACAAAGCTAAGTGAGATTCACTTTCCTAACAAGGAGAAACTGTAAAACAATAAACGAGTGTGTTACAAGCTGTTAATTTTGTGATCATTTTTTGCATGATAAAAATTTAAAATAGCCCCTCTCTTGAACCTACATGAATTCAGTCTCAATTTGTTATAAAGGACCCATAATTATATATGAAAAACTACATTATATTTTTTGTTCTCAAAATAAATAAAATATTAGTTCTGTTTTGCAGTTTTGTCCTTTTATCAAAAACATGGAAAAAAATAGTCATTTTCATACATGACTACTCGAAAGTTAGGAGCCAGCAAGTCACAAATCTTTATGCAGCATTCCTTGAATTACTGGTTACTAAATGATGCTTAAAGTTGTCTAGAAAAGTTAGAGAAATCATGCAAACCTTACAGTAAGTAGCCATCATCTAGAGTAGTATGGGCTAAATTGTATCCCTCCAAATGTATATGTTGGTGTCCTCACTCCCAGTATATAAGAATGTGACTGTACTTGGAGAAAGAACCTATGAAGAGTTAAATGAGGTAAAATATAAAGTCGTATGGGTGGGCCCTAATGCAATACCACTAATGCCACTATTTTAAAAAGAGAGAGAGAGAGAGAGAGAGTAGGGAATAGACAACATACAGACCACAGCTGAGCACGTGAGAATGCAGTGGGAATGTGGCCATTGGTAAGCCAAGCAGGGGCCTCAAAAGAAATCAAATTTACTGCC
This sequence comes from Otolemur garnettii, assembly GCF_000181295.1. NCBI lineage: Eukaryota > Metazoa > Chordata > Mammalia > Primates > Galagidae > Otolemur > Otolemur garnettii. The sequence continues at coordinate 21,244,226 of NW_003852407.1, forward strand.
ACATTAATCTTGACTTCTAGACTCCAGACTTGCAGGAAAACAAATTGCTGCCATTCAAACTACCCAAGCTACCCAGTGAGTGGTATTTTGTTACAGCAATCCTAGTAAACAAATACAGAAAATAACATAATTATGCTGGGAAATCAATTTGTTTTATGGGGAGATTAAGTATTTATATCAGTAAGTAGTGTCTTTAATGAAAAAGCAAATACCCTTGATTTACCAGGACAGGGTCAAAATGTCTAGGCCCAGACGAAAGGGCTTCCAACAACATAGACATTAAAAATGAGAAGAAACACCTGCCTTGCCAAAGGTGCTGATACTCCTGCCTTATATCACCCTGTTGACATACTGAGCTATTCACGTAAAAAACAAATTTTTGTGCATATTTGGTGTCCAGGAGACATATAAATAGTAAAATAGTTCCTACAGTGAAGCAAATTAACATATCCATCATGGTACATGATTACTTTTTCTTTTATAAGAACAGCTAAACCCAACTTATTTAACAAAAATTCTCTAATACAACACAATTTTATTAACTGTGTTCTTTATTTCAAAAGTTAGCTTTCTATGGATGTAAATTTATACTGAACAAGTTTTTGTGAAAGATTAAGAAAAGTATTCCATTAGCCCTGTAGTGTGTAATATAAGGATCAAAGAACATTTCTCACACATTAGGAGGAGTAAATAGTACTGTTACAAAGCCCTTCTCATTTGAATATTCTCATTCTTACTTTACAATGATTATCAAGAAACATTTGACTGATGTGAATGTCTGACAACTGAATAAATGCAATTATAAAAATGCCTTCCCTTATAAAATCTATCTTTGGATAGATGTATTTAACCATATTTCCATATTTGGATTAATATTCCTTTTTCTCTGCATTATTTTTAAGAAACAAAATTTACAATCTACTTTTCAGTCTTACCACTTTAATGATTTATAAACTATATGTTTAATATTTAAACTTTGATGTTCCTCCTTTTCTTACTTGATTATTGACATTGTTATTATTTTTCTAAAATTTTCACTGCAACAATTTACTTAACTAGTTACCTATGAATGGATTTTGCTGAGCGATAAAGACTTAGGTGAATTAACTTCTTACCCTATCCTTATGATTAATAGCAAATTAGATAATTGATTTAGGTAACAATGCAATTTTCTTTTTGTTGATATTTACAATTGTGACTTTTACATAATATATTTTTTAAAAATTGTGAAAATAGGGCAGTGCCTGTGGCTCAACAGATTAAGGCTCCAGCCCCATATGCTGGAGGTGGCAGGTTCAAACCCAGCCCCGGCCAAAAACTGCCAAAAAAAGAAAAATTTTGTGAAAATATATTTAATCATATTTTAAATCTCTAACTTGAACTTACTTACATTATCTTCTTATAATTTGCATGGCTTTATGTTTTACCTTTTTGCAGCATTTTAAAATACATATTTTACTTTTAATGATTTTGTTTACCAATAAGAATTTCAAATATAGAACAGAGAACTCCCTTAAACACTACACTATTTTTCCTAGTTTTAACATTTAAATGAATGAGCAAATACTGAAGTGACCATACGTATTCAGATTACTTTAGTTTTTTCCAGTGTCCTTTTTTCTGTTCCAGAACTCCATCCAGTATAAAATATTACAGTTCATTGTCCTCTATCACCACTACTATTCAACACAGTGCTGGAAGTTCTAGCCAGTGCAATCAGGCAAGAGAACAAAATAAAGGGCATCAAAATGGGGTGGAGGAGGCCAAACTCTCCTTCTTTGCCGATGATATGATCTCAAATTTACAGAACCCCAAACACTCAACCACAAGACTCCTGGAAGTAATCAACAAACACAGTATTGTCTCAGAATGTCAAATCAGTGTCCACAAATTGGTACCCTTTGTACATGCCAATAACAGATGAGATGAGAAGCTAATCCAGGACATCATTGCATTTTTTTCTTAAGCTTCTCTGAGCTATGATAGTTCCTCACACTTGCCTGCTGTTGATGACCTTCACAGGTTTGAAGAGAATGGGGCAGGCATTTTGTAGAATGTTCCTGAATTTGTATGTGTCACCTTTTTAATTATTGAAAAAGAGGTTAATAATTATATACACACCTATAAAGTAGAACCTCTGTAAGTTGACCACCCAAGGGACTGCAACAAACTGGTCAACATACAGAGATGGTCAACATAAGGAAGAGGCCTACCGTACTGATAGGTACATGTGGTGCACGTCTGGTCTATGAAAATTAGGTCAAATTAAGGAAGTGGTCACTGTAGAGAGGGGATCCACTATGTAGGTCCAAATGTATGTATGTACGTGTGTGTATATACATACATGTGTGTATATATATGCATGCATACATGAAATGTGACTATTTTCTAGTTTTTTCATAAAGGAGAGATGAACCAAGTGTATCTACTTTCCTGGTAGTAGATAATAATCAGGATAATATATTATATTAACCCTGGAATACACGTGCAAATATCTTTAGCAACCAGACTGACATTATAAATACTGTGTTCAAATTTAGGCCATTGATAAAATGGCTGTGAACAATATTGATATTTAGGATGTCTAAATTTACATTAGTTTCCTTCCCTCTTGTATTAGCAAACTATTTCCATGGTGAATCACATTTTAAATTTGAAAGACTACCCTAAATTCTTTTTTTCCTTGTGAGAATGTAAACACTTTGTAGTTTTTATAGCATGCTCATCAATTTAGGTAATTGTATTTGAGCTTTTTTCTTTTAGTATCTACATAAGATTTTTAGCAAAATTATTAGACAAATGCTACAATGAGAAAATATGTACAAAAAGTGTTGAGAGATCAAACTTAAATCGGATTGTCTATAACATGTTTTGAAGTGGCATAGCTAATGTACAGTAGACAACTAAAAGAATACAGGCATTGGATTAAAAAATCAAAAATCAAAATTCCAAAATTTTATTTTTATCATTTTCTTGATAGTATAGATGTTTATTTTTCAATGTTAATTTGATTATGAAGGATGATGCCAGAATAAAATACTATTAGAGAAGATGTTATAAGAACACTATCAAATCTTTAAAAATATTCATTCCATATCATTAGACTAAAAATTTCATGTTTACTGTTTCCTAGGTTGATTAATGAATTTACAATGCTCTTAAATCATACTGATCTTTGCTTTACATAGATTTATTTATAAGTTCCAGAAACTTCAGCATATTTGGGGATACTATGTTAAGGAAATTATCATTCATAAAGATTTGGTAGACTTCCTGTTAATAATGTATAATTAGCTTACTATTGTTTTGTTTATATTGTAAGATAACATAATTTTTTGTAATTGCTAACACAAATTACTAATAATGATTTTATTTGTACATAATTCCTTTGAGTATTCAAGCAAAATATATATCTACAGCAAATCTGTAGTAATTGATTTAAAATACAGTGTAAGCAACAAAATGTTGATCCTATATTGTCTGAATGAGAATTTAAAATTGAAGGATATGCCACTTTATACCAAACTATTTCAACCATTTCACCTTTTTTATCTGCTAATAACACGTCCCAAGCATTTGATTTGATTCTGTTACTGTTTTGCCTTATTTTGCTCCATTTTGTTTAGAATATGCATCCTGCCTAACAATAACAGCAATAACAAACACAGAAATGAAAATAAAATGTTCCAAGGCAAAGACATATCATTTGGTGGGTACCAGGAAAGACCAATAAATTACGGTACATGTACAGCATGGAATATTATGCAGCCTTAAAGAAAGATGGAGACTATCTCTTACATATTTCCATGGATGGAGCTGGAACATACTCTTCATAGCAAAGTATCTCAAGAATGGAAGAAAAAGTATGCAATGTACTCAGTCTTACTATGAAACCAATTTATAGCCAAAAAAGAAGGGGAAAGGGGAGAGGGAGCAGAGGGGAGGTGGGAGGATTGGTGGAGGGAGGGTAATTGGTGGGACCACACCTATGGTGTATCTTACAAGGGTACATGTGAAATTTACTAGGTGTAGCATATAAAGGTCTTAACACAATAACTAAGAAAATGCTGTGAAGGGTATGTTGACCAGTTTGATGAAAGCATTTCAAATTGTATGTAAAACCAGCACATTGTACTCCATGGCTGCATTAATGTACACAGCTATGATTTAATAAAAAAAAAAAAATCCTGCTCCCATAATCTCTCTGTAGTGAGCAGGCCACGTTACTCACATGCTGCCATCTGCGTCTAGTATGATATTTGAATCCTCCCCAGTAAAGTATAGACAGAGACATTTATTTATTTATGTGCCTAATTTTATAAAGATCACAATTTCAGTTCTGAAAATGTTTCAGCTTTCAAAAATCCCTAAATACAGCCAAAATTAAACACACACACACATGCACACACAAACAGCATCTTGAAGATATTATCAGTCAAGAGTAAATGAGAATTAGGTCAAGTGTGGCTAGGAGTAGATTTCACAGCATTTAACTTGGGCAGTGTGATAACGTTATGAAGATTGGTAATAGATGCTACCCATAGCATTGGGAGGAGAGGTAAGAGATGATGATTGCCGTCTGGAAGACACTCATCTGTTAGCTTTCTAAGTTTCTGTTCCATTCCTTTTCTGATCCATTTTTGTATTTATTTTAAACCATGCAAAAGGCAAACTAATGATAAAAATGACCTTTCTTTTCCTTTGTATTGACTATTACAGGCTTGGAAGGTGTTCCTGGCTTTCTTGGATACATAGGTATCAACATAAACATTTAGAACCATATCTTCAGACTTTTGGGAACCAGTTTTTCTGACTTCAATCCAGATTACAGAAGCCTCCACTGAGACGCCAACCAGATGGTGATATAAAGAATAACTACGATTTTTCATCAAAAGTCTTCCCCACAAAGAATAAGGCACACCTAAAATAAACATCTAAATGGTTATTATAAAACACTGTGTTCTTTTGCAACGCTCACAAATGAGTTGTGAAACTAAAAATGGAAACAGCGCTACATTTTCTTTGCTGTCCTAATTACAGTGTTGTCAGAGGTGTGAAGCCTTGGTTTCTAGGAGGACCAAAATATTCTTACACTTTTTCTTTCTGCACTTGATAGGGAAACTCGCTTATTTGTGTATTAGCCCAGGAGTTTAGCAGTGAAATAAAGAGTGGTTTTGAGGTATGAGAAAATGTAACAAATTTTAAGTGGTTCATTTTCAGGTTGTTTTCCATTACCGGAGCTACCTGTTCTTGTTGTAAGCATATTAGTTTGTTATTTATACAATACAGTACATTAAAAATGAATACTTGAAATAAATTAACGTAATGGTAGAATTTAAAAAGGAATGGTCAACTCTTCTGCTATGTTTTGTGAGTTTTTTTCCTTTCTCAATATTATTATTGAATAATATAGGAAATAATGAGAACAGATGGACAAATTTTCATCTCAACTTCCAACTGCCTTTACATAATTAAAATATAATGTCTTAAAGGTAAATTACAAATAATATGAATAGTTTAGAGAAGAACTATGCCTGAGCTTGACTTGTATTTTGGAAACTATCCCATGCAGTTTTTACTCTGTTAGATGTTCTGAAGTTTGCTGACTGATGCTTCTGCAGAGCCACGAACAGTAAATAAAGCAAGTAGACAGGCCTCAGAATGGGAGAATATATTTGCAGGTTATGTTTTTGACAAAGGTTTGATAACCAGAATCCACAGAGAATTCAGACTTATTAGTAGGGAAAGAACAAATGATCCCACTTCACTGGAGGCAAGAGACTTGAATAGAAGCTTCTCTGAAGAAGATAGGTGCATGGCCTACAGACACATGAAAAAAATGCTCATCATCTTTAATCATCAGAGAAATGCAAATCAAAACCACTTTGTGATATCATCTAACTTCAGTAAGAGTAGCCCACATAACAAAATCCCAAAACTACAGATGTCGAAAAGGGAACACTTCTGTACTGCTGATGGAAATTCAAGCTATGATCTTTTTGGAGAGAAGTTCAGAGAACAATTAGGGAACTTAAAGTAGACCTGCCGTTCAATCCTGCAATTCCTCTACTAGATGTATATCCAAAAGACCAAAAATCACTTTGCAACAAAGATATTTGCACCAGATTTTTTATTGCAGCTGAACTCATAATTGCCAAGTTATGGAGGAAGCCCAAGTGCCCACTGACTCATGAATGGATTAACAAACTCTAGTATATGTACACCATGGAATATTATGCAACCTTAAAAAGATGGAGACTTTACCTCTTTTATGTTCACATGGATGGAGCTAGAGCATATTCTTCTTAGTAAAGTATCCCAAGAACGGAAGAAAAAGTATCCAATGTACTCAGTACTATCATGAAACCAATATATAATTATCCACACTTTCATATGAAAGATAAAATACAACTATAGCCCAGGAAAAAGGCGGTGCATATTGTAAAGGTACATGTTAAATATGCCAAGAGTAGGGTATAAATGTCTTAACACAATAATAAAGTAAGTGAGGTGAAGGCTATGTTAACCAGTTTGATGTAAGCATCCCATATTGTATATAAAATCAGCACACTGTACCCCATAAATGCATTAATGTACACAGGTATGATTTAACAAAAACTAAAAGGAGAGAAAGTTCATTAGCTTCTTCCCCAAGAGAAACTATTCAATACAGGGAATCAAATAAAACTTTTTAGTGACAATGCCTACTTATACTATTTAACATCTTCTTTTTTTTCTTTTTTCTTCAAGAAGAGTTTGTCATCAGCCTTAAGGGTCTAGTTTGACTGTGTTGTGTCATTTATAATTTCTGTTTAAACAGGTATGTGAACTTGTTACTGACAGAGTAATACGTGACAATGAACGCATGACGAATTTCTTTCCTGAATACTTATTGAATGTGAAATATCTACCTGAAAATTGTGACACGTTTAACCTTGTGTGGCATTTTTGAGAGTCCTGAATGAGTCTTCGATAGCAGTCAAAGAAAGAAGGAGCCATTTTGAAAGGTGACTCACACATGTAGCCAAATCTTGGTTTCTGTTCCTCTTCCTCAATTACATTCCAGACTCAAGATACCTGTAAATGCCCCTTTCAACCACAGAAAACATACCATTCTGACTTATTGCAACTGACACACTTCTCCCTCAGAGCTAAGTTTTTTCCATTTCTTTGCTCTTTAAAGAAAAGGAGTATTAAAAAAAAAAACAGAATAATCTAGATTAAAAGAAGGTGATACAATGTTTTATCTTTATTTAAAAATGTGAAAATCAGGGCTGTCTGATATAATTATATTATGTAAATTGCTAAACACACCATCCTAGCTAACGGCTCAGCAGAATAAATACTAATTAATATTGACCACTAAATCACTTGAAGCTATAAGAGAAAATGAGGTTTTACAAAAGAAAATGAAAACTAAAATGTGCTGGGGTGAGAATTTGGGAATAGTTGATGAACAACCAAGAGAACGTAGGTGAATGAGGTTACTGAGAAGGAACAATAGGACAGTTAGGAAAAGAATTGAGACAACGATATTTTATAACTCAAAGACGAAAATATTAATAAAAGGTAGAAAATAGCGTAATTTGTCATATAAGGACGAAAGGGCAGGGAGAATGGGAAGAGACTTCTGGATCTGGAGTTTAGGTGATTGCTAATTTTTAAAAATATTTCAACAGAATTAAAGAACAAAAGGGAAGTTGTAATGGGTCAAAGACAGAAGGAGAAAAGATGAAGACCTAGAAGGGAGAGTACTCATTTTACCTGCTCAAGAGGAGGCAAAGAGAAGGAGGCACGTTCGTACCCGTGGAAGGAACAAGTATGCGGGAAACTGAGACTGTGAAGAAGAGTAGAAAGGCCGAGGTCTGTATTAAAAATGGAAGGAGAGAGAGGGACGCACACAAACACACAAGAGTAATGAAGCTTAGAGAAGAAATGAATGAAAACAAAACCAAACACGATGCAAGAGACAAAATGAAATGCTGCTTTTTCTTAAAGATAAACCAAAATGAGAAACTTCTAGCCAGACTAAGAAAACCTCAAAAGCGCAGGCAACCAAAGCAAACTGGACAAAGGAAATCACATCAAACTAAAGGATTTCTGCTCAGCAAGGAAGCAATAAAGTCCAAAGACAACCCCCAGAATGAAAGGCAGTACCTTAAAACAACTCATCTGACCAGGCACGAATGACTTGAATATATAAGGAGCTCTGACAACTGAAAAATATTTAAAAATCAATTAATCTGAATAAAAAAATAGACAAATGAGCCTTATAGACATTTCTTGAACGAATTCATACAAATGGCTAACCCATATCTGAAGGAATGCTGAACATCATTAGGAATCAGAGAGTCGAAAATCAAGACTACAATGAGGTATCACTCACCCCATTAAAAATGGCTTTCATCTAAAACACATGCAATATTGAATTCTGATGTGGATTTGGAGAAAAGAGAACTATCGTACATTTCTAATGGTGATATAAATCTGTATAGTCAGTATGGACTACAAAAAACCAAAGATACAACTGGCATATGACCTAGAAATTCACTGCGAGGTATGGCTCCTAAAGAAGGAAATTTGATGTATCAAAAAGGTATCTGCCTGGCAGGACGGCGCGACCCTCTCAGGCAGGAGCTGGTGGTGTTCCAGGGCCAGGGGGCCCCAGGAGGCAGGTGCGGGGCTGCTGGACCTGTCCTAGCAGAAGTCAATTGCCCTCACTGGCCGCCAAAGCCCTGGAGGCAAGCAAGCAGCTAGTGGGACTGTGCGACCCTCCTCGGCAGGAGTTGATGGCAGACATGATGGCTGTGTTAGCCAGTTGGATGAGAGTTTTCCAAACTGCATATGGAAGCAACACACTGTATCCTATGATAGAATTAATGTACACAATTATGATCTAATAAAAATAATTTAAAAAAAAAAGGTATCTGCACTCCCAGGTTCCTTATAGCATCACTCACAATACTCAATATTTGGGATCAACGTAAGTGTCCATCAGTAACTGAATGGATAAACATGATGTGGTACCTACACACAATGGAACGGTATTTATCCATAAGCAGAATAAAATACTTCCATTTTCATTAACGTGATGGAACCGGGGAACATCATGTTAAGTGAAATAAGTGAAGCATAGAAGGACACTTGTCCTCACTCACTTGGGGGCCAAATATGAAGGCAATTGATCCCACGGAGACGGAGCATACAATGATGGTTACCAGGGCTGCGAAGGGTGACAGGGAGCAGGGGGACACAGGGGGTTAACTAATGGGTACAAAAAAATGTAGTTAAGTATTTAGATAGAAGGAAATATGATTGATCGCACAATAAAATGATTATAGTCAACAATAAATTATTGTGTACTTTAAAATAAAAGAGTGGAATTGGGATGGTTCTAACACAGAGAAATGATAAATGCTTGAAGTGATGCATAACTCAATTACTGTGATTTGATGATTACATGTTGTATGTCTGTATCAAAACATCACATATACCCTATACACATATTCAAAGATTACGTCCTCGTTATAATTAAAAATTTAAAAAGTGATCATGTGATTATAATTTATGTAGAAACCATAAAATGACATTACTTCAACGAGTAAAATAAAAATGAAGTGAAAAATGAATTTTAAGCTGATAAATATATGAACACCTATGATTAATGCTTATCTTGTAGGCTCAATATATTAGAAATAAAAGATGTGATATATTGCCTACAATGTACCATGGCATGATAAAATTTAGACTTAACCTTTTGTGAACTGGCATTTTATTACATATTATGTACTGATAGGAATACTGACTTCTCTAGCTTATGGTATCTATGTTAATTTTAACAATGTATATGTAGTATATAAATGTTACAAATACATAATACAATTTAAATTTTTGGTTGAGGTGGAAAAAGCAAGCTTGAAGATTGGCATCTGAAAATTTTAGAAATATGGTAAACACATATTATATTAAATGAATGAATAAATTGACAGTCCTATTCAGGTTGATTTTCAAGTATTGAAATATTAAAATATTTATTTGTAATCTAAATTTTTCTTTACATTGTAAGTTATTTTGTCCTTTCATGGCAGAGTGAGTTTTTTTTTTTCAATTGAATATTTCTCAATTTCCCTCTGAAATGCCTATCAGTGGCAAAACTTATTCTCATTTCTTCCCTTTCAAATTTTTTATTTAAGAACAAATATACTTGTGAAACATTTGGCCTGGATAATTGTCCGATGGTGACAACATTAGGAGTTTTTTAAGTAGCCATAGACAAAGAGGAGATGTTATGAATTCCAAAAATTAACACTAACAAACAAAGGCCAAGCCCAATGGCTCACCCCTGTAATCCTAGCACTCTGGAAGGCCGAGGCTGGTAGATTGCTTTAGCTCAGGAGTTCAAGACCAGCCTGAGCAAAAGCAAAACCCCCATCTCTACCAAAATTAAAAACAAATTAGCTGGGTGGTACCTGTGGCTCAAATGGGTAGGGCGCTGGTTCCATATGCGGTAGACGGCGGGTTCAAACCCAGCGCAGGCCAAAAAAAAAAAATAAAAAATTAGCTGGGAGAGGAGCGGTTGGGCACCTGTAGTCCCAGATACTAGGGAGGCAAAGGCAAGAGAATTGCTTGAGCCCAAGAGTTTGAGGTTGTTGTGAGCTGTGAGGCTACAGTACTCTACCCAGGGGGACAAAATAAGACTGTCTCAAAGACAGACAAACACACAAAAACAACTGAGAGAAGAGTAGTGGGATTGTACCCTGGAGAGTTCCTCCTGCATTTGTGCAGTACCTGTGAGCACAGGCACGTGGGCGTGTGTGTGTTCTCAGGAGATTAAGAGTCACTGATTGCAGAATTAGGTGCCACTCGCCCTGTGTAGTGCAGCTGAGATCAGGGTGGTATTCTGGGGGTGGATATTCTCTTCTGAGCTTTTAGAGTCAAAATGGCTCTAAGTCATAAGTCATGACAATGCCTGTCTTATGAAAGGCAGGGTTTGGTAGGTGGCACCCTGCTCAGGGTGTCTCAATGCCTTTTACCTTGTTATACATTCAGTGAAGGATTGGCAAGGGACCTTGCCCTGAGTATTGAGCCACATTTTTGTAAATAACTTATAACAGACTTTGTTTTCCAAACATGAATTCTCTGATTATGGTAAATAGGAGCTTCTGAGTGCAAGAGGCCTTGATGTTCATTATTATTTTAAAGATTGCTTTCATCCTGTACACTTCCATGGAGATTCATAAACTCCTACTAATGGCTTGCCTTCTGCTAGCTGTTAGAAGCTGTGTGAACTATGGCAAACTCTCTCTCATCACTCTCTGCTCTCATCAAGGAATGGATGATCTAATCAAATGTGCAAAAGGAGCAGATCTGTTAGTTCATTAGGCAAGCATTTAATTTCTTCTTCCTTCTTTGAGCTTTTCAGGTGTCCTACATTAAATTTCTACTACGTTTTTAATATTGAAATGTTTGAAGGATTAACAAGTACAGAAAGACCAGGAAGCCAGTGATAGTGAATGAGAGGAGATTAAAAATCTTTACATAGCTTCCAAATTTTTAATGCAAATTGAATATTTTATTTTATTTGATGAATTAAATATATTGCTTCAGAAGGCATCCTTATATTTCATTAAGCATGTGTTTAGAAACATTTTAATTTCATATGCTGCCTGAAGTGAGTATCTATGACAAGGATGTTCCCTTTCACTACTGTTATTCAACATTTTACTGGATGTACTAACTACTGCAATAGGAAAGAAAAAAAATAAAAAAGAAATATAGATTTAAAAAAAATAGCTCTTATTTCCGAATGACATGAATGTTTATGCAAAAGCTTTCAAATAATCTACAAAAAAAAAAAAAGGTCAATTTTTTAAAGTGAGTTCAGCATGCCTGAAGGACAAAAGTCAGTATACTCCAGTCTATTCCATTCCCATATTCCCATATCACTTAGCCAGTGAACATAAAACAAAACAACAACAAAAACGCTACATTTAATATCAGAGAAAATGATAAGAGAATATACTCAACAGCTCTATGTAAAAACTATAAAACACTTATGAAAGGAATCAAAGAAGTTTCAAATAAATGGGGAGATAATATTGTCACAAATTTTGGAAGATTTCCCACTGCCCTGGTTAAAACATGTTTTGTTTGTTTGTTTGCTTTAGATATCGATGATCTAATTCTAAGAGGTATATGGAAAGGCAAACATATTTGCAAACAATATGAACAAAAAAGCAAATTACCTAATTTTTGAAAAAGGTAAAAACCAATTCAATAGGAAAGGATGATCTTTTTTAACATATGCTGTTGGCACAATTGGACAAGCATATGCCAAAAAAAAGAAAAGAAAAGAAAGAAAGAAAAGACAGAAAAAAAAAAAAAAAAGGAAAGGAAAAGCAGCACACGCCTTCGTGCTTACCTTAAATGTAAGTTCATATGTGTCGATGTAAAACGTAAAATTATAAAACTTTTTAGGAAAAGGACAGGAGAACTTCTGCCTAACTTTTCTCATGGGCAGTACATGTTAACAATTCTCAACTTCCTTGCATGTGTATTGAGGTTGAATAAATAATCAAATGGATGGTGAAGGATGATGGCCAGTTTTCTCACTATTAGAGAGAGAAGTTAACAGATTTACAAAAGAAGAGACTAAAATGAATCACATCATACCAGATGAGCCTGGGAGACTAAGGAAGGTGGAGCCTCCTGGTTTTTGGGAGCAACAAGACCACTGGGATGTGCTGAGGGATCCTGGAGGGCCAGACACTGTCTGAGTGTGACAGTGGGGCCCTCACTCCAGGGCCCTATGTTCCAATGGGTAATCATTGAAAGCCAGAACAAAGAAGTATAAGAGGAAAAGTTACAAGGAAAAAGTTATAATTGTTGTTACATCCTTTGTAGCAGGATGTGCAGACTGTTTTCTCGATTGATACATCTAGGATGGGAAACTCCTGCTTTGATTTCACACTTACTATCTATTAGTCTAACTGGTATCTACCTTAGCTATTTCTCCTAGATAAGTGATTTTTTTTAATGCATATGTTTGCAACTGATGCTGCTAACACACATGCCTGTTTCTCACTGTGCATGTGACTGCAGCTTTGTTGCATTTCATGTGTCTAGCTAACGTCACAGGTCAGCAACTTTTGCAGCTGTCCTGGGCGTCCTGTTCTCTATGCATCTCCTGAGATGTCCTTGCCACGCGTTTCCCACACACATTATTGATGTTTCAAGGTATCTTTACTACTTTGTTTCAATCATGGTGACAGAGTAAGCAAAGAAGTACAAAGTTCCATATAATGAGAATTTGCAGTGATTATACATTTTTCCATCATCATTGATTAACATTACTTTATCAAGTACCACCAGAATGTGTTCTCCCACGGGAGATGTCAGTATAAACTTTTGTTAGCTTAGTACAGGTACTGATGGAAACACGGGTAGCGCAGGTATAGATGTGTCTCCAGGTGGGTGGATGTGTGGTTTAGTATCCACTTACAGGGTGGACTTAGTGCAATTTACAATAGTTTAGCATAGTAACATACGATGTTAAATAATAGTTTAACATAGCAAATTGCATGTGAACTTTATGTCCACCCTGTGTATATTCCATAGCTCTGTTTCCTGAAAAGACCTAGAAATGGTGACATCCAAACAACAGTGAGCAAATGATTTTGGATTCTAAACTCATTCTCCAAAATAAGGAAAGGTCTTTGTAAAAATGGCTGGTTCTGCAAAAAGAGCAGGAAGAAATCAAGATAAGCCTGCAGCATTTCGTAGTATTTTGTGGTGTACATATACCACAATTTATTTATCCATTCGTGGGTCGATGGGCATTTGGGCTTCTTCCATGATCTAGCAATTATGAATTGGGCTGAAATGAACATTATGATACAAATGTCTTTGTTGTAGTGTGATTTTTGGTCTTCTGGATACATACCTAACAGAGGCATGATAGGATCAAATGGCAGGTCTATTTTAGTTCTCTAAGTGTTCTCCAGATGTCTTTCCAAAAGGAATGTACTAGTTTGCACCATCCTTAATCATCAGAGAAATGCAAATCAAAACTACTTTGAGATATCATCCAACACCAGTAAGATTAGCCCATATCACAAAATCCCAAAATCACAGATGCTGGTGTGGATGTGGAGAAAAGGGAACACTTCTACACTGCTCGTGGGATTGCTGTTGTTTTTGAAATTATTCTATTTAAAGGTAAAGCTGTCATTTAAACTTTAGATCTTGCTCATTCCTGCAGGAAAAGTAGAACTTATATTCATTTTTTCAATGTTTTCACAAATAAGTAGAAAAATATGCATCCACTAATTAGGTTGGTAGGGTATGTTTTTTGGGGGAGGCAAAGTTAAGGATTTCTTTCTAAGAGTTTAAATTGATTTTGCGACTTCAATATACAAGCTTTTTTAAAATTTTTAAATCATGGTTTCATTTATATGTAAAATAGGACAGTCTTTCTCCTGTCTTGTGCTAGTCAGTGGTTTTTCCACTTAAGCAAACCTGTACTTACTCTGTGAGAAAATACCTATTCATGTGAAAAAAAATTTAGTTCTTCCCATTTCATTTAATTTATATTGGTGTCTTGGAGTTACTCAGAAATCTATTCTTTCTCACTAAAAATGTCATTTTTATTCATGCTGCTTGTGTCGTAAATAAGATTAGAAGCATGCTGTACATATTGTAAGAGATAAAAAAACATTTCTTTTGTATATGAATTTAAGTTCAGAAGCAAGATGACGTATCAGCAAAGCAAAGGGATAAAACCTGATGCGAAAGAAGAAAAAGAGAGTGATACAAGGAAGGAATATTTCTACATGTTTCAATGAAAGAGAAACTAAGGATTACCTGGAAGTTGAAATGCTAATCAAGGTTCAATTTTCATGAAACATTTTTCCTTTCTAATTCACTGTGTGAGAACAAACAACATAATATGAACCCAGTGCTGAAAATCATATATGAAATATTCTACTGAAATTGTGTTCGTAGTTACATGCTGCATAGGAAACGCTGGCATATTTCTGCACCAATAGCAGATGGCATTAAGGCTGTAATATATCAAATCTAACCTGTCATCTACTTTCATTTAAGATCAAATACAAATCTTTTTCCTACTGGGAGGTTATTGTGAAAATAAGAGCAACTGAAATTATTTCCATTTCATAATTGTGTTTGTATTCACATTCATGTATATTATATGTGATTGATAACCATACACTTCAACTCGCTTTGGATGATAGGTTAGCACTATATGTTTTTCTGATGTGCTGGGGAAAATATTATAGTGAAAGCAAAAGAGGGAGGAAGAACGGAGAAAGATAAGAAGAGAGAGAAACAAAGGGACGGAGAGGTGGGATAGAGGACACAGAATCCACAAAGTACCTGGATTATTGTTGGTTTTATTCTCCCCCAGTAGGATAAGTTAGCCTAAGTCTTTATTGCCTGAAAATTAGTCCTTTGTCAAAGAGAATCATCTGGGAGTATTTCCAGTGATGAATTTTTCCTCCTTTAGAGAAAGCCAGAGAAGGACACTTTTTGGTTTTTCACTGTAAGAACCTGGCACTATCCACCAAGTTACAGCTTACAAAAGCATAGGGCAAAGGATGGATGGGACACCAGGAATTTCTCCTTCTTGCTTTAGGTCACACTCAGCCTGTCAATCACAATTATTGATACCTCTAAGTCAGTGGTTCTCAACCTTCCTAATGCCGTGACCCTTTAATAGAGTTCCTGTGGGTGGCGACCCACAGGTTGAGAACTGCTGCAAGTGTTCACACAAATTTCACTAGCTTAAACTACAGATAAGCAGATCTCAGCAGTGACTGTGGATTCACCTGCCTCTCCAGTATTCCCTGTTACCTCAGTTTTATGACAGGTCTAAGAAAAGTCATCAATTTTCCATTGGTCCACTTTTTTTTCTAAGTGTCAGGCTAGACAATTGTCAGGCTGGACATGATGAGTTCCAATTTGTTTACATGTTGGAGCTGAAACCAGAAGTCTTAACTGGTTCTTTAGTTGTTTCAGTTGGGAGAGTAAATCTGGCTCCTGTTATCCTATTTCCATGGCAAATATAAGCCAAGCTGGGTTGTGGGTTATGTGTGTGTGGTTTGTTGAGATTGATTTGTTTGTTTCTAAACCAAGGCTACAACTATTAGTAGCATAAAATAATTGTAGATCACTTTCTAGACAACCTTACAGCACACCTCTTGGAGGCATGGTGCAATTATAAGAGGGACTTTACCTGACAAATGCAATCACTTTAACCTGGGGGGC
>NW_003852407.1:21260733-21267951 GCF_000181295.1 Otolemur garnettii
CCACAACGCCCGGCTATTTTTTGGTTGCAGCCGTCATTGTTGTTTGGCGGGTCCGGGCTGGGGATTCGAACCCGCCA
Source organism: Otolemur garnettii (assembly GCF_000181295.1). NCBI lineage: Eukaryota > Metazoa > Chordata > Mammalia > Primates > Galagidae > Otolemur > Otolemur garnettii. The sequence goes on from NW_003852407.1 coordinate 21,260,811, forward strand.
CCTTAGGTGTACTTGGCTGGTGCCTTAGCCGGTTGAGCTATAGGCGCCGAGCCTAGTACATCTTTCTTAGCATGATTCCTTCTGTTCATTATACCTGGCCTAATTTTGCTGCTTCATTTATTCCTGAGTCCCTTTTCTCCTATCACGAAACTGTTTCACTCCTCCCTGTCTTTGTACTCACCTTTACTTCTTTCTACAGCCCTTCAATGTCCAGCTTATTTTGGTTCAAGTTTTGTCTCTGCTTTTATTTGACTTTTCTATCTAGAATATCAAACACCTATGAGGTCTCTTAAAAAAAAAAATAAGAACAAACTATTGGCCTGTGTTTGTTGTAGTAACTGTCATAATATTTTACAACCACTGGTTTATGTTTTATGTTTCCTAATAGAGTAAGAATTTCTTAGACATGACTGTATATAATGTGTCAGGATTCTGCCAAGCAGATGGTTCTAGAATTTCAACATGTGGGTCTAGGTAGTGCTACTCACTGTGCACTTATCAGACAGGCCATCTGTTTCCAAAATGGCTGGTAAGGGTGGAAGGCAATTAGACTGAGTGGAAATCAACTCTTTTGTAAGTTACATTTGTTAGTTCATTTGGATATTATATTAAGCAAACCACTCTTAAAGAAAGTGTTCTAAATTTCATTTGTGGGTAAGCATTTTGACTTCTTGAGAAATGGCAGTTTAAATAGCACTGGTCTAGAGTAAGACATCCAAATGCAGGGGTCCAGCTGACAACCATCTTTCAAGATATATAACTAGAGAGGCTGAGTGGGTCAAAGCCACTAGCAAGTGTTAAAGGATGCCCATGTGGAGAAAGAAAATGGAATTCCTACTTATACAGAGTGAGGCACCTCCACATTCTTTTCTATATTGTCTGGAATTAATTTGAGGCAAGTCAATATTTCTACTATGATTTTTTTTAAAAGAACAATAAGAAGAACAAAAAAATACATTTAAACTGAACTAACAAGGCTTTTCTTTGATATCAGTAATCTCACAAAGAAATGAAGTCTTAGTTCTAAGCATCCTTTCCCATTTCTCTTTTCCTCATATTCTTGTAGCAAATATTAGATTGAGAAATAAAATTTCAAAAGCAAATCGAGACTTTACAGATATTTTTGAAGCACTTAGAAAATTGCTTAAATGTATGTAATCTAATTTTTAGAAGCAGCAAGGTAGCAAATAGGTCTTATAAAGTGTCATTATGGAAATGTTGCATTCTGATTAGTTAACAGCTCTGATACTATTCTAGATTAGAACAAATGTAGGCAGCTGAAGCTTTTCTGTAATATCAGAGAATTTCACTTGGTTTACAAGGACAAATTTCACTAAGCTTTTCTCAAGTGATTTAAAAGTCACTTCTTTATAGTATTGAATTTCTGCACAGCACAGAAGGCACAGTCTTCACTGACACCGACGACTTCTGTCATCTCCTCCTGCTCCCCAGTGACCTTCATTTACCCTGTGTATACTTACTCCGCCTTGATGGGAACCCCTCCTTCTGTTGCAATTTACTACCCCGGCTCATCAGGTGCGTTATAACTTTCTCTCCATTTGTGTTATTTATTTGATCTTTATTTTTCATTTGGTTAGCAGTAAAAATTAATTGACCAGGTGAGAAGATACACATGAAAGAGTCATTTTGCAATGTAAGAGAGGCCTTTGTACCTTGACAGTAGTATTAGTGATATTTAAAAAGGTTTCTGATTTTAAAATGAAGACATTTAACAGGAGTCGAGAACAGGCAACTAAAACAACTATTTTTAATTTGTAGGATAATATGTCTATTATAATATTTCTGGAAAGATGTTATGAATTCTTTAATGTATTTCTATGTATTGTGGTAAGGAGAGAACATTTGATCTTAGAGCTCCTTGAAAAGTTAGAGCACTTTCATTTTGTAGAAGTAATATTTTCTCTTCTTTTAAGTTATGGAATTTTCTTGATTTCTGCTTAACAAATGGCTCTAATTGAAGAAATATACAACTGTCAATTTCTAGATGCCTTGCAAAAATGCTTAAAATATGTGACTGAATTACACCAATTCAGACCATTAGAATAGCACTTAGTTGTTTTTTTTTTTTGCTTTTATTGATATAAGGATTAGCTATTGGAGAGACTATACTATCTTACATCAAAATTTTTAAAAGTGAAAACTGGATATCAAGGAAGTAATTAGAATATATAGGTAAACACTTATAACCAAAGAAGGTATAAATGTGTATTCATAAATAGTGTATAAATATATATCTACATTATATATGATAATATATAAATAAATTTCTATTTCCTATTCAACTAAAACGGGACGATATCTCAAGTTGCTTATTCATCACTGTCTGAAAATATAGACCCTGTCAATTTGTTTAGAGTTTCAAAACCTTTCTATCCCTAGATTCTCAGTAACAAAAGTCCATAGGGTCAGATGACATTCCTGACATATTTGCTTCAATTTTGGCTTAATGAGGTGAGCATAAAGTAAAGGAAAATATTTTAAGATTGTAATTAAATTAATCGATACAGAGTTTATTGTAAGGGAGCTCTTCACAATGTAGCTCACTTGTGCCAAAATATTTCTTTTTGGATATTAACCATCCTTTTGTATCCATACCTCCTATTTTGAGTTACTTTTTAAAAAGTGATTCTTACTTTTCCTTTTCCCCTTTAACTTTTTAGATCATTAGGTCCTTAGTTTCCACCATATGAGGTTATGACATAAAGTAAAGTAAGTGCCTTTGGTGATTACAATCTTCGCTAAATGGAAACTAATCACAGGGAAATAAAGTAATATTGTAGCAAGTGTTAAGTTTGGGCACAAACACCACGCCACAATGGCTGTGTTTTTGCTAGACCTGGGCACATATTCAGATTTACGTGCTAGGGCACAAATAAAACACAATACCAAGATTGCTGCCACCGCTGCTAATATTTCAGAGAGAAATGTGCAGGTCTCCGTAAGAATTTTTTTTCAACATTTTTAGAGAAGACTTTTAAATGTTCTCTGTAACACTTTTGACCGCACAGTGATGATCCTGATTTAGCTAAGAGGATTGGAGGATTGAGTGTGCGGTAGAATAACTCCTCCCACCCCTCCCGATTTCTTTCTTTCTTTCTCCCCCTTCAGTATTTAAATGATTCCCTTGGCTGAAGCAGAGAACAGATGAGAGGCCACGGAGGTGGCAGAAGTGGAGTGCACGGGCCCAGAATGCATCAGATCTGAAGGGGCCACAGGGCGGTGAGCAGAGCTTGTGTTACCTGCAGCTCACCCCTGACAAAGCTCCCCGGAGTCCTGTGTTTATGAGCTTCCTTCTAACAGTGACCGTGACTGAACACCTTCACTTTCAGTGGCTCTGATTCCTAGTCGTGCCTGAGCCGCGGGGATGGTCAAGGTCTCCTTCTCCTTGTGGACATCTCTTTGATCCTGTCTATTCCCTGAGCCGTGGCTAGGACTAGGCTATTCTTGCCTGTCTGGACACCTGTCAGGTACTCCTGAGTCCTAGAGAAGAGGGATGAAACCCTGCAAACCCATAGCTGATAAGCGTGGGGAAGAACACCCTTGGTAAGAATGTGTAGCGGCATCAGGTGGAATGAGGTCCTGTCTTTCTTCACATCCAGACTGTAGCGGGGACGGCTTCCGCAGTCTCTGTAAACTGTTAATACATCACACACAAGCGCAAACAGCAAAGATGCATTGTAAGATGTGGAAAAATGAAGGGTGACTTTGGTCACTTTTAAAGAGTGAAGTTTGGTCACTTTAAAGTTTGGTCACTTTAAAGAGTGACTTTGGTCACTTTTAAAAAGTGAAGTAAAGAACTTCACTTTTAAAGAGTGAAGTTAATTTAAAATAAATATAAATCTTAATCTACTGACATTTGCCATGAATATTACAAAGTTTGAGGATACAGTGAGGTGCGTGATATGGAGAATTTTCCGAATGTATTTTACCTTTGACCCTTTTCTCTGTGTGATTGTGTGAAGCATCTCAGAAATACATATATTACAGAGAACATTAGAACACGCGGCTCTAAAGATACCATTTTCTCTTCTCTTCTGAAGACACACAGAGAAAATTTCTTAGTGATTGAAGCATTAAAATTGGTGGTGATGGTCTTGATACTGTGTTTTAAGCCTGCCCTGAAAAACTTGATCAAAATGTGTATCTGTGTCTAGCAAATTCAGTTTGTGACACTATGCTTGTGTTCTGAGCTTGTGCTTGCCAAAATCTTATTTTCTTATTTTTCTACAGTTATTTTTCATTGGGATAAATTAATTTGATTTGTTTATTTTTAAATTATTTTATTATTTTATTTTATTTTATGGCATTCTCGTGTGCCAAAAATTAGCTGGGAAAGGTACTTAAAGAATTAAGAAGACACAGTACGTACGCAGTAAGAAAATAAGAAGATAAATGTTTACCGGAAGGTATAGTTTATCAGGATTTCATATCAGCCAAAGATAACGTTCAGTCTTTAAATTCAGACTTGGAGATTAAACCAGTCTTATTTGTTTGGTTAATATATATGAGAAGAATCATTCCTCTCCTCTAGAAAATAATATTATCCTAGCCATTAGGTTTCTTTACATTTTACACTGTTCCCATGTACTTCTTTATGATTTCTATGTCTATATGAACTTCAAATATTATTTTATAGAAAGATGTCTGTGTTTTAACGTTTCCAGGGAACTGCACACTACCCTCTCCCATCATTCTGATATTATATAAAACAATATAATGGCATGGTTATGTTTGAAACACTTTAAAATACAAGTAAAAATTAACAATAATAGTGGCTGCTGTAAACTAAAGTTATTCCTATCTGAAAGTGACTTTATTTACACATAATGGAGAACATATCAAAAGCGTTGTTTAACAATAGAAAGTTATCGTCAAAATCTGAAGTTTGACATTCAGATGAAACTTTTCTTAGGATGTTCTTTTATTTCTGAATTAAGCTATCAGTGTAGCAAATTTACTCACCCTGAAAGAACAAAAATACTTCAACGTTTACTTAGAGAATTGCTGAAGGACAAAGTATTAGTTTATATTTCCCAGCATTTACTTTATAAATTATCTTTCTAACAAACGGCTGTAGTTACCCTTATCATAAATTCAGATGTACTTCTATTTGTTCATGGCCATGAACACTAGACTATCTGTGTATTATAATCTAAAGTGTCTTGGAAAAACTCATTTGCTGGTTTTATAGTATTGTCTTACTGACATTTCATTTTCTGTTTATTTAAAATCTATCCCCTTTTTAGTAGATGAATAATAAACTATAAAATTAAATTTTGAATCACATGCACATTTTATTTTTCTGATGTATTCAGATTATTTAAACAGCATATTTGGCTCTGTGTGAATATAGCTAAACAGATTTAAAATTGATATTTTTAGTCATTTAATAACTTTCTTATCTGATCTTTAAAGGTCAGAATTCGTGAATGTATTAAGTAAATATAAAATGTAGTATTGATTAATAACTCTCTACCCTCAGTAGAAACACCAAATGTGAATTATTTTGAGTCAATTTTGATAGGGTCCCATTTAATCTTATACTACAGAATAGCAGTATAAACCCAGATTCATTTGCTCATAACAATGGTTTGTAGAGAATAACATATTTTAATAACTTTCTCTCTTTGTCATCAGTGGTTTTGAATGGCCTAAGGGTGTTCGACCTTCTTATTTTTTCTGCCACACATTGGAAAAATAAGCACTGTCTTGGCCAGGCATTGAATACACAAACACTACTGGAAGCCAATGAGCAAAATTAAGGTCCAAAATTAAGGTAGAGTTTTTGTGACATCTGTCCAACACCACAGATAACCCAAAAAGTCCTTACAAAAGCAGCATGTGGCCCACGGACTGCAGGTTGGACACCCTTGGAAAGGCTTTTGCTCTGAAACCATTATTATCATCTTAAAGATGTCAGTGGCTTGCAAATACTTCTACTACATAAATCTGAAGACCTACAAGTATTATGACACAGCTTAAGAATAAACACTTAGTTTTAAATGTTGGAAGTTTATGTCTACAACTTAGTAAGTTGCCAAATATCTGGGTGATTATAATATACATGACATTTATTTGGGGCTAAATATATGCCAGACAAGTATATAGGTGTTTAACATAAATAACTCATTTAAGCATTTATGTGAGGTAGAAACCATTCACTTTCATAAGTGAGGTAAGTGAAGCCCAGAAAGTTGAAGTACTTGCCAAGTCCTCGTATTTGTGTGTTAAGGAGTTGACATTTGTTACCAGGAAGGCTGATGCCAACGCCTAGACTTTTAATTCCCCACCTTGCCAGTGTGCACATGCATGCTGCAGGAAAAAAGCAAAATAACGTGATCTCAGAGCAATCACTATAAAATAATATTTGTATATTAAAATATTATATTGACTATTAATATTGAAATAAAAATTACAGAATCACTAATACCATCTTCTATCGTATATATGTGCACATTCCAAAATATTTTATACATCTGATATTTACAAAAATATAATTAATTAAAAAATGTATGTTTATTTCAAATAAATATAAATCTCGACAAAGATCAAGAGCAGCACTTGCCAAGTTTGTACATATTTTTATTAAAAAATAAAAATAAAAATAAAGCAGTCCATGTTAATCTAAGGACTATTAATACTGCTGTTAATAAGCAAGTACAACAGAGTTGGTGCAGTATCTCAACTGTAAATTAAATGGAAATAAAAATATCTGAGTAATTTTACAAAACATGAAATCAAATAATTACTCAATTAAAATTAAATTTAATTAAGTAGACTTATTAAACTAAATTAAATTAAGCTAAATTGCCTTAATAGAATAAAATCTCAAATTGTAGCTCAGCACTCAAAACCAAATATATATCTGTTAATGAAACTTATGAGACCATGGATATAATTTTAACAATATTTATAATGAGGTATGAATTTCAAATGAAATCTTATTTTCTCCCTTATTAAGGCAAAATAAACTTAAGATTTTCTACCTTAGCCTTTTTTTTTGAGACAGATTCTCACTGTGTCACCCTTGGTAGAGTGTCATGGTGTCACAGCTCACAGCAACCTCCAACTCTTGGGCTTAAGCAATTCTCTTGCCTCAGCCTCCCAAGTAGCTGGGACT
>NW_003852407.1:21268543-21273847 GCF_000181295.1 Otolemur garnettii
TAGTTGATACGTTCACCATTGATTCATTATATGAAAAACAGTAATGCCTTTCTGATAAGAGAAGTAGCTGGTGGAAAACTCAAGAAATTCTGTATTTGTGGGTGGCTCTTCAAAAATAATAGTGACTTTAGAAATCTCTTTTACAGCCACATGACTTACTGCCAAGGTACAAAACACAGGGAACAATCAGGAGACATGTGACATCATTAGAATTTAAACCTTCATTTCAGAAAACAAACAAACAGGTTAACATCCAACTGGTTAACATAGCCTTCATGTCATTTTCTTAGTTGTTGTGTTAAGACATTTATATTCTACATTTAGTAAGATTCACATGTTAATCAGTTGGATGAGAGTATTCTAAATTGTATATAGAAACAACCCACTGTACCCCATGATAGTATTAATGTACACAGCTATGACATAATAAAAAATAAAAAATAATATCAGAAGAAGCAAAAAAAAAAAAAGAAAAGAAAAGAAAAGATACTCCAGGCTGGCTCCTCAGAGTTCTGTATCTAAAACTTATTTCCTATTATTTCTAGAGTAAAGGACAAGCATCATTACTGATGTTATAAGTAACAGAAAGCTTACAAATCACCTGCATCTAACAGGAATTTACATCAAAATAATAAGTACTTATAAAGTTTGTGTCTACATATTTTGCCATACCTGACACAAATTTATGATGATGAATTTTTTAATTAAATTTTTTTTTCAAAGTCAATTAAATTGTTGTACCTCACACCCATTCAACTTTAAAAAAAAAAAGAAAGAAAACAAACAAATAAACAATAACAACAACAAAACCCCAAAACTTCTTTATGGAAGCTTTTTGGAATCGTTTGTGATTTGTTTCTATTCACATTCCTTCTTCTTCTGTATTTAGTTTTTGAAAAGATTTGCTGATAAATTATATCATGTAAAGGATTGTGTTCTACCTGGAAATACAGTCTGGCAGACTATTAGACACTATTATACTCACACTTTCAGTAACAATTACAATTGTGGATGGTTCTATGAGGGTCAATTCAGAGCCCAGTAAGGATTTAAATAGACTCCACCACATCCCGGTGTGGACTCAGGTTGGGCTGGTTTCCCTCGCCTCAACCACAGTCTTCCCCTTAGCCATATCTCACTCGTCTGACCGTGTTCTATGATCTGACTTCCATGCTGTTGGTAATATTGCTATGATAGTGGCAAGGTTTTCTTACTTTTGATATTCCTGTTTTCATGTATCAGACTCAATTTTCTCCATCCTGGCATGACATAGGTGTAAATAGGGTACAATACTGTAGATGGTGACCAACTCTACTTTTATTAAAGGGTTAGTGACAAGGTGTGAATATGGACGGCCTGTGTTCTATCCTGGTACTGTTATTCAGCTCTGTGACCTTAGGCAAGTCACATCAATTCTGTGAATGTTATCACCAATAAAATCTAATAATAGCATTTTCTTCATAGGGTGACAAAAAATGAAATTATTTACATATAAAGTGTCAGAACAGTTCCTGATAAAGAATAACCACTCTATACCTATTATATAGTACCATTTTTCAGTCTCTAGAAACCTATCATTAACCTACAAGTAGAAAGGATAAGATAGTCTTTAATGATACCTGAATTGTGCTCATACTTAGGGTTATTACTACTTTACCCTTTGCAAGAAGGAAATATCTTTCATAATTAAGGTATTCAAAAAGCAACAAGGGTCTTTTTCCTTTCATTTTCTTTGAAATTTGCCATGATTTAATCTCATTCTTTACTTTTGGCAGAGAATTTATCATAAGTTGTACTGCAGCACCAAAAAGCATAAGCCTTTTCAGATCAAAAATAACTACGTGGTATGCCAAACTTAGGAGCTGACTGTGGGATCGTTATGGGACTCCGAGTGAAGGTGTTTGATACTCCATCTGTGAGCTGAGAGAAAATGTAGATTTCTGTCATATTCACTGATCTCTGACAATATTGATTTTTAAGAACCAAAGAACTTGAGCATTTAAATTTCAAAAAAATTCAGGAAGGTAGTTTGGACAAAAGCCAGAGTAAAATTCATATTATAAACGCCCAGTCTTCAAAAATAAATGCAATCAATCAGAAAAACTGAGTAATCTTTAAACAAGAAATTTCTAAGACTCTTGTTACATTTTAATAAGACAGTTGAGATATTACTTTTGTCGATTTATTTCTTTTTGAACTGTATTACTGACAATAAGTTTTCCTCTTGTTTAGGATAAAATCTAAAAAAGTTGTATTTTCCCTTGTGGTCAATCCTTGATAAACAATATGTAATGCATGCTCTCCTTACTATATGATTGTTTTTCATCTTACCTGAAAAAAACATGGGTGTTAGCACACAGTTGCAGTGTGCTTAGAAGCTATTTGATTCCAAGTCTTTAAGATGTAGAGTGACTATAATGTACAGCAGTGAACTCCCCACAGGCACATTCTGCTAACTGTCTGAGGTCTTTCTGTCTCAGTACAATAGTGTAACATATATCCTGCAATTCCATATTGTGAGCTAACAACTTCCTCTAAGAACTGTCATTACTAGCCAACATTATATTATACTCCCCACTAGTTTTTGAGATCAGGGAAAAATACATTCTTGCTTATAACTCTTTAGGAAAGAAATCATTTGAACAGCACATACAGATCAATTATTAATGAAAGATTGGTGCATCACGTACTGAGGATGTTTCTATGTTAGTAGAAAATCATTTCAGTAAACTGATATCTTCCTCTTGCATTGATTCTATTCAGTGTTGGAAAGGAAAATAATTTTTTTGTTTTGCTTTTTAGAAAAATGGAGCATCAGTTGATATTCACACCACTGTATAAAAATAAAATGCCACATAAATTTATGTAGACCTTATTCTAATAATCATATCCTTGGTAAGTTGTATAACTTTATTATTCAGTTTTAGAAGTTATTTGATATAGAAACCAAGTTTTGATTCTTAGTGACCACGACACTGTGAATTCAAGGGCATAAAGAGACCATCAGTGACCTTGAATGAGCTGCTTTATTTAGGTTTAACTTGGTTAGTCAGCACAACTGGATAATCTGAAAAGCATAGTCCTTTAATAACTTCCATAGCATTAAGACACACTGAAGACATTGCTGAATAATAAACTGAATAGACATGCTGAATATTTAAGGTTCACAAATAACAGATATCATTAAATAAATAAACATTAAGTCATTTTTATTTTCACTGGGGAAATAATTCTGAAATAGAGTATGTATTGGCTTAAATGTTGTCTAAAATGTGTAAAATTATGTTCTACATTCAGATATTCTGTATTTTTTATAAACATTAATGCCTTACACCTTAACAAAATTGAGTATATTATAATTTTCTGCATTTTTAACAGCTCCCTAGAAATGTGTCACATTTCTAAAATCTTTGCACTCTGAGTAAATATTCAGTGAAAATGGAAAAATGAGAGAAAATTATAAAAACTCTTTTGAGTGTGGTTACATAAAATTATGACAACTATTTATGCAATAAAATTATCTATTTTCAATATTGTATTTTAAGAGATTTTACATTTCTTAATCTCTTTATTTTTATAAAGAAGCACAGTTGCTCTTAGAAGAGTGACTTAGCAACATAAATTCTAGCTAGTATCACAGTTTGCAATCAATCAAAATATCTTATTTATCCACCGGTAAGTCTCATTAACAAGTGATCGAAATGTGCTTGATTGAACTGGATTATACGTTCAAGTATACATCAATTATATGTGTATTGTATTATAATTTAGTTATTTAAATATGTGTAATTAAATATTTGAAGATGTGTTTGTTTATAAATGATTATAATAACAACAACAATAATAGAAGTACTATTAATAAAAATAATAACAAATGCTTAGGCTGAAGTTTAGTATAGTAAATCAATGAAGTTAGGACCTAAAGAACTTGCCTAAATGGAATGATTCATTTAACTACTCTAGACGTATTTAACTAATCAACACTAAACTTTGGCTAAATTATGTTTTCATTCTTTTAAAAATAAGTGGTTTATTGAGATATAATGTACCCATTTAAAATGCAATTCAATGTTTCATAATATATTCATGGATTTTGAAATATTTTTGGAATAATTTTGGAGCAGAACAACTTAAGAACATTGCCGTAGTTGTCATTCCCCATGTTAATACAAATCTCAGCTCTAAGAGGCCAGTAACATATTCTGTCTCTATAGATTTGACTATTTTGAATTTTTCGTGTAAATAAAATCATACAATATGTGAAGTCGTATTTTTCTTACTGGGATATAATTCTTCACATATCATAAAATTCCTTTTCGGAGATATATAATGTAGTGTTGTTTACTATTCATAAGGGCATGCACCATTCACTGCTACATTAATTCCAGAACATTTTCCTCCTTTCCTAAAGAACTTTGTACCTTTTAACATGCGCTTCTCACTCTGCCCCATGACAAGCCCCTGAAAACCAATAATCTAATTTTTTGTCTCTGAATTTGCTTCATTGTGACTTAGAGTGTGTAGTGGTCTGTCTCAGGCATTTGACAACCTGGATTCCAGGCCTGGGCTCTGCCACTATAATGTGGCTGGCTAAATCAGGTTACATAAGTCATATGTCAGTTTATTTTCTTGTGAATTGAAAATAATTATAGTATTTTTCTCTTAATCTTTTTTTTTTTTGCAAGGACTGATAATGTACCAATTAGTATAATGCCTGGCATAATCCTTAGTACTAAAGTTAGTGCTAGTTATGTTTGATTTTGCTGTTACCATCAAGTTTAATCACCAAATTATTTAATGCTTAACTACTTATTCTGGACTCTGTTTATTCCTATGTTACCCAGTAGTGCTTAATTATTTAGTATTCTTAGGTACCTCTTACAATAAATTATTCAATATACTTCAGTTTATTGTTGCCTGGTTTTATATTTATTGTTATTTTTACATATTGTTTGATTTCTTTTTCAAGAACCAAGATTTCTCCCTGACTATGGCTCCTCATTGGTTAGTAGCATTACTTGTTAGATTATAAATGATATCAAGCTATACAAAAACTAACCCTCAAAGTAATATTGAAAAGTAATTCACCCCTGTGATTAGCAAATAAACAAACAAATACATTCAAAATAAAATGAAATAAGTTACAAATTCTGTATTAAAACATTAAGCACCTGGGTCAGTACTGGATGGGTCAGTTAGCAATGTAGAGTGTGTAAGTAAAACTGATTAACATAACCATCACTTCACTTATTTATTTTTTGTGGTAAGACATTTATAATGTACTCTCAGTTATTTTGAAGCACA
>NW_003852407.1:21274744-21339596 GCF_000181295.1 Otolemur garnettii
TGTGTAGATCTTATATTGTATTCTTAACTTTCCCCCTTCTCATACACACATGTAATAAAAGGGGTAGAAGGAATTTTGGGGAGATGAAAGATGTATCGATGATATTGCTGCTTTCATTGGTATATAATTTTTCCCAAAGTCATCATATTAAATATGCATAGATTTTCACACATCAGTCATACCTCAGTAATTTAGAAAATCTCCTCATTGAAATATAAATGTTAAGTGTAATGAATTATTTAAAGGAAACAGTTATGTCAACAACTGTTAGACAAGATAATAATAGCACAAAGGTGCAGGAAGGAATAGACTATGATGTGGTAAGACTTTTGAATGGTATGTGAATTGGCTAAATGTTATTCAAGTGGATGGTGATATGTTAGAGACATATATTGTAAACCTTAGAATGAGCTCTGAAAAATATGGAATATAAAATAGAATTATCACATGAAGCCAATGAATATCAAAGGAGGGAGGCACATGATTTGAAACACAGAAAGAAAAGTGTTGCATAAATAGAAAATAAAATAGTAAAATTGCATATTTAAACTTAAATAAATCATCATTTAGTGGTGGCTAACACCTGCAAGGCTAGCACTTTATGAAGCCCAGGCTAGAAGATAGCTTGAGTCCAGCAGTCAGAGACCAACCTGGTCAGTAGAGACTCCACCTCTACAAAGAATAAAAAAAAAAAAAGAAAGAATTAGCTGAACATGGTATCTTGCACCTTGCAGCTACTTGGGAGTCTAAGCCAGAAGGATTACTTAGGCCCAAGTAATTGAGATTATAGTGACCTATGGTTATACCACTGCACTCTAGCCTAACAGAGAAAGACTCTCCTCCCCTCCAAATATATTATTACTTATATGTAATTTCCCTCATGAAAAGGCATCGATTGCCAAATTAGTTTTAAAACAAAAGCAATAACCACTTACATACTGTTGCAAAGAAACCTGCTTTAAATATAGAAACACAGATAGGCTAAAAGTAAGCATATGGGAAAATGACAGCACATCATGCAAATCTCTCATCTAAAGAGCTACAGTAATTCTCTGGATCATTCTTGATCATGCATTAGTTGAAATGCAAAGAGGATCAATAGTGGATTAGATAATATTACTGTATCAATGCTTATTTCCAGATTTTTATAATTAATCGATGATGATGCAAGATGTGTAGTGTTCTCATTAGAGGATACTGGGTGGACGGGGCATGCCAATTGTCTGTAACATTTTTTGCACATTTGTTGAGACAAGATGCTTCAAAATACAAAGGTATAAGAAAACTTATATCTAATGACACTATTTCTGAATATATCAATAATCGTAACTAAAAACAATGAAGCTGTTTAAACATATGGGCAAAATATTTGAATAGATACTTGATCCACGAAAATATAGATGACAAATAAGAATGTGAAAGATGCTCATCATGGCCAGTCATCAACATCACAGGGAGAAACTGTCACAGAGAGTGGCCACAGATGAAAATAACACAATGTGGCACTGACAGCGCGTTGTCACGTACCTCCAAATGTGCAGACACTTTATGGAAGAAATCAGAGCTGTCTTACTATGGACAAAGTTAATGATATGCTTAACATGTAAGGCAGTGAATCCATTCTCCGTTACTCGACAAAAATACAGCAGATGTTCATTCACCAAAGCTTGTACTCCAGTGTTGTTAGCAGCTTCATTTGCAATTGTCCATATCTGGTATAAATCCAAAAGCCCATCTATTGGTATCTGGATTAAAAGTACTATGCCCATGGAATAGAATAGTGTCAGCAATAAAAAGGGTCGGCCGACACATGTAAAGTGTCTAAAATAAAAACAAAACAAACTACAGTAAGTGAAAGAAGCTAATGAAAGAATCCAGGCATAAGACATCTACTTTATGCTTTTTTGTCCTATGTAAATCTAGGAAAGTGACAGCACCGAGGTTTATAGTTGCCTGACCTATATACAGAGCTAGGAAGCTGAATGTAACAAAACCATGAGAGACTTTTTCAGGGTGATGGAAAGTTCTGCATAATGATCGCAGTAACATTTATGTGATTGCACATGTTCATTATAACTCTCTGATTTATATGTCCAAACATACTGAATATTATTGCATGCAAATAATACTTCAATTGATTGATTTTTTAATTTAAATATCGAGTGAAAAATAGAGTATATCTATCTTATTTTTTAGTTAATGTCAATATATTTATTAAGGTGGTAATGTAAGAAACTGTTTATGGTGGGATACAAAAGCTATTACAAGTATATTTAATCAAAAGTATAAAAGATTATGCTGACTATAAATTAATAAAAATGAGACTATATCAAGAAATATCAAAAATAGGAAGAAAGAAACTATGGAAAATGATAAGAATTATGCTGAAATGGGACAAGATTCAACACATACACTATACAGTAAAATAGTGTGAAAGATAAAAGTTCTTCATGTAACTACCACAGAATATTAGAAATGGAGCAAAGTTCACTACTATTTTCACATGTATATTATTTCATTTAAAAAGTGTTAAAAATTATGAAAGCGCTCCCTTATCAAGTAGGATAGGAACTCTTGATAAATACCTTTGTATGGAAACTTATTTGTAGGCTATTTCTCTTTTTCATGTTTTTTTTTTTTTTTTTCAGGTTGCTATGTGATCCAGAAGGAAAAAGGCCTGTCCACGGTGCTACGATTCAAATCATAGGATCTCTAAACTGCAGATTGTCTGATACTGAGATAGATAAAGACCTTAAAACCAAAGCTTTGAATTATACAGTTCTTTACCAGGATAAATTCTTTGATGAAAAGCAATTCTTGGCTATAATCTAATTGTTTTTCCAAAGTCATAAAATTTTCCTTCATATTAACCATGATTACATTTGAAAGTTTTCACACCAGTATTACTTATAGGATATCTGTTACAATAGGAACCCCTCCCAAAATTCTTCCCCAGATTCCTTATATTTAAAAGAGTTTCTTACCATTGTCACCTCCCTGATATCAAGCAAGTCATTAGTCATGTAGCAAAACCTGCTCCTGTTCCCTATACTCATAAATTTTTCACCTGGATGAATTCTCAGATATTGTGAACAAAACCCCCTGTTATATGTCTTCACACTGCCTTGAAGTTCATGGTTCTCCACCATTGTGCATTGTCCAATGGTAAGTATGTGTGTAGACTACAGGCATACCTAGAATTCCCACATTCATATACTCTCTCCATAGAGTGACTCTCTGATTTTGAATAAATGTGAACCACAGGTAGTTATTCCTACAATTTTCATCTTCTGAGCATTGCCTTTATAAGAATATTTGTAGGATAAAGAACATATACTGAAAGTGAGCATGTCTCAGTGAATATTACATGGTTGAAATATCATCCTCAGACCCATTATTTTTGTTTTATTTTCAGATTGATTATTCTATTTATACTCTTCTCAGCAAGAGAGTTACACTCATCCATCATATTTTTCCATTCTTCCATACCTTTCCATTTGAATAATTGTATTTCATCTCTGAGTTTAGCTAAATGATTTCATACTCTTCTATCCAAAGTCCAAGTGCAAACCTTTTATCAGCTATCTGTCATCTATCCAAGGTTTTATCCCTTACTCCTATAAGGAGATTACTCTAGTAAAAGGATTAAAAATGAATGAGAAATGCAAAGTTAAGTAGCATCAAATATCTGAAGTTCTCCCTTTGAAAGTCTCTAATAAGAGTGATATCCCTTTCTCTCAAATGAAGACTGTTGTCACACCATTGAAAATAAATGGTCCATAGGCCACAATTGTCAAGAGATGATCAGTCCTCTTTTATTTATTATTATTTTATTTTTTATTTTTGTTAAATCATAACAGTGTACATTAATGCTATCATGGGGTACAGTGTACTATTTCTCTATACAATTTGAAGTACTTTCATCCAACTGGTTAACATAGCCTTCATATCTTTTTCTTAGTTATTGTGTTAAGACATTTGTATTCTGCATTTAGAGAGATTCATATGTACCCTTATAGGATGAATCATAGGCATGATCCCGCCAATCACCCTGCCTCCACCCACCCTCCCCCTCCCTTCCCCTCCCTCTCCCCTCTCCCCGTGTTCCTGGGCTAAAATTGGGTTATAGCTTTCCTATGAAAGCTATAACTTAGTTTCATAGTAGGGCTGAGTACATTGGATACTTTTTCTTCCATTCTTGGGATACTTTGCTAAGAAGAATATTTTCCAGCTCCATCCATGTAAACATGAAAGAGGTAATGTCTCCATCTTTCTTTAGGGCTGCATAGTATTCCATGGTGTACATATACCACTATTTATTGATCCATTTGTGGATCTATGGGCACTTGGGCTTCTTCCATGACCAGGAAATTATGAATTGGGCTGCAATAAACATTCTGATACAAATATTTTTGTTGCAATGTGGTTTTTGGTATTCTGGATATATATCTAATAGAGGCATTATAGGATCAAATGGCAGGGCTATTTTTAGTTATTTAAGTGTTCTCTAGATGTCTTTCCAAAAGGAATGTATTATTTTACAATCCCACCAGCAGTGTGGAAGTGTTCCCATTTTTCCACACCCATGCCAGCATCTGTGATTTTCGAATTTTGTGATATGGGCTAATTTTACTGGTGTTAGATGATATCTCAAAGTAGTTTTGATTTGCATTTCTCTGATGATTAAGGATGGTGAGCATTTTTTCATGTTTGTAGGCCATGCACCAGTCTTCATAGAAATTTCTCTTCAAGTCCCTTACCCACCCTGAGAGGGGATAACTTGTTCTCTTCTTGCTAATATGTTTGAGTTCTCTATAAATTCTGGTTATTAAACCTTTGTCGGAGACATAACCAGCAAATATCTTCTCCCATTCTGAGGGCTGAAATAAAAACAGACCCCTTAGAAATTCAAACAATCCTTGATGAATATTACAAGAAACTTTATTCTCAGAAATATGAAAATCTGAAGGAAATTGACCAATACTTGGAAGCATGCCACCTTCCAAGACTTAGCCAGAATGAAGTGGAAATGTTGAACAGACCTATATCAAGTTCTGAAATAGCATCAACTATACAAAATCTCCCTAAAAAGAAAAACCCGGGACCAGATGGCTTCACTTCAGAATTCTACCAAACCTTTACAGAGGAACTAGTACCTCTACTACTTAATCTTTTCCAAAAGATAGAAAAAGATAGAATATTATCCAACACATTCTATGAAGCAAACATCATTTTGATCCCCAAACCAGGAAAATACCCAACAAAGAAAGAAAATTACAGACCAATATCACTAATGAATATTGATGCAAAAATATTCAACAGACAGACAGAATCCAGCAACATGTCAAACAAATTATACATCACGACTAAGTGGGTTTTATCCCAGGATCTCAAGGATGGTTCAACATACGTAAATCTATAAATGTAATTCATCACATAAATAAATTAAAAACAAAGACCATATGATTCTCTCAATTGATGCAGAAAAATGCTTTTGGTAACATCCAGCATCCTTTCATGATCAGAACACTTAAGAAAATTGGCATAGAAGGGACATTTCTCAAATTGATAGAGGCCATCTACAGCAAACTCACAGCCAATATCGTACTGAATGGAGTTAAATTGAAATCATTTCCACTCAGATCAGGAACCAGGCAAGGTTGTCCACTGTCTTCATTGCTCTTTAACATTGTAATGGAAGTTTTAGCCATCACAATTAGGGAAGAAAAGGCAATCAAGGTATCCATATAGGATCAGAAGAGATTAAACTTTCACTCTTTGCAGATGACATGATTGTATACCTGGAAAATATCAGTCCTCTTTTAGACTCATTTTTGTTTTTTTTTTTTTAAACGCATCTTGAGAAGTTAGGGTGACATGGTACTATAGGGTCTTACATCTAGGCTATAAGGTCTTTTTAAATGATAGAGAAATGTAGTTATGAGATCATATATTAAATTACAAGAGGGATTATTATTCCACAATTCAAGATTTATATTCCACACAATAATCTTCATCTGGTTTGCTCTTGGTTTTTTACATGAAGCAACAATATTTCTTTTCAGCCAATCATGTTTGTCTTTATCCTTTTTATTTAATCTGTGAATTTGAGAAGCCTACTAAAAGGAATGTTTGATTGCTGTTTCTTATGTATTTGGCAACTATTCATGTTGTATTTATTTCATAATATATCTTCTTAAATTATATTCTCTTTTTATATATTTTCTTTTATTTCTAATGTTGTGTCTAGAAGTGAAATGCTAAGATATAGAAAATATATGATTTGAAAGTCATACAAAACACCTGCGATTATAGTCCATAACTTCCATCACTAGAAATTAGTTTTACTTGCTCAGGAATAATTGTGCTTCCTTTAAAAGAATGGAATGCAGAACACTTACCTGAGGGCCACCAGCAGATTTCTAAACCACATTTGATTGAAAAAATGATCATTAAATAACATATAGCCCTACGGTACCCACAGTGACTCAGGGTCTCCTTTTTTAGATTGAGCAAAAGAAGAATTTAAGTCTTGACCACTCCTTTCAAAGTAATTAGCCTTTGAATTTGGAGCTTAACATCTAGATTGATAATATTCCATAATTTGTAATATAGACTACCAAATTTATATATACATGGCTGACTTAGAAGTAGATGCCTTGACAATTTTTAATGTACTGAGAAAGATAAAGTCCCTCCAGAAGAATGACATCATCTTTGAAATGACACTGTGACATTCTGGGTTGTTAGTTGAAAATAACCCCTAAACAAACATTTGTGAATAGCAGCTGATTGCTATTTCAAATGCTACACAAAGATACCTTCCACCTCCAGAGTCTTTTGGTTTTTGCAGATCAAACCTTTCCTGAAACTGTAACATTTTAATAAATAACACTCTTCATCCACAATGTTTTTTTTCTTTTAAATAGAAATTTTAATGAATTCATCCCTTCTGACATTTGCATTTGTCTTTAAATGCCACAAGATAACAGGGTTTTAATCATTCCAAATAGCTTTTTAATTATAGACTTAATCACTTTTGCAGAAGGTTAAGCTCCACAAACAGGAATAAAACTGTTTGCTGGCACTTAGTTGACGAATGATGTTGTGTTCTTGATTTAGGTGTTCGGTGAGTTTATTTGGTCAGTTTTGTTTGACTTGTTAGTATTTGAAAAAAAGAGACAAGTTTTAAGAGAATTTGACGTTATGCATTGTGACTTAAGCAATGTTATTTTAATTAATTATGGAATCAGAGGAGGAGTAAGAGGTGCTCTGAACAAGAAAGCAGATTAGTAGCTGCTAATTCCAGCTGCCAAGGTGGCTCCCGAGACTCAAGTGTTTCAGTTTCCAGGAAACAGGTTTTTGCGTTTAGAATTAGTGAAGGAAGTTACTGTCACAAAGTGTTTGACAAAAAAGAGAATTGCTATTTTGAAGCTAGATTCTGAGTAAGTAATCAACTAATGGTTTTTAGAAATAAAATTCACTAAATTATATCTTACTTGGGTAGTTGTTAATGATTTCTTTCTGTCTTATCATCGAGCAGAGCTGGCCTCAAATGAGAGGGGCCAGGGTCAGGGTATGTGGTAACTTGTAAGTAAGAAATTTGCTGTGTTTCATGGTCCTGTTTAACATAGTAAAAAGATGCTATGTGAATTCTGAAATTTAAACTCAAATAGGATAATTTTTGTAGGGTATGCATTTTCTCCTCTTAATAAACGTCATGTTTTCTTTCATTTGTAAATTTCTATTTACTGCAGGTAAAAGTGGTCAAAGTTCAAGACAACGTAATGTGACTGTTAAATATCTATGGGATATTTTTACACAGTTCTTATATTCATTACAGGTGCAACAAACAGGAAAAATAAACCAGTTATCATACTGAGACGAAAATCTTCTGAAAAGCAATCCTAAATCCCATAATTGAGCACATTGTTTAACAGTTTCTGGTTAGATGAATCACTGCTTATACACATCTCATACCAGACACAACTTTTAATCTATGCGGAAATTTGAGTCACAGGAGAGACCTATGCTGTGTACGTAACACATAGACATTCATGTTTTCTAACTAGAGAAAGGTGAAGTTGCCATTGGTGAGAATCAAAACGCACACTTGAAAAATGGGACTACTTAGGTTGGGGTCAATGGAACAATGTCTGTAGACACTGGTCAAGAAAATCTATGGTGAAAAAAATTTTTTTGACATTTTGGAAACTTTAATTTATAAAGAAACTTTCATTTATACATTATTTATTCTCTATTGTGTAAGTCCATGATTCTAAAAAGTATAGTTATCTTTGTAAGACGGTAAGGGGTACATTTTTCGTTAGAATTATTTTTTAGTTTCACGTGGTACAAAGAACCACTTCTATATTATCCCTGTTCTTAAAAACAAAACCAGGCAAAACAAACAAAACAAAGAAGCTGGAAACCCAAAACCTAGTAAGTTAATATTTTTATACAGAGCAAACAGCATCTACTATTTTGGTGTCAAGAAACGAAATCACACAAGGAAGATGATAATAGGTTGTATACCTGGATGGGTCTTTGAGAAATTACCCAAATTTCCTCGACACCAAGAGCCTGTGTGCCTTTTACCGCGAGGATTCCTCAATCCAGCTTAGGTGAACGAGCTTTTATTGAATGTCTGGTGTATATCAGACCCTGCAAAGTATGCACGAGATAAAACAAGAGTAAGTCACAGTTCTGCTGGAGGCTTCTTAGCTTCTCTTCTGTAAAGCAGTTAAGTTCTACAAGGCAAGTGTTTGGACAGACTAGGTACAGGAGTGCAGATAGACTTGTTGGTTTCAAATTGGGGACTCAGGTCCGGCTTCCCAACACAGCTTATTCCTGGGCTCTCCAGAGAGACAACTGTGAGCCATCAGGTGACATTTGTCAGTGTTTATTCACCTAGAAGAAACATTAAGCCAAACCAAGGAAACTCAACTCCCCTGTCTCATGCAAGTGAGATACTGTTGCAGGAAGAAAAATATGAAGTGGGAGACAAGAAGAGGAAGCAGAAGAGCTTGAAAAAATGCAAGGCATGGTTAGAAGAAGGGGATTTTCTAAACCATGGCAGGATTGTGTTCTTTTTCTTGCAGGGAAGGAGAGACACTGGAGAATTGTGTGCGAGGGGACAAGATGGGATAAATACTTTTATTTTAGATATGTTTACCTGTAAGAAACATGACTTGTGTTCATTCATTTTGCAAGATTACCTTCTTAGTTCCCATGTCCACTAATTAAGCTGTGTGCCCTTAAGTGAAATATTCAACTTCTCAGAAGTGTCATCTACTCTTCAGAAAATCAAGCAACACTGATGACAAAATACTTCCTCCTTAAAACTTTTCTCTAAGGATTAAATGATGTAATCTTTGTTCAGTACTTGACATGTGGTAATAAGCAATAATAGCTAATTGCTTTGAGTATCAATATAATTATTGAATAGGTATTATTAATCTGTGAAGAAATTCTTTTCTCAATTGATAAAAATTTTGTTGGCATTTGAAAAAACGGTGCTTACGTTACACAAGGTACAACAAATCAGATGTATTAAAGATTTAATGGATAAAGGACTAAGTTTCTAAAATTATTAGAAAAATGTAAGAGAATAGTGATAAGTTACTGTGATGGAGAATAATTTCTTTAAATAAGGCATTGAATTGCAAAATGGGGGAAATTTCATAATATAAAAATTGAAGTAAATCATACACTATATAATAAATGAATGTTGAGTAAAAATATTTGCAAAAATATAATGAAAAGATTATTACATAATGTGTAGGGTACTTTTGGGAAATAGCTAGAAAAATTCAATAAATATCATAACAAAATGTGTAATCAAGGTAATTTATAATCTACAGGAAGGAAATCTCATTAGCTGATAAACATATGAAGTGATGCTCAATTTTGAGCAACTAAAGCAAAGAAAATTTTACAATTTTTTGTTATCAGACAGATAAGTAAAACAATGGAAGATAATGGAAGAAACCATACATCTTTTGTGGGAATATAACGTGAGGGGGAATGGAGATATACTATCAGATTCTTTGTGCTCATATATCACTCAGAAATTTCTGTTCTAAGTATAAACTCAGAGAAATTGTCTATAAATATTCAAAGAAGTATGTATAAGAAAGTTCATTATTATAAAATGTGTGTATATCATAGCAAACTAGTGGAAATCTCCAAATGCCCATCAAAAATTAAATAAAATGTGTCACATACTAATTATAAAACTATGTAGCACTTGGAGGAAGCAACTTAACAGGAATGTACCAGTATTCAATTGTTTAAAATATATAACATTCTTTGAGAAACATATAAGACATACCATAGCTTCTATGCAAATTTAATGTAAAAGAGCGAATGCCTTATGACTGAAGATAATGTGATTGTGGGTAAAAGAAAAATGGACAATAAAATACAATATAAACAAAACCCAAACATCAATGGAAATATACGTAGGTCTAAAATAAAAGGCAGGGGGAATAATATTAAGCTACATGTACACTAAATTTATTTATGAAATAAACATGTGAATAAGCTAGAAAAAATGATAAAAATTAACTTTCTACCACATGTGAACTGTTCCAAGTATCTTGGTACTGTGCAATAGTTAAGAAATAAGAGACAGGGTGATTATTATTTAAATCTAAAAAACTGAAGCACAAATATGTGAATTGTGAGACTAAAGTTTGGTGGATAAAACCTGGTTGTGAATTCATTTGGTCAATATCTGGTTGCACCAATGGTAGGCAATTCATTTAGCCAACTAATAATCATCATGGTGTTTGCAATTCCTGTGCATAGAATGCTTCTGTGCTGTGCTAATTTCCTAAATGTAAATGAATATACTTGGCTATTGGGACAAGCATACTTCTGGACTTTAGATGAGTAAATGATGAATCTCTGAGAGTAGAAAATGGTACTCATCTTAATATACTTCATCTCCTCTGTGTATATAGATAATTATTCTATGAAAAATTATCAGTAGTAGAATAAAATTGGATTGAGGGCAAAAATGAAGTTTTTTCCAAATTCAACTCGAAAAAAAGAATAAGAATGGATTGGAGGTAGCACCAGAAATACGCTTAGAATCTATAAGTGATTCACATCATAGTTATGGCTCCCCACGGTGCACATAATTAGTATTTATAGAAAGTCAGCAGAAGCAAATAGAAACAACTTAGTGTATCTTAATCCAAGGCCAAATAGATGATCCAATAGTGGCTCATACTACTGCGGGAATGGGAAAGATCATTGTTAGGATAAAAGTAATCAATTCTAATAAATAAATGAATTAAATCAGGTGTCCCATGGACATTTAACAAATATTTTATCAATATATTTGATTTGAAAGTCTAGCAAATATAATCCCTTAGTTATCACAATGGGAAGAAGGAAACAAAAATTTTGTGTTTGCTTTGGAAATTTGAGTGCCTGGAAAATATGAGAGTTTTTACACTGGCATAGACACATTGCCACATTAAATTAGAGTTTAATTAAAGACACACACTTAAAAAATTACTAACATAAGAAACTTAAAAAACACATTAGTGATTGTACATTTGAATTTTTGAACATTTGTGCATTTGAGTTTTTTATAGAGGGGAAGAGTAGCCAACTTTGATGAACTTCTGCATTTGGTAGCATATGTTCAAGGAAAATACACCTTCCAATTGGAACATGGGATAATGTGCACTTGGCATATTGGGATGTGTGGCACTTGGGATAATGTGCCATTACCTGGTGTATACCATACTCCTGGATAAAGTAATTCCTCCAACTCAATTTTATAGTGAATTTTTCTCTTCTGTAAACAGTATGTGTCAACATTTATTCTTCATATACAATCTTTTTTTTTTGGCCAGGGCTGTGTTTGAACCCACCACCTCTGGCGTATGGGGCTGATGCCCTACTCCTTTGAACCCCAGGCACCACCCTTGATATACAATCTTTTTATGTATAACTTGCTAGATAGTTTGTATAATAAAATTTCAGTTAACTTAAACCTTGAAAAATAATTGTACTAAAAGACAATTTAAAATCTCAGTATGAGAGATAGATTTGATAATTTGCACAAAATATAGATCAAGCAGATTTCGAGCAGGCGTGTCCACCTTCTCTTCTCTTCTCTTCATTTCCCTTTTCTTCTCTTTTCTTTTCTTTTTACTTTTTTTCTGTTGCACATTGTAAGAAGAGTTGTCCTGGCACAACATTAAACACACAAACACTAATGACAGCTGATGAGCAAAACAGAGATCTGTGCATAATTTTCATAATCTCCACCACAAAATCAGCAAAACAAGTTTCATATAAACCACATGTGGCCCATGGGCTGCAGGTAGCACAGCAAAGTATCATTGTAGTGGCTATTTTTAATGGATATCTGGAAATGATATAACACATATGTGTATATATTTGTCTTCCTTCAGGGAAAATATTTATAACTTTTTTAATGTATAGAAACTGGAAAGTGTGGTTAATCACATTGTATGTTTAGAAAGCGGTTTGGCTTTTCCTCAGGTTGACTCGAAAGGAAAGTTAATGATATAAATAGGAAAGGATAAAATTTTATCATACTTTATTTTAAAAGTCCATATTTATCTTTTGCTAAACGTTTTTAATGCAGTAACAATGGAAAACTCAGTAAATTTAAAGTAGATAAAAATAATCTTAATATTTTTGTATTAGTTCTTATTGTAGAATTTAAGTGTAGGAACAATAGTAATTTTTCCACTATACAAATATAATAAATTAATATTTTTAATTGATGGATACATTAATCATCAGTAGACCTATGTAAAATTACTAACAATATTCTACTATTATGTAATAGTATTTTAAATGTTGTATCATATACTTCATTTATCAGATTTTCAATTCAGAAATTTTATTCAACGTAATCTCTAAACATGTTTTCAGAGAAAATATCAGTATAGCATAGCATATAATTGAAGTATCTTGGTTTGCATTCTGTAGAAATTTTTTGTACTCAACAATACATTGTACATTAGAGCAAGTTACCCACAAATACAATCATGCAACATGTGTCACTCGTACACAAAGGAAACGTAGTAAGTCATGAGAACTGCTAACAGATATTGCTAAGTAAATTTTCTGGAAATGGATATCAATTCTTATGTATAAGAATTCTTGGTTGGGTGGCTTCTGTGGCTCAGTGTACTCAGTGCTGACCCCATATACTGAGGGTGGTGAGTTAAACCTGGCCCTGGCCAAAACTGCAACCAAAAATAGCCAGGTGTTGTGGCAGGCACCCCAGCTACTAGGGAGGCTGAGGCAGGAGAATCACCTAAGGCCAAGAGCTGGAGGTTGCTGTGAGTTGTGACACCATGGCACTCTACTGAGGGTGACAAAGTAAGACTCTGTCTCTTAAAAAAAAATTATACAATTCATATATATGAATTCATATATATTCTCATAATTTGTGGTTATCATTTTTTAGATAAATGATAACCACAAATTATGCAGTCGAGTTTCCCACATTTGGGGAAATCGCGGGGTCAGCACATCCAGAGTGCAACAGATAAGCCTCGCCCTGGGAAGACCACCTTTGTGATCATGGCATCTCCCCTGCCAGGTAAGTATAGGGATAGAATAAAAGACGTCAAGTCTTAAACATTTTTATAACAACTGACATATATCTATACTAGTGATGATGAAACAGTAAATTAAACTAAAAGCATATATGAAAACATATGATTACTATACGATGCCAACTTCAGGCTGAATCCTAAAACTGAGAATTTAGGATGAGGATTAAGATTCTTTAGATTCTTTTAAAATCACGTCTTAGCAAGTGAAAAAAATGGAAGGTACCTATTCCATATAATGAATTATGATTATTTTTTTCTTTTCAATTGTCCTTGGCATAAACATATAGACTTTTTTTGTTTGTTTGTTTGAGACAGACTCTCATTTTCTTGCCCCAGGCTAACATGCTATGGTATCTGCTCAATTCACAGCAACTTCAAATCTTGGGTTCAAGTGATCCTCTTGCCTCAGCCTCCTGAGTAGCTGGGGTGACAGGTGCCTGCCATGATGCTGGCTAATTTTTTTCTATTTTAAGTAGAGATGGGGTCTCTTGTTCAGGCTGGTCTCAAACTCTTGAGCTCAAGCAATCTACCTGGCTTGGCTTCCCAGAGTACTAGGATTACAGGTGTGAGCTACTGTGCTAGATGTACACTTTAGTAAGTATTTTAATCAATAGAATTTTGTATATTTTAAAATTACTAATTGTTTAAATGTTAAATATAAAATTTATCTTGACTTGCTAGAATGGTCTAAGCTGTTAGAAGATGCTTTCAGACAATTCCTTTTCTCAGCACACTTTCACCAAAATATAGCTGTTTTTTTTCCAAAACACAAACTCCCAAAATGGAAATCTCTAACCCTGCCCTTCTTACTGCTTAGTTATTTCTTAGGTATCAACCTCCTCATGCTCAGTCTACTCTGAATACAGCAAAATATTAGAGTCTCATGTGACCCTTCCCATTTAGCCTATAAAAACATTTCGGAAAATATTTTTACCATTTTTTCCTCCTCTTTTGCTCATGCCAGTTTTTCTTGTGAGCTTCTCTCTCTACGTTTGTCACTAAGTTAGTAATCCTCACTCCCTCAGCAACTCTCTTTTCTCAGAATGTTTTTTTCAATATTCCTATTACTTCCAACACACAGAATGATCATGGAACCTTATGTGTCATATTACTTTCAGTCACATGAATAACGTAGTGACAAGTTTGAAGTTTGTTCTCTCACACATTTATGCACGCAGTACAAAAATTATCCACCAGAAATATCTCTAAGTAAAAGGCATCATACAGTGACTTAATTTGCATCTCTGAGACTTGGTTTTCTATTATCCTCCACCCAAGCCAAAAGATATTAATTTAAATATTTTAAAAAGCATTACTAAATCTTTTAGCATTCCCGAAAATAACTACTAGACTGAGAGTCAATCTTTTGTTTATTCTGTGTATATTCTCATTAATATGTCATGAAAGACTAGAGGACTTTAATTGGTGTGGCTTAACAGGAGGCTGCTGACTTACCGAGCAGCCAGGGTTGCCGTGTATCCAGAAGTTTCCATGAGGAACGGTTTTTGAGGTATGTCTGCCCTCATCATAAATTTTACATTAAAATACATAATTTAAGATGCCTGAATTGATTTTAATCTGATTTCCAAAAATATATTTACCCGTATTCCTAGATTATGAAAGTTTTCACCCCACAAGAGATTACCAGGAAAATGTGAGTTAACTAGATACAACAAAGGATATTTTAGAGGCTTTAATAATAGGTTTGCTTACTGAAAACTCTTGTAACATTACTCTACCACTCACATCTTATCCAATTTCCTTCACTAATGATGAGAAGGCAAGCCACAGCTAAATATTAGAATATTCATATAGAAATGTTAAAATATGTTAAACTGTCACATATTCTGTGATGCATAAATTTACGTTTCATAGTTATCGACATAGTACTTTACAATAATACATACTCTTTAACTAATATTGTTAGAATTATAATTGTTTATCATAGTAAATAAATACTTAACTCTGTAGCATCTAAACTTCAAACAAGAAAGATTTTTTACCACTAAAGTTACTGTTGATCTGCCTGACTCCAATTGTAAATTTATATTTTAAATGTGTATCAAGTGTAGGGTATATTTACTTTAAAAACGTTAATACTGATTTTTTCAACTTCTAGGGGTATTTTTCTCCTTAAACAGCGCAAACATTTCTGTTCCCATGTTTTGGGTTTAAAGCATGTCTGTTCAAGCAGGCAAGATGGTTTTCCTGAAATAGACTAGTCATTTTTCAGTAAACAAATAGAATAAATATCATTCTTTCTTTAATCTCAAATTGGATCAGGCTCATGTTATAAAATACAACTACTGGATCAACGAAGCTATTTTCATTATGTGTTTTCATTTTCTTATAGTTTATCATCTTTTCCCACTCCTAATAACAGCTCTTGACACCTGTAATGGCCTCTATACTTTTTGGAATTTGGGGAAACATCTCAAAATGTTTTCTGCATTATATTGACACATGATTTTCTACAGTACCAACAATTTAGTCATGTGACATATGAAAAGTAATCCGATGATCCATAATTAAAACTAGTCTTCATCTAAGAATGAGTAGCTTGATTAAAGATTTAATAGCTATAAGTGGTGTAGAATTAATCATTAGAACAGTAAACAGAATCACTAAGTGTGATGTGTTAGTCTTTCCTTAAATCTTCTGACTTGTTTAATTTTATCAGAAAAGTATTCTCATTCAATCTATACAATCTAATTATTTTGGTTAGTTATTAGAAAACCCACTCTAATTTACTAACTTGAAAACTTTACCTTCCATGATAATCATATGAGGCTCTGTTTGAACTTAACTCTTACCGAAAGCAGTAACATTTTCATGCATTACTTAACATGTTGTTAATCTTTGGCCTGACCCTTATATCAGGTCATTTTATCAGATATTAAAGACATACATTCTTAAAAGTCTATTAATTGAGATTTAAAATTTTTCATAAAAACAGGTTTTACTAGATGTATGTATTGTATAATATCACATCTTCAACATACTAGGAAGAATATTCCAAGAGACAAAAATGTGCAACTCTTTTGCAAATAATCAGTATATATAACTGATTACCTACTTACACATAATATATTAATATTGCAAACTAACAAACTAAGTAAATAAAAACAAAAAAACAGGCAGAAAAATGAACCTCATTGCAGAGGGGTAGTTGTGAGATTGGCCATTTGGACTTATGCTGATTTACTAACGAATTCAAACCAATACAAAAGCAAACTCAATCCATAATCATAATCACCCATCCTATGTCCTGAGACTTGGAGCTGTGTATGGCAGAAGGACCTGGGTCTTTGGGTCAGAACTATGCACATTATGTCACAGAAGTGGTGCATATTCTGTTTTGCAGTTTTAAGCTAGTTTATATGTCCTATATACATCAAGACAGTCATTAGAATTTGATTCTCTCTATATTTTTGAGAGGAAAATTGTCTTTACACATTACATTCTTTCCTTCTACTAATAACTGTGCTTATTATGGTTCTTAAAGAGATTGTAGAAGGCACTCTATAAATATAAGGAGAGGCAAAACCCAAAAGTATTTTAGTTATATGTTTTAAGTAGAGTGTAAACTTCTTGAGGACAAGGCCCTCTCTTACTTATCTGAGTGTTCGACAAATCCACTAGGTTGGTGCTTTCTTCATAAGATCAGTAAGACCCTGAGATATTAAAACATCAGTCTCTGAGATACTATATTAACTCCACAGGATGGGAGTGGCCATCAAAAGCTAATTATTTAATACAGTAAACCTACAGTCTAAGCATCCTAAACAGGGGTAGAATGATTGACTTATGGTACTAGAATTCTCCTCCCTCACACAAATATGATAATATATTTATATGCACATATACATTTCCTATCAAAACCAGTAATTTCCGCCAGGCTTTCCAATAGGTAAGTTGCAATTCTTTATTAAAAAAAAAAAAAAGAAAAAGAAAAGTTTTGCAGATATTATCTGAAGGTTTTCCTGAAGAAATAAAGATTGCAGTCAAAATTCTATTTTAGTCCTATTATCTCAAACGCAACTGGTGGCAATTCTTACATGAAAGAGAGAGAAGTTATTTTGAAAGAAATGAAGCCCACAGAAAAGTGAGTCCCTGAGGTGCTAAAAGGCAATATGTATAAATAGAGTAGATGAGGCACTGATTCCTTAGCTACCAAAGAAGAGAAACACACTCTCATGGTCAACCTATTTATATATGTAGTACTAAACACTTTGCATAATTCAACTACAGAAAAACTGTAGTTCGCTTGTTCATTTAAAATTAAAAGATTTGGGTTTTATGCTTTAATTGCTGTGAACTTGGTCAGCATAATCAGGATGGAATTGTTATTCTAAGAAGCATTTTCAAGTTAAAAACAGACTGTGCAATTTTAATGCTCATACTACTCTGCAACTTTGTACACAGAGTATTTGCAAGATATGTAATTTTGAATTGTGTATAAAAATCAAGGGTGTGATAGCCCAGATGTGGTAAATGTGTCTAAATCCTTATGGTTCAAGTTCTCATGCACACATTATTTATAATATCATTTGGGACATTGCTTAAAGGTCAAATTCCTGGGTACTATTCAGACCTACTAGATGAGACTCTCGAGATGTGGGAATTCGCAATCTGTAACTATGTTGGCATGTGATATGCAAATGATACCCCTAAATTAGTCACTTTTTACTACTGTGTGATGTCTTTGACTTATGACAGATAATTTTCTTGAAAAACTTAAAACTACAGAGTAATTTAAAAAAGTCTTCCTGGAGTTACTTATGGAGAAATCCATTGCTGATACAAGTCGATTCTGTAGGCATGGGTCTTACGTTGTTATAGCTCTGTGGCTCACGTCACTTTCAGAAATGAGTACAATGCCTGAGAAAAGGGAGGACTCTTCAAGATTTGCAGCATGTACTAACTGAATGTGTCACTGTCATTTATTTTGAATGACTCTAGTCTGTTAGGCAGGGGCCTACAATAATGCCTCCTGTCAGTCCAGGATATGGAAAAATCTGGAACAAAAGGAGTATATAGAATAAGAACACATAGTAAGCACAATACTTTTACGTAGAAAGTCATATAATTTTCTGTGTCCAGGACCCTGTGGCCAAATCAATTGATATGAATTCCTCATGTCATGTTGACTTTCTGCCTTGTATTCTGGAAATGTGTGACAGACATTAGACTCCTTTGGGAATAAGTTGGCATGATCTCATTTTGATTAATCAGTGTTTCTGTAGCCAGGTTACTAAATCCTAAAATGAGAGATTTCATTTTTTTTGGAGAAATTATGCTGTACAATACAGAAAATCTAGGAAAACCTTTTGCATGGATCCTCATACAGTCATGATGACTGTATAGATTCTCATGCCACCATTGGTTGATAAGTAAAGAAGGAATTAACAAAAAAAGAGGACATTTGATGAACATTTTTTAATATTTCTGACTATAGTTAGATAAGAGGACCGTCAACTGAAAGGGCAACTTTATTCAAGGGGCTCTGAGAAAGGTTATCTGTAGAGTAGAGGCTGTGAGGCCACAAAGTCCCCACAGCCTGGAGACATTCAAGGAATGACATCCAGCTACTTCTCCTCCTAGAACAATAACATTCTTTTCTCCTCTGCCATAAGTCATGCAGCCCCTGAATATTTTCCTTCTTATCTTTTTGGGGGAAAGTAGGTAGCCTTTTCCTCCCTAAAGTTAATCTTTCCCCCATGTGCTAGATTCACATCAATTTCCTTCTGATAAGCAACTTTGCTAAAAAAAAAAAAAGTGACCTTGTTTAGATACTATATCATAAAGCTGTTTTCATGGTTAGGTGCTGGCTGCAGTCTTAGCTGCTCCAGTCCTTCCAATCCCATCTTCATCTCTTATGTTTTATTTCCTCATTCCACTCTGGCTCACTCTCCTTCTTTGTGTTCATTTGCAAAATTTATCAGAGTCTAATTCTTGTTCACTATGTCAAGAATGATAGCACTTCTTACCACTTACAAAAATTTATTCAAGATGGATAAAAGATCTAAATCTAAGTCATGAAACAATAAAAATTCTTAAAGAAAGTATGGGAAAAACACTGGAAGATAATGGTGTGGGGAAAGACTTTATGAAAACTTCCATGGCAATTGTAGTAACACCAAAAATAAACAAATGGGACTTAATTGAACTGAATAGCTTCTGTACAGCTCAGAAAACAACAACCAAAGCAAACAGACAACCTTCAGAAAGGGAAAATATATTTGCATACTATGAATCAGACAAAATCTTGATAACTAGGATCTATAGAGAACTCAAATTAACCAATAAAAAAAGACCCATAAATCTCATATATCACTGGGCAAGAGAATAGAACCTTCTCTAAAGAAGACAGACGAATGGCTAACCAACATATAAAAAATGCTCATTGTCCCTAATAATCAGATAAATGCAAATCAAATACACCCTGAGAAACCACCTAATTCCAGTGATAATGGCCCACATCTCAAAGTCTCAAAGCTGCAGATGCTGGTATGGATGTGGAAAAAAGGGAAAGCTTTACACTGCTGGTGAACTGCAAACTAATACAGCCTTTCTGAAAGGAAATATGAAGACTCCTCAAAGAACTCAAATTAGACCTCCCATTTGATCTTGCAATCCCATTACTGGACATCTGCCCAGAAGAAAAACATCCTTTTTCATAAGGACATTTGCACTAGATTGTTTATTGCAGCTCAATTTACAATCACCAAAATGTGGAAAAAGCCTAAATGCCCCCCAATCCAGGAATGGATTAACAAACTGTGGTATATGTACACCATGGAACACTATTCAGCCACTAAAAAAATGAAGACTATACCTTTTTTTTAATTAACCTGGATGGAGGTGGAACACATTCCACTCTATAAAGCATCACAAGAATGGAGAAGCAAGAATCCAATGTACTATATTCTAATATAAAGGCAGTAGATGTGCTAATACAAGGAGGTTAGGGGAATGAACATGTGGGGAGAGGGGAGAAATGCACAACATAAGACCTATCACTTTAATATTCTGAGGCCTGGCTTTTGAGTAGCTCCGCTCCCCCCACAGCTGCCTCACATTAGCAGGCTGCAAACCTTGAGGCCATTCTCTCCCAGGGCAGGGCGGTGTGCTCCAGGAGAGTGATTTTTGGAGAGTGTTGAACACAGGAAGAATTGCTCCAGACCAGATAAGGAGATGAAACATCTCTTTTCTTCTGTCACCTTAGTTTAGCAGAGGAGTCCATCTGTCTGGATACAAGGCTTTCAGAGTATTAAAACATCACATCTGTGATGTGTAACTGTGGATCAGCTAGGATTTTTTCCTTGATATCAAACTCCTGTTTACCCAGACTCTATATATTTTAAGATAATAAATACCTTATAATAATAAGAAGTAGCAAGTAAATTCATACAATTAATGTAGTTAAAGAATTAATCTAGTACCTCTATACATAATACAAGTTAGCATCAACAATACACTTATGTTTATTAACTGTGTATATATATGCATTTATATATGCTCATATTTTATTAACTAATATCATTCATACAAATAGATGATTTCCGATGTTAAGAATATTAAAATATAGTAAAATTTACATTCCCCTTATATTTGTAAAGAAGACTAAATTATTATGAAGAATCACCAAATCAACTATTTAACATTTTTTTACTATGATGATTTTTATGGATGGAAAGTAAAAAGACAAATACTTATCTTGTTTTATCCTTTATTTTTTAGCAATTTTTACTGGATTCCTTATGTTCTCATATATCAACTTGAAAGTAAATCAGAGGAATTAAAGTTATATTTAATTTTTTATTTCCTTTGCTTTTTGACATGAAATTCTGATGATTCCAAGAAAAATGCAGTTGATGATGATGGAAAAAGCTATACATGCATTGTGATGAGAAGTGTACTTGCAGGAAGAGGGCCTGGAAGACAGCCAATGCAGGATGTGTTTCTGATTATGAAGAGATATCAATTGCTAGACCTCAAACAGTTTTTATTTGAGATTCATAAAAAATTGAATCTTTTTATTTTATTTCGTTAAGAATATTTTGGATTAGACAGAAGTGGCTGGATCAGAATATACACAATATTTAAGTATATGAGATAAACACTAATTTGAGTTTAATAGCTCTTGAAAATGATGTGAGTGTATTGTAGGTAAAACTTGGAAGGCACAGTGTTGTGCTCAGATGAGATTGAGTTGGTAAAATACAAAATTAAGCTCCACAGGAAACTAGGAAAACAGAATCAAGACATGTTAAATAAATGGAAAGAAAGATACTTAATATTTTTATCTGTACAATCTGAACTAAGGCCGAAAGGCAAAAAAGCAATCAAATGATGCAGGATTATCATGACGATAGTGTTCTGAAGAATCAAGAAGCTACTATTCCTTTAATTATTAACATGAATATTTTATAGAACCTGAGGACTATAGAACTTTAATTATTTTCATTTTTATAATTTACAGTAAATGGATGCATTTTAAAGATAGAATCATATTTGTACTTCATTACAAAAATCTAATGTGAGATAATTTGTTTGAAAAATACATATGACATGTGTGTGTTTGGAGGTACTATATGCACAAGGTAAGAGAATTCCACTCTAAAACTTCTTTTTTGTTTTCTTTTTGAGACAGAGTCTTACTCTGTCACCCTGGGTAGAGTGCTGGGGCTCTACTAGGCTCATGGGATTCTCTTGCCTCAGCCTCCCGAGAAGCTGTGACTTCAGGTGCCTACCACAGGTTTAGCTAGTTTTTCTATTTGAGGTAGAGATGACTCTCTCTGTTACTCAGGCAGCTCTTGACTCCTGAGCTCAAACAATCCACCTGCCTCAGCCTCCCAGAGTCTAGGATTACAGTCGTGAGCCACTGTGCCTGTGCCTCCCCTCTACAACTTCAAAGCAACTTGCTATCAGTTTATCTTCATAAAATTCCAGCCAAATTATTAATGATACAAAGATGATCTGTTCTCATGAATTCTCTAGAAATGGGATTTTGCTGAGGAATTGTATGTATCTCATAAATCTTGACAGGGAAATCCAAAAGACTGGTGCCAAGTTTTAATTTCTTCAGAAATTTGAATTAAAACTATTGTAACTATGAGATAACCAAATTTAACCAATTTAATTTCACACTAGTATTTTTTTGCCCATTGATGCTTAGCAAAAGTCAATCACAGAGAACGATTTCTAAAAAAGAAATGTTTGCTTGACCATGAGACCTGCACCTGTATGACAACAGGGCCTGAGGCTCAGTGGAATCTGTTTTTCTGTGGCCCCAACATTATCCTTTCTAAGATTCACGTTGCCTCTTTCATTGTCATTTGGTTTGTACTTCCCCTTCCTTGTGCTTTTGTTTTTGTTGAGAATGTCTGTATTTCATTGGACTATATCTCTTCTGCCACAATTGATTATATCAGAAGAAGGCTTAAACCCTGTGGAGATTTTCCCTGGGAGTTTCTGAACTGTTCAGGCTTCATGGTGGCAAATAATTTGAGATGAGGGGCTTGCAGTCTATAAACAGCGAAGCATTCATCCATAAGAAATCTGCCTGCCATGAAAAAGAGAGAAGCACACAGATGAGAAAAAAAATAACTGGGAGGGCAGTGACTGTGGCTCAAAGGAGTAGGGCACTGGCCCCATAACCGGAGGTGGAGGGTTCAAACCTGGCCCTGGCCCAAAACTGCAAAAATAAATAAATAAATAAATAACTGGGAGATCTCGTGGCATGCGAGTCCCTGGTTCTGGTGTAGCATCATTTGTTTGTAAGTTTAAATATAAATAGATAATATCTTTTGCATTGAAAAAATACAAAATATCTCTCATTTTACACTTTATTTTATTTATTTATTGTATTGTTGGGTGTTCATTGAAGCTACAAAGAAGCAGGTTACATTGATTACATTTGTTAGATAAAGACCCTCTTATAACTGTGTCCTACCCCCACACCCTGTGACCCCCACCACCCCTTCCTTTCTCTGGTCTTCCTATCCCCCACCCCCCACTGTGTACTAGGTCATTAATTGTTCTCATATCAGAATTGAGTACATAGGATTCTTGCTTCTCCATTCTTGTGACGCTTTATTAAAAATAATGAGCTCCACTTCTATCCAAGTTAATATGTGAAATGTAAAGTCTCCATCCTTTTTAGTGGCTGAATAGTATTCCATGGTATACATATATGAGAACTTGTTAATCCATTCCTGGGTTGGTGGGCATTGAGGCTATTTGCACATTTTAGCAATTGTTACTGAGCTGCAATAAACAGTCTAGTGAAAGTGTCCTTATGGTAAAAGGATTTTTTCTTTTCTTCTGGGTAGATGCCCAGTAGTGGTATTGCAGGATCAAATGGGAGGTCCAGCTTGAGTTCTTTAAGGATTCTACATAATTCCTTCCAAAAAGGATGTCTTACTTTGCAGTCCCACCAGCAGTGTAAAATTGTTCCCTTCTATCCACATGCACACCAGCATCTGCAGTTTTGAGATTTTGTGATGTGGGCCATTCTCACTGGGGTTAGATGATCTCAGGGTGATTTTGATTTGTATTTCTCTAATAATTTTTACGCTGTACTAATTCAATCATACTTTTGAAATTTCCTGTGTTTCTAGGTGAGTTCAAGGTCAATTTCCTTAACTTCTAATCCAAATAGTTATGAACAATGGAACAGACCTGAGTAAGGTTTTATGTTTACAAATATTTTAGCAAGATGAATACAAAGCAAATATTTCTACTGAGTTTTCACCTAGATTAATTTTTCTCAATATTTCATTAATTCTTATGCATAGTTCTCATTTATCGTGTAAGGGCAGAAACTGACTTCCAGGACAGCACTTTCCTGGTCGTATTCTACCTTACCACAACACCTTTCTCCTCTCTGTTACTGGTTCTTCCTCCTCTCCCTGTCTCTGACCTCAAAATTTATCAGGTACCTATGGTTCAGTCTTGGAAATTCTAGTTTACAAACTATGATGAATTACAAATTATCTCAGGGAGTTAGATGTTATCTGTGTGCTAACCATCCCAAATGTGAATCTCTAGTCCATGCCAGACATATCCTCTGAATGTAAGTAAATGCCATTTCATTATTCCAACACGCTAGCTTAAAAAAAAACAAGGAAAGAAAACAAGACTTGGAGTAATTTTGAGCCATTTTTATATGCTATTTTCTGTGTACAAGCAAATTTTACTGACTCTAAGTTCAGTAATTTTTTCAAAATGTGACCATTACTTACAATGTATTTTGCCACTACTTTGATCAAAATGTCATCATCTCTTGTAGCTTTTGAAATAGGCTCCTGACTGGTTGTCTTTTCTGGGCATTTGGTAACTGAATTATTCTAATAGCCTCTGAATGACCCCTTCCACTCTCTACTGTAGGCAATGAGTTGTGTTAGAAAGATTATGTCATAGCCTTATTCACTTCCCTAAACACCATCCCTTCTCTCTCTGAATAAAAGCCCAAATCCTTACAATGACTTTGAAAATCTTACTTAATATGGCCACAGGTTATTCTCTTAGTTCTCTGTTTAAAACTCTCTCTCTAGTAATGGGATTACAGGATCAAATGGGAGGTCTAATTCGAATTCTTTGAGGACTCTCCGTACTTCTTTTCAAAGAGGCTGTATTAGTTTGCAGTCTCACCAGTAGGGTAAAAGTGCCCCCTCTCTCCAAAGCAAGTATCCAAAGTATTCAATTTTATTATGAAGCTAGCTGACGATCTAACACATGATCACATAGGAAAAAATTAATTCTATTCAAGTTGGGGGAAAGGGAATGAGAGAAGAGGGAGGAGGAGAGGGGGGATTGATGTGTTCCTGCCTGAAGGCACAAGGTAGGTAGGGATGGCACACATCCTGGGTGTGGGACAACTTCCAGAGGGCTCTACCTAACAAATTCAAAAATTGTGACCTGGTTGTCTGTACCTTCACAATAACCTGAAATAAAACAAACAAATAAATAAATAATAAAACTCTCTATCTAACGAGACAATTGCTTTCATTCTGTTTCTCTGATTTTGACTTGCTCCATTAATTCCTTTAAGTATTAGTTTTTTCACTTAACATAATACGTGCCCTCCAACTTTTTCTTATCCTTGTTACTTTATCCTTTTTTGAAAAGATTACCTAGATTTTATTTTATTTTATTTAAGACATTCTTAGTTTTGGTGTCTGCTCTTTTGATCATTGGTAATCATCAAGCATTTACATTGTGTAATATTTAAACTTCCATTAGGTTCAATGAGTGTTTTTCTTTCATTATTTCATATCTCTTTCATAAAGAACCAGACATATAGGTTTCTAAATAGTTGGTTATGTCAAATTATAAATTTTAAGTTAGGTATTGTAACTTATTGGAGTAGATGTTAATTTTATATTTCACAAGAATTAAAGACTAAGAAATTTCATCCATCAACAAAAGTTATACAACTAAATATTTGAGCAACATGATTCAAATGTATACCTTTTGTTCCTTGGGCAAAGGGACATTTTATTAGACCACAACTCTGTTCTATATTTTCTGAGATGCTATAGACTTTGCCAACTCTCAATTTAGATACTGTCCCATAATCCTGCATATATTTATGTCATAATTATGTATGCAAAATGTTTGATTTTTTCCCCTAACATTAAGTTTCATTAGTAAATTGTAGTTATGAATGAAATTGTGCGATTGCTCACTCAGTAACAGAACATGATATTGCATTTTTTTTTATCTTTTAGAACAAGGTTTATAAAGTAACAAAAACTTTATAACTAATGAGAAATTGGGATTTTCAAAAGATGATCTTTTCATTTATTATCATTTTTAAAGAAAGATTTTTGTCCTTATATATCTTTTATGCAAGTTGTTATTCATTATTTAAAACAAACAACATGGAAAATAACATCATGCACCTTCTCCATTTTCATCTCCATCTGACTCACAATCAATCCAATCTGGTTTTAGTACCACAAAGTGGTAAAGAAGTTAACAACAACTAATAACATAAAAAATCCCATATAGTATAGCTTAATTCTTTGATAAAGTTTTAAATCGGTGAAATTACAAAAAACATTTTAATTGGAGCATTGATTATCCTCACATAATTTTTATTACATGTTTACTTTAATAAGTGCTCACCCTGGTTATAGTCAATTTTCTTTTTTATTTTATTTTAGTAAAATGTGAAATTTTTATAATGTTAAGTTTTTACAATATTTCATAGTGTTTGATTTACTCTCTTTAGCCTATGACATAGGAAGAATAAATATTAACTTCATATTACAGATTACTAAATTATATCCCATATAAAGTAAGATGTACCCAAGAGTAAATAGCTTGTGTGTGAACAATCCAAGTTGAAGCAAATATATTTGTACTTTTAACCTATTACATCTGAGTATTACTTTATATAGTAAGTTACTGAGTATCTAAACAATTCTCCTCAATAGCAAAAATTCAGTTTATATTGCTTCAGAGTACCCCATGGTAAATAGTAATTTGTATGACATATTCCCCAGTTATATTTATAATAAAATATTTTAAATGTTTTCATATTAATATAATGTTGTATAAGGGCCTTTACCTTTATAAAACAATCAACTAGCACCAGTGTCAAGAAGGGGCTAATATATCCCCAACCTTTAAAATGTTTATATGGTTCTTTGGGAGAACTGTAAAAATAATATTAACTAAAATCGTTATTGATTGATGGGTTTATTATAACCATTCATTGGGGCCTAGACAGGGTTTCTTTAAATAGAGTGAGAAAAGATAAATGATAAAGAATAGAAACTAATCACAATTTCCTTTTTTAAAACATGAGTAAAACACAATTTAGTCTGGAAAAATTAACATCAGTGATATATAACTATACGACATGATGGAACATTTTGTGTCACTTAGTAAGTTTGGATTTGTAGATCGAACTTTTCAGAACTGGTTAATTGCTCCTACCCAGTATGCCTGCACTTTAGATAAGAGCTACTAGATGAATATTTGGGGTGTAAAGGCATAGCCTTAAAGAAATAACATAAATTTACACCAGCAATACTCTTTGAGAACATTCTCCACATCATTAAGTGAGCATTGCTTTGTCTATAAAGATTTTGATTAAAATAATACTATAGCATACAATCATCAATTTAAAGTTTAAAAAGATAGATAATACATTAAGTAATCATCAAAGCCCTTGATATGTATTCAGTATATACATATAGATTCATAAAATGCAAGTACTCTTATTATTCATTAACTATTATTATTTTATTATTCATTAACTATGTATTTTATTATTAACTTATATGATTCATTAACTATTATTATTTTGAGCACTTAACTAATTTTACCACCAAGATCAAGGTTACTTATATGTTAAAATTAAATCAAAATATTCAGTGGACTGTTAAATGCTATGATTGAGGCTATCAAGGGTTCAGTGGTAGTATAAACATAGTATTGATCAGTAACACAATTTTATAGATTCATAAAAGTAGTTTCTAAAAAGTGATGTTTACATTGATAGCAAAGTATAAATACATGTTAACTAGGTGGAGGTTAAATGAGAGAAAAATTTTACATACTTAAAGGCAAAAGA
The DNA here is from genome assembly GCF_000181295.1 of Otolemur garnettii. Taxonomy (NCBI): domain Eukaryota; kingdom Metazoa; phylum Chordata; class Mammalia; order Primates; family Galagidae; genus Otolemur; species Otolemur garnettii. The sequence goes on from NW_003852407.1 coordinate 21,302,957, forward strand.
AAATATAGTATTCTGTAGGAAATTCGCATATGTCTTTACTAGAAATCCTTGGAGAATCTATGAAGAGAAATCAGGGACTATATCATGAAAGCCTTTGAGAAACATGAGGGTGGGTTGGACTCTATCCCAAGGGTAATACAAATGACTGCAGGGATTTTGAGGTAACTTACAGTCCGATTTGTCTCTCAGTATGACAGTGCTGACTGCAATCTGGAAGATGAATTAGAGCGACTTTAAAATAAAGAAGAAGTATTTATGAATTTAGCGCTATGATCCAAAAATACAATGAATCATAACAAGGTAGTAAAAATCTAAATTGGAAAAACTAGATAGATTTGAAAGAGAAGGAAATAGTTAGTACAAATCATATGACGTGGGGGTAAAGGAAAATGTATTGTTTGCTATTGATGCCATAATAAATTATCAAAAATTTAGTAGCTTACAATAACACAAAATTATTGTGTCAGAGTTTGGTAGATTTGAACTGTGACATAGATTTCAGGGAGCCAAAAACAAGAAATCAGCAGGGCTGTATTCTTCTGGACGTGCTCTGGAAGAAACTATTCCTTTGTCTTTTCCGGCTTCTAGGGACGATCCTCATTCCTTGGGTTAGCACATTTTCAAAGCAGGTAATGCTGCATCTTTTAGACTCAACTTCCATAGTTATATTTTCCTTTCGACCATAGTCCACACAGGCTTGTGGATTTTGGAATAGATTTTTTTCATCATCTTCTTTATATTGACAGGGGAGCCTGTAAATACTTTGGGTGAAGTTCGAGCATTTTAACAAGCTGAACATCAACAAAAAATAATTATTTTATGTAATTTTATTATGATAAAATAATATCATGTGCTAAGTATTTACAAATGGCCAAATCTTCTTGTCAGCGTTTTTCCTGGAATGCTCCATTTTTGAGGCTTAAAGCAACAAAGTACGAGTATCATCACTATCTCTTTTTGACAATTAAGGAAATCAAGGACATTGAGATTTCCTGGATTTCATACAAATGTATTCTGTACTTCAGGATGCAAAATATTGTTGTTCTATATAAAGGTTTTTGTCTCATGAACTTTGTAACATCTTTTCCTTCTGATTCAAACCCTGCTATCCTTGGATTTAGACTCTGTCAAAATTATACCCCCTTCCACAAATCACATATACTATACATCTTGTAAAAATAATTGCATTTTCTCTTCTGCTGTTAAATAGTTCAAACGCATATAAAGAGAACATTTTCCCTAGGCAGTTCTCTCTCCTCTACTCCAAAATAAAATGAAGCACAGAAAAAAATCTTCCATGCATATCAGTAACAGTGGTGGTGGTGTGCCATCTACTACAAATGCATCTGGACTCAGCCAGGCCCAAAGTATGTCTCATGTTATCGTTTTACTTTTTTTTTTTTTTTTTTTGCATTTTTCAGCTGGGGCTGGGTTTGAACCCACCATCTTCGGCATATGGGGCTGGTGCCCTGCTCCTTTGAGCTACAGGTGCCTCCCTTCTCATGTGATCTTTAATCTGTAACTTTTTAACACCTGGGCATCTTCTGGCAGGTATTAAGCATTTTGGCACTGTTTTTACATAGGACGGAATTATTATTAGGAAAAAAGATGTGTATACATAGTTTTTTTATGAGTTTACTTTTTTTTCTGGCCGAGGCCGGGTTTGAACCTGCCACCTCCCATATATGGGACCGGCGCCCTACTCCTTTGAGCCAAGGCACTGCCCTTTGAGTTTACTTTTTTACTCTTCATTTGCCAGTGGATTATTTATTGGTCTGCAGGTTTGGGAAGCAAACACCTACCACTTAAGTAAAAGCAAGTGTACTAATATACATCTATTTACCATTTTATTTAGTACGAAACATTCAAAGGAGAATTAAATTAACCATACAGAATAAAGTTCATGACTTTTCTTTTTTACAACTCTTTGTAAACTTCTTAAAACAAAATTCATCAAGTGAAATGTAGAGGGATTTAGGGGATTATGTGGAGGACATTAACTGATACGGAAACAAGCAATACATAGATGGTTCAAAAACATTTCACCAGTAAAATTTCCTGCATAACTCTGCATATTTTAATGTTTGCATACTACCAGCGCAGTTTCCTAGAATTCTTCATAAGTTCAATAAGATTCCAAACAAAAAATTATTTTGTTATCTTTAGAAATAATTATCCACTACTAATGGTAAATGTAGTGAAATATGTTATTTATTGAGCCATAGCTTTAAAAATAGATTATCTCTTAAAAATCTGACCGGGCTTTGGTTTGGTTGTAAACTGTATTTTCTCAGCCAAGAGCATCTGAATAGAAGCCCTGATGCCAATGCTATGCTTAGAATAATACACAAACGTTTTAACCTAGAGTTTCCACAAGGGGTATGATACACAAACTGCAGTGTAACGACTGATGTTGTTTTTTACTTGTTTGCCTATCTTTTTACTAATACTTCATGAAAAATATAAATAAGTACATTGATAAAGCTCTCCTTAGGAAAAAACGAGTTTGGATTGCAAAAGGAATACAACCGCGACAATGAGCGGTATTAGCCTTTCCTACCTGTAACAGTACTTACTTTCATAGGAGCACTTCTTGGCCTCTTGGTATTGCATTATTGTCAAAGTTTGTAAACATAGTTCATAGACACATGAGAAAGCTGCATCCCAGTACACCCAGCATTTCTTATTTAACTGCTTTGTCATGGTCCAGTACAGATACTACATGGTATTACAGCTATCTCGAGGCAAATGCTATTTACATAAAGGACACAATTTCTCACTTCCCTTCTCTGGATTTTACTCTTCTAGCTGTATTAATTCCATTGCTATCACTATGGCTGTTGTTACTGCCATGACCACCATCACCCCCACCACCACATCACCGCTAATTTTATTATTTTTCTTGGATTAACATTTCAATTTCTAGAGTGCATCACATCCATTATAGTCATTATAGGTATTCGAACAGGCAAATATTTGGTAGTGTCTCTTTCTGAAGAAGGAGAAAATTGAAGAAGAAAAAGAAAAGGTAATTTTCTTAAGATTATGTAGTTCAAATAAAATATACTGGTGTTTCAGGAACTTACTAATTCCGTCACGAAAATGATTTCCATGCAACGTGGTAAACACGGTAGCAGAATGCACACGGTACTAGAGGAAGAACACATATTGTGTGTCAAGCCGGGGCTCTATTGTGCGTTTTCTCTTAGACTCCCCTCCCATGTATCATCTCTATCTACAGGAGGGCTGAAAGAATTCATAAATTCATAGCATCCAGGGATTTCTTTAACACGTCAATGGTCTATGCATTGGACCATAGGGTTTGGAGACCTGATGTTGGGTGAACTTGGGTGAACTTGGGCAGGTTGTTTCCTATATGTGTTTGGACTTGTCTGCTCATCTGTAATGCGAAGGCATTGCCAGTGGTAATTACTTGCAGTAATAAAATATGACCATTTAATCCCTTGTACCTATTTTACCCACTGTTCTCCACTCCTCTCCCTCCCTTGCATTCCACTCCTGATGTTAAATTAATGCTGAGGGTGTATAGTAAACAAGGAAGCTGAAGTTGCCTGCGGCTTGTCTATCAAAGCTCTGCTCAGGGTGCTGGGTCCTGTTGTCTAGTTCTGGGCAGGTGCCAGGGGCCTTTTCCTCCATCTCTAGATCCTTCTACCATATTTATCCAGCAGTGACAGGTGGCAGGAATGAGGAGATTCAGTACTAGCATAGCTCATGGAAATAATTTTAGCAGAGAAGCAGTTCCCACAGCCTCCCTATGCTAAAACAGCATTAGAATTAAGGCTTGACATGTTTTGAAAACAGCTTTTTCTTGGATAAAAGGCTTAGTTTACATAATGCCATCTAAGCATGAGACCATCACAACTACCACTGGCCACCAGATCTTATATTTATCCCTTCTCTTCCAAAAACAAAACAAAACGGGCAAATCTCTACCTACAGCAGGAATACTTTTTTTTTTTTTTTAATTCTCTGTTCATTTCATTGCCTCTTAAATAAAAGGAGATTAGGCTGCATTCATGCTAATGTTTCCTCTAGCTTCGCTGTTCTGGGAATTCTTTTAGTGTAAGAGCATCCCTTACATTTTCAAATCAGAAGTTACACACGTGCAGAGCCATGTTTCTTGTATATTTCCATCTAGGCAGCCATTCATTTTATTTACTTATCATGTTTTTATTGCTACACATTTTACTCTGATGCTGGGCGTTAGCCTCTTGAGATGACATTTACTTGTATTCATTTCATTTTTTTTCTCTTCAGGATCCCTACCCCCTTGGAGTCAGCTGAAGAAACTCCATCTGTAAATGGCCCTCAGATCATCTAACATTTCTGCCTCATCTTCTACAACATGGCTGTTATTACCCCTCTGCTCTGTGTTTTGTTCCTATTTTGAAATTAGATTGGTGAGAGCATGCCGGAGGCAACGAAAGATAATTATTTCTCTGATGTTCTGCTCACGGTGGGTGATTTTTTTCAGAAACTCCTTTTAAAAACATGAACTCCTAACATTTTAAGTGCTACAGAAGCCATTGTGAAATTGTCACTGATGTGATTTGAACATAAGCACTGCTAAACATCTTTGTGAGAAAAAGTTATCATGATAGGCTAGAGAACTTAGAACTGGGATATATGTTTTTAGTGTTACAACCACATGAGACAGATACTATCTAAGAGATCTGAAGTGCCTGCAAGAATAAGATGGTCATAGTATTCACTCCTTTATGAATGAGTGCACGCTCTGTTTGTCCCATTTACCTCCAGATCTCATTTATTTCAGAATATCTTGGCCATCAAGTTTAGTAGCCAGAGCCAGGGTACTGCTAGAGAAAAGATGGGTACTTAAGCTAAAGTTAAAAAATACAATAACATAATATACTTTGCTAAGAAGAATATGTTCCAGCTCCATCTATGTAAACATGATGGAGGTAAAACACACCCATGGTTCATCTTACAAGGGTACATGTGAATCTTTCTAAATGTAGAATATAAATATCTTAACACAATAACTAAGAAAATGCCATGAAGGCTATGTTAACCAGTTGGATGCAAATATTTCAAATTATATATAAAACTGCATTAATGTACACAGCTATGATTTAATAAAAAAATAAAAAATAAAATATAAAAATTTTGATTACAGAGAATGTCTTCTCCAGATTTAATATTAAAAACAGCAACAACAATAATAACAATGACATTGGCCATACTTTCAAAATACTCTGAGTTTAAGTTTTAGCTTACTGCGAGATTAGGCAATTTGCAAAAATGCCTCCAAGTTTAAATTCCTCCACTTTGAACTTGAGCAAAATAATACCTATCTAAGCATCAATTGCTGAATAATTAAACAGTATAATACATAATAATACTTATCATAGTCTAGCATATATTTATTTAATAAGCATGCAGGTAGGATTTATGTATGACAGATACTTTTCTATGTGGTTTATCTGTATTTTGGTATTGGTTTCATTTTACATATAAGGAAGATGCGAGGAAGTAATTTTTAGGTTACTGAATTTTTACAGATGAGGAACAGAGAAATTATTACTTAAGCTTAGCCATCAGAGCTCCTCTGTCCTCAATAATCTATATTCCCTCTCTATCCCTTCAAATCCATTCCTCCTCTTGATGGGAACCAAAGGTTAGGGTATATAGCCTTAATAAAAAAATTAGTTTACACCCTGAACATCTGCTATTCCTACCCAAATTCTTCTAAGATAATTCATAACCCTAATCCTCAATAGATTTCTAAGATACTGATTTCATTCATTCTTCCCTAGAATAGTCTAGGTAGTTGACCAGTTCTCCAATGCCACTAAGGGCTTCCCCCTCACCCTCTGGCACTGAAAATGGCTTCAATCTGACATCAGGTATCTATGAACCCCTTACGCTCTTTCAGAGCAACCACAAAGGACCCAGGAAGAACTGATTAGGTCAAATCCCATTATCCTTCCTGTGAATGGGTTTCGGTGATTCACACCTCTCTAAGATGTGGAAGAGTAATGAATTTTACTTGTCCCTCTGAGTACATTCCATTAGTCTGTAAGGCTCCAGTGACACTTTTATGTTGTTTTTGTTTTATTTTTCTCACCAAGAAAAGCAAAATAGAGGAAAAGGAGGAGGACAAAAAAGAAAATGGTTGATGAGCATTCAGTGGTGGGAAGGAGGGAGATGGGGACATATGGGTCTTGTAAATTATTTTAAAATTTATACAAGCTGGCATTAGTGTAAGTATTAGGAGAGTATTAGATTTACCTTCATTTTTATTAACACTTAAACCTGATGCCTTAAATTGTAAGTCATTACATAGTTTTAATTATTAGAAAATTATCATCTCAAAAACATAAAGCCACTTGCTATCTACCAAATATCATAAAAAGAGGTAAAGAGCAGATATATGTATTCTTTTACACACATTGTCCTGATTCTCTGTATTTATTCAGTCTATTAATTGGAATATTTGTAAGCTATCCTATTTTTTCCAAATCTTCACTCCAAACCCTGATACTCTTTTACAAAATTACAATTTGTCTTATAGCCATCAACCTACAGCAAGGGACAATATAATAAGAAATCTTTGGACACTTGTCATTGGCTTTATTTTTCTGAAGCCTTTAGAGAATTTTTTTTATTCAACAGAATTGTGTTTCACCATAGCTATGGCTGCATTTAATTTCATTATAAGACAAGTGATCATATACAGTATTTTTAATTGTTTACCACAATAAAACTTAAAGCTAGACCTTCTGTGGCGTGTAATAGGCATTATTATCTTGATCATAGTATTTCTTGAACATTTAATATACTTCATGAACAAGTTTAAACACTTTGAGGCATTTTATAATTTGATTTTCTTATCATACCTGTGAAGCAAGTGCCAAAATTTATATGTGAGACTACTGAATCTTAGAGAGTTAAAGTCATCTTCCTAAAGTCAGGACAATTTGCAAGCAAGGATACAAAACGGATTCAGTGTAAATTTGTGCTTCTACCCACAATGATACTTTAGCCTTTCTTGCATACATTTTTTCCCTAATAAATATACTCTTACTTTCCTACCTTCATTTTCTAATTATTTCATTTATTGCCTAATTGAAATGATTTGCATTGCAGAATTATATTTCTTTCTCTACTCATGGATGCATAAGTTCTAATCCTTATATACCTATATAACAATCTATATGGAAATAGTCAGATTAGGTCAATAATATATAGGAAATGATAGACAATGTTTCATAGAGGACAGGGGTGGTTAAAGAGGAGCAACACACAAACAAGAGAAATGAAAATATAATGAGAAACAAACGCACAGGCTCAAAATATCCTATGATATCCAGAACAACAAACTGAAACATGACTTGCAGAAAGATATTTCTAAACGATGTTACTCAATATTTTAAACCAATACCAAACTGATTATATTTAAAAATCCAGCAGGTTATTTGGAAGATCATTAGAATTCTTTCCCAGTCAAACAAATCATAGTTTCTGGCTAATCTTTTTATTTTTAGGAATAAAATAATTCAATATTCATGATAGGATTCAGCATGTAACTATTTGGAAGTGACTATGTTAAATGATTAGCACACTGTCTTTTTAAGAAGCAAAAATCTTCACATAAAACCCTTGTTATTGAGTTAACAGGTTATATTTCGACTTCTGTTTAAGCTATTGGCCTTAAAATATGTGCATTTGATAATGTTTTCTAAAAACATTTTCCCCTCGTATTTCATAAGCTCCTCATAAAATTATGTAAACGGGTTTTGGTGAGGTGGTTCATAACTCTTTATTGTTTCTCCTGAACATATTTTATTTATTTATGGACATAATAAAACATGAGACATTTGAACCAAATTCATAACGAGAGGCAGCAAATTTCATCTAATTAGAAGCAAGAGCAAAATTAACATTTGCAACTAAGATTTTGCTTATGGATGAAAAAATGCTTGAAGATAAATGGAGCAGGGCAATGACCGTGAGTAGCTTGCATTTCCGGAGTGCATTATTTAGTTAACTTTTAAGATAAGCACTTGCTGTCCTAGTAACCTTTAAAACATTTCATCAGAGCATTTTTCAAATGTAAGGAGAACGCTGAGAGAACAGGTTTTTGGCTTCTCACTTCATGTACCGATGTGAGCTTTGTTCAAATGAGCTAAGAAAGGAGGTGAAAATGAGTACACAGCAAATGGAGAGAGGGGGATGCTGCGACAATGTGAAGCTCATCTGACTGTGATGTGTGTCCCTTCACTAATATTGAATGTATTTACTAGCTTTACGTGACAAGTAAAATTGCACAGAATTAGAGAAATCGAAAAATATTGATGAAATATTGAGTGCTGATCAGGCTGGGCTTTGTGTCTAGTGTCTTTGGTGTATTGTTTCATTTACTCTTTCAAGTACTCTAGCATGTAGGGACTAAAATGATGCCAGCTTTCCAAAACACTAGCACCGTGATCAAAAGCAATATAGCAAGTAAGGCATAGAGTAGAGATCCCCGCTAAGACAGAAATCACTCTGCACTTTGAAGCAACACATCCCCGCTGGGTGTGCATTGCTTTAAACAAGGGTCTCTTTTATATGAGCTCTCACATTCCACCTGCCCTTGGAGTTTTTGTTAAAGTTTTATATCACTTACCCAAACACACCAAATTTAATGTAATATTTATCCAATAGGTAATTTGCCAAAGAGTAAAACCTAAGGCTTAATAGCATATGAAAAGTTTCCCATACTTACTAGTAAAAAATGAATTGAGAGTGAGGGAGGGAAAACTTTCTGCTATTACACTTTCTCGAAAAAAAAAAAGTCAGAAAGCTGGCGCCTGCTATTTGTTGGTGAGAATGTCAATACATATGTACATTCATGTACCTATTGGGAACATCAACAGTTATCATCATTCCAACAAGAAATCTAACAATAGTCAAGATAAACATAAAATAATCTCATATTATAACAAGCAGTTCCACTACACATGTGTGTGAACAGTTTGCTTGTTTGTTTTGTCTCCATTTCTTTTCCCTCTCACATAGCTTTGTTAAGAGAGACGCACGAGGATGTTCCTTGCACTCATGTTTTGGGTAGAGATTTAGTGGGTGATAGGAATTTGGGTAAGGTGTCCGTCTTAGGAAAGGGTACTACATAACACACACATACTATATAACAATGTTAAAAATGATTGGCTAGACAGAAAGTTAAATTTAGCTAAATTTGTGAATTGAATTGAAAAAGGATTAAGTCTAAGGAAAATAAGAAAGAATGAGCTATACTGAAAATGACTATTAATGTATATTGATAATAGAAAAAAAAAAGCACATTTCATCTGAACAAATCAAGTCTACCTGAGTGGCTGTCAGTGGCCTAGAAAATGAAGAAGAAAAACGTGGAAGGACACAAATTAATAGTCAAGAGAGGGTCCACGGCGGTGCTTATGATGAGATTATGCCAAGCACTGAGGGTATAGTTAACTCTGTGCGGCAGTTTAACTGGTATGGGCAGTTAGGGTAGAAAGAGGAGAATAATTAATTAATCTTTTATTCTGCAGTCTTCCTTACATGCACACATTCTAAACTGTGATAGGAGTTCAGTGCCTCTGGGCAGGTCTGTAATCATCAGAACTAATTTACTCAAAGAAAATACTTTGTCTCTCTTTAAAGTGAGTAAAAGAAGATGTTTTACATATTCACATTAATTCACATTGCTGTAGTATACATTATTCGAGAACTGAAATTTGTTTTACTTCACTTGGCAGATGGCATCTTTGTATGGGAGTACCTGTTAGGCTGAACACAAATAAGTTTCTAAGACAAGATATATAAATACTTTATCTCCTTAGGGAATCCATGTATTTACTTCACTGTTTGTGCTGTTAATGATCTTCTTGCTAGCTGATTTGGCAAGAACATATTTCTTCATGGAGGCAACCATATTGTTTCATCAGAAATTGTCTGACATTCTCCAAAAGAAACTCCAACAGGACAGTTTCAGATCTTTGAAATTCACATTTATATTCTATATATCAGGTACTACACATATGCTTTTCTTTTATTGAGTTTTGTTTTTCATTTAGGATTACTGTGAGGGTCCAAATGATTAGGTTAGAGAGCACTATTTGCCTTGGTTAAGAAAAGTCAAGCAGTAACTGAACCCTTCATCAAGAGGTATGCCATAAACCTTTACACTGTGCTTCTTAGGGGAAAGTTTTCACGTACTCAGGGTCAACAGGGGCTTTCCTCCACCTAGATAAACAGTCCATTAAGTAGATAATAATTGTTGGTCAAAATCACTTACCTTCTTATTGTTGGTATGTGAGCACAGTTCTAGAAAATCACAAATTTTCAAATATATGTGGATTATTATTTATCACCACATCCTATAATTTAACTCTCCTTGCTACTCTAAACTATTCAGAGTCAGTTATTCTAGGATAATGCACAATAAATATCATTTTCCATTAATCTAGATATCTTTACAGACACTCCCAAGTGAAAGAAAAATATCAAAGTCTGCTTGCTGTTGATGAACCTGATTCATATACTTATTCTTATTCAGTGCACTTTAAATTATGTATCTAATCACTGCATTTTACTCACCATTGATAGCATATCTGGGCCAGATCAGCTTTCTCTGTCTTCAGCTTCATTGTTTTTCTCAACTCCATGCCAGCTACTAACCAGAATAGCTTCAACATGGCCACCGTCATCCATCATCATAGTCCTCTCTGCCTCCAAAATTTTGGATAGAAATTTTCCTCCTGAAATACAAACTTGCTACCTCTGTCTTTTTCTGCCTTCCCACACTTATTTAAGTGGTTGTTAATCACCTCATATTTTTCTGAACATTAACCTAGTTCTGATAACACATTTCATCCAGATGAGAGTTTGTCACTGCACTTTAGAATTATGGGAACTCTTGCCATTTTTTTTTTCATGTTTTACTGAGACAATCGTTAATTCAGAACCTTTCTATCATTCACATTTCCATGTGTTTGTTCTTTAATATAATATATAATGTGTCGTGAGGGGTGTATGTGAGAGAGACAGAGACAGAGAGGCAGAGATGGAGGGGACAGGGAGAGCTGTGTAGGTAGAAAGATGGAGAAAGTGAGAGAACCTGTTGCATACCCATGTCATACGTGTGCACACGGGGACATCCATTTTCTTCCTAAGAGGGTATATGTTCAATAAGTCATTTGGAAAATGCAGATAAAGGTTTATAAAAATTCTGGTCCAAACAATCCAAATCCAGCAACTATTAAGATCATAGACAGAAAGTATAAAAACGTATGTATGAGAACATTACTTTACAAAAAATTGTTTAGTTCATCTAAATATCATCTAAATAAGTACTTCTATACATATTTGGAATGTACTTAAGGATTATCAAGTCTGAGAAAAAAATTCTTAAGATTATTTTTGTTTGCTGAGGTTGATAAGAATAGCTGAAACTTCTGCCTCCAAATAATAAAAGCCATATAGGAAAAACCCACAGCCAACAACATACTGAATGGGGAAAAGTTGAAAGCATTCTTTTAAAACCTGAAATAAAACAGGGGTGCCTACTGTCACCACTCCTATTCAACGTGGTCCTGGAAGTCTCAGCCAGAGCAATCAGGCAAGAGAAAAAATAAAAGGCATTCAAATTAGGAAAGAGGATTTCAAACCATCCCTATTTGCTGATGATATGATCGGATAGCTACAAAACCTGAAAGACTTCACCAAATTACTCCTAGATTTAAGAAATAAATTTAGTAACCTCTCACATTATGAAATTAATATTCACAAAGATATTAACAGTAGTCAAACTGCAAGTGAAATTAAAAAAAAACTCACTATCATTTACAATAGCTGCAAAGAAAAAAAATACCAAGGAATATATTTAATCAAGGAAATGGAAGATCTCCACTGATGAAATAAATAATAGATAACAGAAACAAATGTAAAATCATCCTATTCTCATGGACTGAAAGAATTACATTGTTAAAATGTCCTTACTGCCCAGAGTGATTTATAGATTCAAGGCAATTTTGATCGAAATGCCAATGTTATATTTTACAGATCTAGAAAAGCTAATTCAGTACTTCATTTGGAAGCAGAAAGAATCCCTATTGCAAAAGAAATCTTAAGCAAAAAGAACAAATCTGGTGACATCATGTTACATGACTTCAAATTCTACTATGAGATTATGGTAACCAAAACCACATGATACCAGTACAAAGGTAAACGTATAGACAAATGCAACAGAATAGAAACTGGTAAATAAAGCCATAGATCTACTACCAACTGATTCAACAAAGCTGATAAAAATATGCCCTGGGCAAAGGATGCCCTAAACTGGATAGGCACAAGCAAAGAACGAAACAGGAACCCCTGTCTTACCAATACAAAAATGACTCAGGTGGACTGAAGACTTAAATGTAAGTGCTGAAGCCACAAAAGTTCTAGGAGGAAAAATAGGAATATCTGTTCTGAACATTGGCCTAGGCAAATAAGTGTATGCATAAGACCCTAAAAGCAAATACAACGACAAAATAAATAAATGGGACTTAATTAAACTAAAAATTTCTGCACGGTAAAGGAAATTATCAGCAGAGTAAATAGAAAACCTTCTGAATAGGAGAAAATATTTTCAAAATATACATCTGACAAAATATTAATGCCAGAAATCTACAAACGACTCACACAAATCCTTCCAAATGATAACAATAATCCCACCAAAAAGTGAGCAGTTTTTTCTCAAGAGAAGATAGAACGATGACTAACTAAAGAAGATAAGTTCAACATCACTAATTATGATGGAAATGCAAGTTAAAACTACAATGAGGTACCGCTTTGCCTCTGTCAGAAAGGCTTTTGAGTTTTTCTTTTTTCTTTTTTCTTTTTTAAGACAAGGTCTCACTCTGTTGCTGGACCAAAGTGCAGGGGCTTCATCATAGCTCACAGAAACCTGAAACTCCTGGGCTCAAATGATCCTCCTGCCTCAGCCTCCAGAGTAGCTGGGGGTAAATGTGTGAACCCCAGGCTTTGCTACTAATACAGATTCAAAAAGCAATAGATTTTAGCACAGATGGGTGAAAAGTGAGCAATGATACATTGTTGGTAGGAGTGCAAACTAGTACAACTTCTCTGGGAAACAGTATGAAGAGTCCTCAAAGAATTGAATGTAGACCTGCCATTCATGCTAGCATCTCATTAGGGGGCAACCTCAGTCATTTTACAAAAATAGACACCTGCCCCTGAATGTTTATCACAGCAAAATGTACAGTTCAAAGATATGGAATCAAGTGAGGTGTTCATCCACTGAGGAGTGGATATAGGAAATGCACTATGTGTGCACATGCTCAGAAACACACGCACACATAAGTACCACTCAGCCATGAAAAGAATTAAATAATGTCTCTGTAGCAATGTTGATGCAATGGGATATTGGGATATCTTTATCCTAAGTGAAGTATCTGAGGAATGGAGAAACAAAAACCACATGCTGTCATCTATAAGCAGGACTTAAAGGGGGGGTATATTTTGCCACAAAATGACCTAATAGACATTGAAAACTATGAAGAGGGGAGGGCACAAGGGGGTAAGGGATAAAAATCTACCTGTGAGTACAATGTGACGGGTACACTATAAACTCTGTCTTCAGCATGATACAATTCATCCATGTACAAAAAAGCAATGGTTTATCTCTAAATCTATTGATTTTTTTTCTTAAAAACATTGCATAGGCAGGAAAATATGAGGTTATAACATTTATACTTCTTCACAATTTTTCTTTAGAATCAAAGACAAATTCTTTTTTAGAGTCAAAGTCAGCCTCTGGGTGAGGATTCTGGTGTTGTGTTTGTGATATCCAACTCAGTATTTTCAGGGCAACGTGTCCTTTTCTCTTCTTTTGCTAATTCTAGACTTTTGTTGTCATTGCTATTTTCCCCTTTAACATTTACGTTTTGCATTTACAACAATAAAGATCAGTCTGGAATATTCTAGCATTATTACTAGAAAACCATTCCTCCCAAGAGACAAAATCAAAGTCATAACTTCTAAGCTCTCTTAGGCGTAAACACAACACATATCACCATTAACAGTCTTTAAGTACTTGAGACAGCTCTTGTTGTGTATTGCCTATTGTCACCCCTCACCCATTATCTAGGCAATGGCAATTAGTTCTTTCCATGATTCTGTATTTGACATTTTCTGGCCTTTTTAATATCATAGTAACCCTATTTTTAACTTTTAATGTCCTTGTTATAGTGTGGTGCCTAGAATTTAATTCAATAATTTCGGTTGTGATAAGAACTAACCTACTATAGACTCTGCTCCCCTTCCCTCCAGCCTGTAGAATATTGGTGGCCTCCTATGTCTGCTAATTCCTGCAGGGTATAAACATTTTCTTTGTCCTTTGAGCTCTCCCACACACATCTGTCATCTCATTTTAAGTTTTCACTTAGAACTAGTATCCACTGTGACTCTCACATTGATCTGTATGTGAATCACATTGATATAAATGCGAAATTTAAAATAAATGTTAAAGGAAAAATAGTAATAACAACAAAACTCTAAAATTAGCCAAAGAGAAACCATGAAAAGATTTGTAATGAAGGAAGAATCAGCAAGTCGGGCTATTTAGAGTTAATAATGAAAGGTATAATAAATACAGAGTAAAAAGGGCTCGCAGTATTTTAGACCTAAATCAAAAGAAAACAATATTCCTAGAGGAAGCGAAACAGTTAATAGAGCACAATAATTCAGTTTTTAGCAATAGTCATGAGTTTGCTTTGGACCTGGTGAGAATGAGGTTGTGGTAGAAAGTTGAAGTCAAAATTACGACGAGGTGGTATTCAACCATGTCCTAATTAGAGAGAGATTCAAGGTTCATTCAGATAACACCGATGTGTTCACTAAGACATTTTGTAAGATGAAATAAGAAGCATTAACTACAAACCTTGGCACAGGCAGTGGAATGGGGAAAGAAAAAAGATGAGCTGGTGTAAAATGATACACTAATATGTGAATAATTCTTTACAGTTTACAAAACACTCGAAGATGCAGATGCTTACTTTGCCTGCTCGTAAACCCTGTTAAGTTGGCGGGACAGATGGCAACAGTTCTTGTTTATAGGCAAAGAAAAAGTGGAAGAATAAAAGAAAGAACAGCAAAACATAGAAACGGATAGAAAGTAGAGAGAGAATCAGATAAGGTCCAAGAACGGACAGGGGGGCAGAAAATGTTTTAAATCAGCGGTTCTCAACCTGTGGGTCGCGACCCCATGAGGAGCTGTGTTAAAGGGTCATAGCATTAGGAAGGATGAAAACCACTGCTTTAAATGCTAATGACGTCATTCCTACTCATCATACTGGAAATCAGTTGAAATAGCGAAGCATTGACACTAATTTTAAAGTGGTGAATTGAATCCCAATAATGATAATTTATATCTAAGAGCAGCATTAACAGATAAGGGGAGGGTGACTGGGATGGCAAATGGGATGGGCTGGAAACACAAGTTAGCAATGATGGGTTTCAAAATGTGGGGTCAAGAGAGCAAGAAATACTTTCAACTTACGTTGTGGGTGAAATTAAAGCTAAAATCCTTATACTAATATGACATTTCTTAGAAGTATTTTTTATAACGTGTTGGAATCATTATTTAAATTTTAAATATACCACTATTGTGTTTTTCCCCAGTAATAAAATAAATGAAAGCCATGATAAGTTTTGTGCTATCCAAATTTTGATTGCAATCATTTACATTATATGCATTCAAAATTAGTTGGTATTTACTTAATTTATTTGATTTTATTTTGGTATTTATTTAATTTAGTAATTGATTCCACAACTGAGATAAATGCAGATAAAAGAAAATTATATCAAACCGCATTGTCCCTGATATATGAGTTCAAATTTCTAAGTCTCATCCTTCATTGAGATGTATTGTGTAAGGCGTGTGGAATAATTTATATCTCTGCTAATGATTGGTTTTAGGATGTGGGTGGGGAAAGGGAAATCATCCTAATTTATGTGGTAGACGGAGTTAGAAGCCAACATACATAAAGCAGCCTACAACTGGCATTTACATAGTAATTTATAACCGCAAAACACTTCCCTAAATATTATTTTTTTGATCAGCAGTCACATGAATCTTTTTGTAGAGGGCTATCTCTCTTTTTGTTATCTCAAGGTATGTGTATTTCATAGGTATTTTGAGAGTAACATTATAAAAATTTGTACACTTCTAGATTGTTGCTTGTGTCTGGTTATTTTAATACAATGTGTTCCTTTCTCTAAAGGTAAACGTACTAGGGTTCCAAAAGCCACCATTACAAATTGGCACAGATTGGATGACTTAAAATAATAGAAATATGTTTTCCCATGGTTCTAAATCTAGATGTTCTAAATCGAACTATTAAAAGAACCATAGTCTTAATGAAGGCTAAAGAGACAAATTCTTTGCCTCTCCCTGGCTGCTGGTGCCTGCTGACACTCCTTGCTGTGAGACAGGGCTTCTGCCGTCCTCTCCTCGTCTGATGACGAGGCTGCAGGTTGTATTTAGAGCCCATTCCAATCCAGGGTGACCGCATATGAACTACTCACATCTGCAAAAGCCCTACTTATAAATGAGGTCACATTCTGAGAATGCAAGTGGACATGAACTTTCAACACAGCTCAATCTACTTATTAGCAGGATTTAATTTAGGTATCAAGTGTAAAATTAGGAGTGACCAAAGAAGACCACAAGGAAGCGGTTGTGCAAAATTGCTGTAGAAAGATCTGTGAGCAGAGCTGAGACTTCACCAGAAGTAATTCAATGTTAATGGATCCTAGGAATCTTTGTCAGGAAGAGAGGAATCGTGACTCTTTCAAAGTACAATTTTATTTCTATGTAGTTACATTACTGATAATGTGTTAATTAGGCAACAATATATAATGTCTCTTAAAATCAGTGTCCATGTATTCCTGAAGGGAACTGTCATGACAGTGTCATGGAAGTAGAACCTCCATGCTATCTTAGTTTTTTAATTAAATATTTGCAGCTCCCAGTTCACATACACATCTGTGAATCTGGATGAATTTAGTTTATGCGTGTGTATGTGAGGTCTATGTTTATTTAACAAAGATCATATTCTAAATGGAAATTGATATTATTTCCTATTTAATTGTTTCAATACATTTCTATGAAACTAAATAGTATTTTGGAACTATTTTATATTATTTCCTTAGTAAGCTAGGCTCTAGGGTCTAAAAAGAAAATTTCTACTGATTCCATCTATGTGTCTTCTAAGTTTTCATAAGTATTTTGGTCCCATTTGGGCCATGGAATAGTGAGGATGACAGTTAAAGAAACTGAAATGAGCTGGGTTCTAAGTCTATTAAGCCACCATATCAGTTCTACACCATTGCTCCAGCTGTTATGTGAGAAACACATTTCAATCTTGTTTAAATCACTGTATTTTGTTATCTCATCTTACAATAACCTAGTCAATCCACTAATTGCCATTATGGTGTATATTCAAAATTCAGTAATTTGTGTGTTACACCAAGGGATATCTAGCATGAGGCTATAATTATTCTCAGTCTTTTATCTCCCACAGTAGTTGAAACATTGAAGATGCTCTGAGAGGCAGCAGCCCTGAGCCTCCTGGAGAAGCTGGCCTGTGTTCCTGGCTGGCCTCAGAATCGCCAGGGACCAGGGACTGCTCCCTTCCAACTGCACCTTTGTAGATGGCTTGACTGTGCTGCTTGTCCTGCGTCCACCCTACCACTGTTGGGGCAATGGGGATGGAGGATGGCCTGTCCATTTGATTTATGGAAATGCAGGTTGAGAGAAATCTGTTTTAAGCAACCAAGCTCAAGGAACCTCATCTCTGCTAAATCTCATTTATATGATAAAATGTGGATCTTATTCCTGATGCTGTACGGGATTGCGACTTGAAATGTGTGTTGGGTATTGGAGCAGAAACTTGTGTTTTACCTGTGGAGCAAACGTAAATCCACTGAAGTCAGAGGGCAGACTGTGGTGGTTTTAAAACACAACTGCTAATTTGTTGACACTCTCTGCATTGAATGATGGGATGTGTCACCCCCTTGAATCTGAGGGGCCCTGTGTCTGCTTTAACCAAAGGAGTGTGATGGAAATGACATTTTGTGAATTTTGAGTCCATGCCATAGGAAATCAGGCAGCTTTTCTGCCTTGTTCATTGGAGTGCTCACTTCTGGAGCCCCCAAAAATTAGGATCCTAGTGACTGACCAACTAGTTTCTTAAGTCTATGTGCTCCAGACTTTCTGCAACTCGCTAGTCGTCCTGGGTCCTGCAGAATTTCTCCCAACTACCTCCCAGGTAAAATCCATTTTCCAACTCTGGTTAAGGCAACCCAGTCTACAGTTTGTAGATTTTAAAATTAGGTTGATTCCAGCTGACTGTAGCAGTTAATTAAAGTCCGTTCATGTCTCTCCTGTGAGAAAGGCTATTCAACCAAAGCAGATGGTAGAAGGGCTGGGGGTGCCTTTAGGAGGGGATATTGCACAGAGTTACTTTCTACAAAAAAGAAAAATCCTATACAGCAGTATTTTTTGAGTCTTAATTTGGCCTACTAAGAATGTTAAACAATTTCCAGAACTATACGATTGTCAAATGGCTTTTTATAGAAAACTAACACTGGATAGCGGATACTGGATGGTAATTGAAACTGTGGAGTTTCTTTGGAAATGTGGATTAATTTTTTTTGTAAGATATAAGAGAGGTTGGCCATCACTTTAAATACTCTTTTGTGCCTTTTTTCTTTCTGTCCTTTTATAGGCCCCCCACTGCACATTACTGGTAAGCTTGGTGGTGAGCCGCAGGTATCCAAGACTTGGTTTATATGTCTTCATTTTTTCTTCTCTTTCCTTACCTCGGATTATCTCTTTTGCTCTGTCTTCACAGTTACTGATATTTTTTGATCATATCAAATCTTGTGTCAAGTATAGTGATTTTTAGTGTAATTATTTTGCTCTAATTCCAGAGATCATTTTTTTATAAATTTTATTTTATTAATGAGTTATTAATGTCATACATATCTTTACTCTCCACACATACTGTCTATTAGGCCTACAAATATCTTTGTGATATTATCTTTCAATTTTTCTCTACTAAATCACTCATTACTGACTCTTTAAGACAAGATCTAGTTACTAATTTTTCCCCAAGGTCATAAGTTCTACTTTTCCTGTTGTTGTTACTTCTTTGCTTATCTCAAAATTAGACATTTTACATAACATATAGTTACACCCCTACATTATATTCAAACCTTATTTTGTTTGTTTTGCTTATTTGTTTGAGCTGATTCAACAGAATATGGCTTCCCCCAAATGAATGCTCACTCATATCTCTGCTGACTTTAAATCTGTGTCATTATATTTAATTGACATAATAGTTGTACATATTTATGGGGTATAGTATCACATTTTGATACATGTGTACAATGTGTAAAGACAAAATTGGGTACTTAATATGGTCATCACCTCAAATATTTATTATTTCTTTATGTTGGGAACATTAAAAATCCTATTTGAAAATATACAATAAATTATTGTTAACTATAGTCACCCTACAGTGCCATAAACACTAAAAATTATTCCTCTTATCTATCAGCAACTTCATATCCATTATCTCTTCTCTCCTAATCTCCTTCCCCTTTCCTTTACCTTTTCCAAACCTCTAGTAACCATCTTTCTATTCTCTATTTCTAGGAGACCTTGTTAGGGTACACATGTGAGTGAAAACATGAAGGATCTGTGTTTCTGTGGCTGAATTGGCTTATTTTGTTAAAACTATTTCATGCCTGACTCCCTGGGGTCTCCTCTTGGGTCGGCATGGCAGAGGACTCAGCCACTAATTGATGAGCACTTGTACTTAAAATCATCAAGCCACTAGTCTTTTAATAATTTCTGTGCATGGTCTGTGAACACATTCAAGTTGAATGTTTTTTTCAGTTCTTCCCCAATCTTTAATTTCTGAATGCTTAAGGCCTCATAGTTTCCATCAATAAATAGATAAGTAAGATTTTCTACAATCTTTCCTGGGTGTGCCCAGAACCTTGCACAGTGTATAGCATTCCAGACTACTAGGGTATGGGTGAAAGTTTATCAGGGCTTGCTATGCCTGTCTGGTTCCAGAACTTCCTGTTAAATTTCCGGCTCTCCTGCTAATCTGTTACTCGACCCAAACTGTATACAGCTAAGTCTAAGTATGATGTGGGCTCTCTCAGACTTTTCGCTATTGTTCAGAATTGCTTTTCTGTTGTTTGCAACTGTGTTCCCTGGCATAGATATTTCCCAGGTCCTGTATCAAATGAAATCAGGCTTCTCTGGCAGCAGGAAGGCAAGCTCTATGGGCTGCTCTGCCTTTGGTGCAAGGAGAGAAAGTGGGGAAGTGAGTGACCAAACCTGCTAACCACTCTGGCAATCACTGTCCTTATAGAGGTTCAGAACTTCTTTGACAAACACTTCTCAATGTATTATATGTCTTTGCTCAATTTCCAGAATCCTAATATATTTTTTTGATAATTTTGTCCACGTTATTGATTTTAGAGAGTACTTCTCACACTGTTCATTTATCCATTCTAGAAGTTCTTTCTGTTCAGTCATTTAAAATGTAGCTTTCTTTCAAGCTTCTTGCCCTGTACCTTGTACACAGAAATTATTCTACTCTCACAGTTAAGTGTAGAATCAATTTGCATCTGTTCATTTGTATTGAGTGTATAAAATAAATTCCTCTCTGCTGATGACTCTCCTTTCTGCATCTGTTTTTTTTTTTTTTTATTACTATAATAGTATTCACTTTTTGCCTGACCCTTCTAGTTATTTCTTCCTACCCCTTAGCTGGCTTTCATGCTTGTCTTTACATGTCTGAGTTTCCTTAAGGTTTGATCTCCATACTCTGCTTTTCTCACTTGATAGCCTTTTTATGAAAGATGTCATTCACACGCCTGCATTCCGCAGCCCCTCCCCCTTCCCAACTGCAATGATACTAATGTTCAGGCCGTGACCATGAGCTCTGAGCTTTCAGCTCTTTGCAATCCGATCGACACCATTTTTCTGATGTCACAAACACATTTTCACTGTATATATAGTCGTTTGAACTTGAGTTCTTCCTCCATAAATTACTCTAAGTTCTAATTAATGGAATGGCATCACAGTCTATCCATTTGAACCACTGCACAGCTCATGGACTGTTCTTGCAATTGTTTTTATTCCTAATCCCTCAAAATGATCATTACAACTGTAGCTTTCATGTGATGCTTTAATTCTACTTCGAGGATAATTAAAGTACCAATATTCTCGTAAAAAATTAATCTGCCTCCCCTAAATTGTATAATAATAGATCATCCTTCTTGGAAAAGAAAACAAAACAGTATTTATTGTTGTCCCCCTGTAAAGCAAATGTATAGCTGTGACTGTACCAGAGAATAAAAACATATACAAACCTTAAAAAAGAACTGTGAAAAAGTATAGGTATTTTTAGTTAGGATATTAAAATACAGCATTGGGTGGCACCTGTGGCTCAAAGGAGTAAGGCGCTAGCTAGCCCCATACACTAGCGGGTGGGTTCAAACACAGCCCTGGTCAAAAACTTCAAAAAAAAATAATAAAATAAAATACAGCATGGCAATATTAAAAATATTTATTCTGAAATATCTGTTCTAAATATTTGTTCTAAAAATCATTTGCACATAAAAAGTCTAATTTTTCAATCTGTCAGAGGTTAGCATTATGCCCATGTCTCTACTAAAAAATTTGAATATTACAAATGTCTGGAGAGGTTGACAAAGAAGCTGGAGACAGTAAGAGGCAAAAAATACAAAAACTTATAAAAATAAATAGTACTGCAAATTAACTGTTAATCAAGTTTGAAGGGGGCTTTCCAACATTTTCAAGCAGAATTACATTATCTTTATGCTAGTCTTTATTCCAATGACTTAAAATCCCATTCAGGATAATAATGACAACAATCCTGAGGAGGGATAAAGGAGCTATTATCATCGACACCAAAATGGTGGAAAAAATTGAAGGTCAGGACAACTGTCTTCTACAAAGTCACAGAGCTAACATGCAAGAGAATTTTCTACTTCTACATGTTGGACTTTTTTACTCTAGTGATAAAGACATGGACAGTTGTGCTGTCCATTCAGGCATTTGGGAGGCAGGAAAAAAATTAATAGTAAAATTAATATAGTTCAAGGGAAATAATTCCTTAATATAAAAATAAGAAATTAATTCAGTTCAACAGAGTTTTAATGAGCCTGTGTTTAAAATATAAATCTGTCTCTGAAAGTAAACTGCACATAATTAATTTTCTTTTGATGTAACTCTTGAACTTTTAGGGCAGGGACACCTACATAGTATTCAACAGACCTACACTTAACAATTCTCCCAAGGATTGTCTACATATATTCAGAAACCTGGACTTTTTGATTCCAGTGAAATTCCAGGAAAAAAAATCAACAAGCATATTAAAGCCAAGCAAATTTTTGAAGAAACATATTTTTAAACATTCACTCTTGACTCACATTGTGAATTAAAAAAATGAAATTATTTTAATCCAAACCAGTGGTGATAGTCCAATGAATCATGTGGCTTTTAAATACATATGGTTCTAACGTGTATTACTGAATATACCTATTAGGGAAACATCAAAGGAAGTTTATAAATATTCCTGCTTAGATTCATTCAGATGAAACCTAAATTAAGAAAAGCTATTGTCAAGGTGGTTCTTTGTCATTTTGCAGTCTCTTTATTTGGCATTATATTACTGCCTAAGGAAGTGGGTAGCAGTTTATTACCCCATAGTAGTCTTTAAATTTCCCTCTGTCAGCTGTAGTCCCAAGATAGAGGATGCCTTTGGTGATAGAAGATCAGCACATTTGGGGGATGAGACATGAAGAAGAACTCTTGCTTTTGTGCCATTTCAAGTGATTTATTTGACTCAGCAGGTCTCTCTTATTGGCCTGGGAGTTTATGTTGCCCAGTGAGCCAAGATAGGTTGGCTGCAAAAAGCCCTTAGAACTGCCAGACTCGCACTGCTCCAAAAACAGCAACTATCAAATCAATTGCCTCTCTGCTTCTGGCAATGGCTGCTTGCACTCGGCACCACCTGAGAGTTTTATATTTGGTTGGTTAACAAATAGAAGGTGGAAGAACAGAGGATAACACAATATTTGGCTCAAGAATGGAAAATGGAAAGTTGAATAATGACTACAAATTATGTCAAAGTTAAATAAAAGGAATAAATAAATTATTATTGGGCAAGAAATATGATGGTTTGCTATCACATGACATACCACGTAACAGCTCAAATGCTATATAAATTTTTTACTTTTTAGAAATGGGAGAATAAGCTTAGATTAGTAAATATGGTTGGCCCTCTGGATAGGTCGGTTTCTAATCCATGGATTCTAACAATCAAAGGTTGAAAATATTTGAAAATATTGCAACTGCACTGAATATATAACTTTTCAGACTTTCTTTTTTCTCATCATTTTCTAAACAATACAGTGCAACTCTCTGCATAGTATTTACACGGTATTAGATGTTATATGTAATCTAGAGATGGTTAGATACTAGGGGATATGCAGAGTTTATACATGTAGGGATGTAGGCTCTTGGACCCATAGCTGCTCTGAGAAATCACTGACATGAGCCACGTCAATTAATAGGAAGAGGGGTTTGCAAATTTACTTAACGTGTATACAAGGGAGCTTTCTGGCTGGGAAATTTTCCTTTTTATGTTTAGGTTGAACAATAATAAGTACCCATGGAAACAAGATTGGACAAACGGCATGATAATGCTCAGAGAGTGAATAGGGAAACCCAGCAAGGCCTGCCCAGCTTCTTCCTGGCCATCTAAGCCTGCATTTCTTCCTTCTGGACATGGGCCAGGACCCTCACTGGAACAGAGGCACGATGACCTGCAGTCAAATGAGTAGGTCAAATAATTTATTTATGGCCTCTTGTTATACTGAATGATCTTAGTTTTTGTGGTTAGATTTTGGAAAAAGTGATTCTGGATTTTATGACCCCTTTTGGAGAGGAGGGATTCGAGTTTCTGTGGCTAGCCGCAAGGAGGAATGGGGTTAACAGGCAGAAGGACAAGGGGGGCGTCTGAGGAAACCTTTTGTTTCTGAAGCCTTCATTTTGGGCTCTTCTTTCTGAGCCCCAGCATTCCCCGGCATGAGACTTCTGTAAGTAGTTTTGCAGTCCAGAAATTAGGTTGATGGATTGCCTTACAAACCATTTTATAGACCATGAAGCCAGTCTCTCAGCCCCACGAATACGACGGTTCTGTTACATGGTTCACAGCTGTGTCTCATTTCAGGCAGTGGTGCTGTAGGAGGCTTTCCCTATGAAAAGCCTTTCTTTCTAAAGTCTGGGCCTCTGTATGATTTGAGCAATCAGATATTTAGCAAGAAGCTTTTCTCTGGCAACAAAAGAAAAATAGAGGTCAGTGGTTAAACTATAAAATCTTGGGGTCCAAAAGCAGCTGAGATTTTCAGATGTTGAGAATTTAGATGTTGGACTCAAATCGTCTTCATATAATGCACAAGCAAACAGTGGCAATTGGACAGATGCTCCTTCTGGCTTGTGTTTGTATCCTGGGTTTCAGCAAACTTTGTGAGTTGTCTGTATATGAACAAGTCTGAAGACTGTTCATATAATAAGTTCCTACAGTGGTTTTCCTCAAAGTTTGGATGAAGTTTTCTAGCTTTAGTTTGTAGAGCTTCTGAAAAAAAAAAGTATTTTAATTTTTAGTGATTTCATATCATACAATGCAATAAAAATTTAAAACCATCACTTGGACTAGTAGCCAGAAAAGAATTCAGGATCCAGTTCAAACTATAGGCAAATAAAGAAATTTGAAAATAATGGACAATCCCAAACTCAAGTAACAGGTTTACTATAGCTTCTTAGAAACACATATTTTTCACTTTCCAGATCTCCATTTCTACTAAACACAAATCAGTGTAGGACAAATTTATTTGCCAAGTAAGTTTTAGTTTCATTGTACTTGGCTTGGTCATTTGCATAAAGTGCATCATGAATAATTATTGGCCATATCAACTATATTTAATTGGCTTTGCTAGAATTTTTAGCGAGAGAATCTGTTAGACTTTTAAATGTATCTCCTAGCTAGCCAAGCCAAAGATTTACTAGACTGCATCTTACACCTGTGTGAAGTGGGTGAACTCCTCTTTTGCTGAGATCTCTTTTTGTGAGGTTCCTGTGCCTCTCTAAAGACTGATATTTCTTTACTTATGGCAGGTCAGGAAACTTGTTCAGGGTAGCAGGCCAGTCTGCAATGTTTTTGTTTGTTTGTTTTTAACCATCTCTATAAAGTCAGCCATAATATTCTTCAAAGCACTCTGGACATATCTGAATATATACCATTCCAGTCAAAGCCTTGGCAAAATAACCAGTGTCTCCAATTGTCTCCTATTATAAAAGAACAGAGATTTTTTTTATTGTATTTATGCAAATGAGAATATCAGCATAAATTAAGACTACTCATACATACTGTTAAAATTCTGGAGAAATCAAATAGAGACAAAGACAAATGGCTTCAAATTTGCACACAAAAGTAGACCTTACCAATTTGTTGTAAACTATAAATAGCAAAAAAAAAAAAAAAAAAAAGAAAGAAAGAAAGAAAGAAAGAAAAAAGAGTTTTCTTGACCCCAGAAACAAAGATTCAGAAATGTTTTGGACAAAACAGTCATGAAAAATTATTTCAGTCTTCTATTAATTTAATCCCATGTAAGTAATTTTTGTTCTGTTTCAGGTTAAGTTAGCAAACCTCCAGAATGTATCAATGTTTTAATTGCAGTCTTGGAGGTTTTTCTTTTTGTCCATCAATATAAACTCCAAAATTATCAGAAACCTGTATTCAAGAGTAGTCATCCAAGTTGTTTCATTAAATTTCCTTGAGGAAGTAAATTTTGGACGGCAGCCAGTTAAAAACCACTTTTTGACAAGAATCAAAGAGTCTATTTTTCTGTGGATGACAAAAACTCTTGAGATAGCCATGGTTAAGGACATAATTGACAAGGAAATTTGGTTATTTCTATGCCATCCAATAATATAACATAATCATCATAATTATTTCAGAACACATATTTCAAACACTATCCCAAATTAGGAATTTCGTGTAACATTTTGAAATATATCACAATAGCACATTTACACAAATATAAATCAAAGGATATTAAATATCATTTTATATTTGACAATGTTTCATGAATAACTTTAACGTACCAAATGGGTCTATGTGTCTCTTGAGCTTTAGGAATGCTGAATAAAAGTCAGTTTGAGATCATTTGAAACCTTCGCTTTGAAAAGCTTGTCTAATATCAAAAGTTGAAAATACTTGATAACACAAAATAGAATCATAAGTCACTATAAATCATTCATTTCACTAAAGTGATAATTCAGAGATCTCAAAAAGCAAAAAGCTTTACTCTTTGCTAGAGAGGAAACTCAGTTTCTCAAAGATTTGTAAAATCTAATAAAGACCCCACAAAACAAACAAAATCTGTCTCCATGTTCATTTATTCAAAAGGTAAAAATCATTTACTATATCTCGTTACATGAAAATCTTATTTAAGAGAGAAAAACAATTTTATCCTTGTGTCAGTGTATTGTTCATGTTAAAGTTACTTTTAATAAAACCTTAAGAAATAGTCTATTTAATATCAATCAGCTTTGACCACAAGGTAAGATTTCTGTAAATGATTTATAGCCTTTCTGTTTTTCCTGCTTTTTTTTTTATTCATCTTTTTATTCCATTCAGTTTATTCATAATTCTTTTTGTTTCTTTAATGCAAAATAATTCCCCCAAACCTTTAAAATTGGCAAAATTCCTTTTCTTTAACAAAAACCATATTTCTATGCCTTCTTACAACATTTGTCTTTTTTTAACCAGAAAAATCCTATTTTTTTTCTTATACATTTTGTATACACAATTGCTGCTGTTACATCTTCTAGTTTTAATTATTTGCATTACTAACTCTTGGAAACTCTTATTTTTGTAATTAAAAAACATAGAAAGGAATCAATTTTCATGGTATCAGAGGCAGAATCCACAACAAAGAACGATCTCCAGTGCTAGGCTTCACCATGGCTTAAAAGATCAAATCCAAAGACAAAAGTTGGTCAAAAAATTAATGAAGTTAAGATACTACAGAGGAA
Source organism: Otolemur garnettii (assembly GCF_000181295.1). NCBI lineage: Eukaryota > Metazoa > Chordata > Mammalia > Primates > Galagidae > Otolemur > Otolemur garnettii. The sequence goes on from NW_003852407.1 coordinate 21,330,183, forward strand.
ACAGCATTATGACCTTAAAACATTTAACAGATAGTATAAACTGGCTTTAACAGTAGGTTCAGGTGAAAATATCCGAATTAAAATTTAAAATGTGTCTGTTTTATTGTATCACCAATATTAAAACTGTATTTATCAAATATTACTAAAGTCACGTGAACTTGAAAAGTACTGGAGCTTATTTACTTCATGCATGAGTACTCATTTACTGATACGGCAATTTGGTATCAAAGACACAGGTAAATGTTCACACAAACAAGACCCACAGCCCTGACCTCAAAACCCTAACCATGACACTGGCAAAACTTGCAGTCCAGCTGGCATCAAACCATGCCACTGGGAATGGGACAAGTCAAAGTCCTTTTACCTCCTTCCTCCCACAGAGCCACAGCTCTCCCAGAGTCTGGAAGGAAACAAAGCAGCAACCTATATCTCAAATAACAGAGAGGGAAAAAGCAAAATTCAAGCCCGTTTTGAAAAAGGAGTTTGGGCTTCCTTTGAGGAAGAGTAAAAATGGACCACATCCCGGAAATTTACCATAGGATTCTATAAGGAGAGCAATGTCATTTAGACAGGAGCTTTTAGTTTAGTTTGGTCTATAACTGAACCACTGAGCTTAGGGTGGAGCCCACACTGAATCTTGGGTCTACAAAGGAGAAGGATGCGATGGGCCCTCACTCTGCAAGGCCTTTATAGTGCACTTTCTAAGACATTTCTCTCTAATGTTTCAACTGCACCCTTGGGTACCTAAACACTCAGGGGAAGCAGAGGGGCCCAGCAGTGGAGTCAGCAACATCTAACGCTGTAATTCTTGCCTGGCCATTGCACACACTGACTTCAAATTTTCTGAAAATACAAAGAAATTTCTGGAGCCCTGAAAAGCCAAGGAGAGTCGGCAATGTACAACAAGGAGAAAGCATCTAAAACATCCCGAGAGAAATCTATCTACTTATAATTCTTGAGCTTCCGTGAGGAAAACAGAAGTTTCTCCCCCTCCTCCAAAAATGTCTATGGAATCCGTTCTGTTTTCCTTAAGAAATCCAAAGCTGTTAGAAAAATATTTTTAGATCCCTTTATATGGCATTAAGGGTGGCAAGAGGAAGAGACAGAATTCAATAGAAAGAAAGAGAAGTTGTCACCACCAGGGTTTTAAAGAGAATTTTAGATGACCACAAAATTTTTGTAAAGGAAGAGCAGACACCTTAAAAGAATATATATACAAGAATACATACATATGTATGTATATATATATGTGTGTATATGCACATGTATGTGTGTATGTATGTGTATATATATATAGCCTAGATCTGTTTTATTAAGTTGATTTTTTACTGGAGTTAAAAAAAAAATCCTTCAAATTTCTTATTTAGCCAGGACAAATAGCTGTTATTTCTCTTTGTTGAACATTTTAAAATGAAAGTATCCTTCCCTTTGGAACTAATAAGCCTTCACGCACAATTATCTCCAAAAAAGTGGAAAACAGTTTTTTGCAAGATCCAGAACCACGATGAAGACAGCTCACAGAAAAGAGTTTTGTTAGTCATAAATGGATACAGCCCTACTTTCTAGGATGTCAGATGCTCAGCACACAGCACACACAGACCCACACAGTCTCCTGTGACCCCCACGGACAGAATAAGACAGGAACTCAAAAAATGTCCATGCAAAGTAAAAGAGTCAATAATAAAGGATTACCTCAGGCTCAGTGCTTGTGGTTCAAGTGGCTAAGGTGCCAGCCATGTACACCTGAGCTGGCGGGTTCGAATCCAGCCCAGGCCTGCCAAACAACAATGACGTCTGCAACCAAAAAGTAGCTGGGCGTTGTGGCGGGCGCCTGTAGTCCCAGCTACTTGGGAGGTAGAGGCAGGAGACTCATTTGAGCCCAGGAGTTGGAAGTTGCTGTGAGCTGTGATGCCACAGCATTCTACCCAGGGGGACAGCTTGAGGCTCTGTCTCCAAAAAAATAAAATAAAATAAAGGATTACCTCAAAAAGTTAGAAATTCTAACTATCAAACTAACACTGACTCATTTCCCAACTGATATGGAACCCAGGCTGTACTGGTGAGAGAGAAAATCCTAACAGCTAGAAACACAAGATGACAAACCAGCCTGGCCTTTGCTTTTATTCCCACAGGAATAGTTAGTTCTGCAGGGACAGCATACAAAATTAATAAACTTTTTTTTAATGTCAGACTTTTGCTCTTTAATTTTGTCAAGAATTTTTTTTTTTTTTTTGTATTTTTTGGCCGGGGCCAGGTTTGAACCCACCACCTCCAATATGTGGGGCCAGTGCCCTACTCCTTGAGCCACAGGTGCCACTTCTGTCAAGAAAATTTTTAAGGCTCTCAGGCAATTCACCTGCCTTGGCCTCAGTCAACAACAACAACAAAAAAAATTAAGACAAGGCATGACTCTGTGTGCATATTTCTTTTTAATTTAGTTTTTCTGTAAATGTAAATAAGGCACCTGTTTAAAATAAGAGATAGACTGAGATAACCAGAGTCTGTTGCCACAGCATGAAACACACAACAAGGATTGAAATGACAAAAGCTTCATCTTAATGGGACTTACTGGAACAGGGGCCTTATGTTCTACAGTCAAACAAGGTAGTTCAAATAATTTTCTGTAGCCAGTGTTTATACAGAATAAGTTTAGGTTGTGTGGTTGGCTTTTGTGAAAAAGAGTTTGTCTTTTATGACCTTCCTTGGGGAAGAAGAATTCTTCTTTCTATGGCTAGTCTCGGAGAAGAATGGGGCTGAGAGGGAAGGGGACATTAGATCAGAGAAAACCCTTTTCTTCCAGGCCTTCATTTCAGGGTCTGTAGTCTGAGCTTTAACATATGCAAATACTATTAACATATGCAGATACTATATCATTTCATATCAGGACTTAAGTATCTGTGGATCTGGTGTCCACCAGAAGTCTTGGATTCTAAGGGATGATTTTAATTTGCTGTAAAATTCATGTTGGGTGATTGTCAAATTGTTACCATGTGAATAAACAAATGAAAACTATGTATTTTGCATGACATTAGAAATAGCATCTACTTTTTAAATATATAAATTGAAACTTCATGTCAAATCTATTAAGTGTAGAGTATGAATGTCTTAACACAATAATTAAGAAAGTGCGGTGAAGGCTATGTTAATCAGTTTGTTGTAAGTATTTCAAACTGTATATAAAACAAGCACATTGTACCCCATAAATGCATTAGTGTACACAGTTATGATTTAATAAAAAAATTAAAATAAATTTAAACTTCTATCTAATGAACTATAGATAGAAATAAGAAACAATTTTATAATTTAAGAAACTTTAGATTTCTTAATTATGATGCAAAAATAATTATTTAAATTTTTTTACCTGCCTCCTTAGTGTAGTAGGCAGCACGTCAGTCTCAGAAAATTATCTCTTTATATTTGAAAATTATTTAGTCTTGTTTTTCTTCATTCTTTGGTTGTTGCTGTTTTTTCAACTTAAGGGATTATTTTCTTCCTCAGAATTATATATGTATAAATTAAGCTTTTAGCAATCACAAAGCATTATTTTACAAAAAAATTATCATGGCTTCAATCTTAATGTAAATTGCTTGTAAATCTATGTTCCTAATTGACTTCTTCCTTATTTCTAATTTCCTACCTATAAATACTTACCACACCTGTTTAATTGCTTCATCATTAACACTAATCTAGTAAGCATACTCCCCTTCTTAAGGAAACTCCCTTTTTTATCTTCTTTATTATAAAGAAAGCACATAACCTTTAGGCAAGCCATGGAAGCAGCCTAAATGCCCATCAACTCATGAATGGATAAACAACTTATGGTATATCTATATACCACAGAATACTATACAGCCATAAAAAAGAGGGAGACTTTACATCTTTTATGTTTACTTGGATGGAACTGGAATCTATTCTTCTTAGTAAAGTATCTCAAGAATGGGGAAAAAAGTATCCAGTGTACTAAATACTATTAGGAAAACAATATATAAACTTACACATTCATATAAATGATAAAATACAAAGATAGTCCAGGAAGACAGAGGGAAGAAGAGAACAAGGGGAGAGGAGTGGGGAGGCAAGTGGTGGGAGAGTATTTGGTGGAATCTCAGCTAATGCACACCATGCAAGGGTATATTTCAAGACAACTAAGAGTATATTATTAATGTCATAAAAACAAATAAGTGAGGTCATGGTTATGTTAATTAGTTTAATTTAGGCATTCTACATTGTACATAAAATCATCACATTGTGCCCCATAAATGTATACAGCTATGATTTAAAAATGAATAAATAAATAAAATATTTTTTTAAAAAGGCTGAAAGATATATCTACCAGTAGGCTGGCAATGACTATGATTGTGTGGTGGGTAGGACTGGGTAAACTGTTTTTTTAATCTCTATATTTCTGAAAATTTTAAAATAAGTGTGTTACTTTTGAAATAAAATTGACAATAAAACCATGGTAATAAAATTTAAAAATAACCATCTTTTCATTTATCAATAAATAAATAAAAAAAAAAGAATTGGAATTTTTCTTGGTAGGTGAAAGTGGCGACCCGAGGAATGTGTATTTACTAATGTATGGCCTTGGGCAATATGTGAAATCAGAGGTCAGACCAATGAGAACCAGAGTGGTTTTCAACTTAAGGAATAGGAGACCCCAAGTGCTAGCATTTGTGTCCTTCAGTAGAGCAGGTGTTGGGGTAAAGAGGTAGAGAATATAAACAAGCTATGGGCAATTAATCCACAGTTGCTTAAAGCAACCCATAATTTAATTTAGTTCAAAAACACATTTCTGTGGGATTTGTTCTATGAATAAATCTAAGTGTGCCAATTTTTAGTAGACTGGACAATATAGGCCAGAAAAATATAGAAATACATTATAAAATTGTTATGTCTCTTAGCTACTTCATCTAAAAACTGACCACATGAAAGATTTTTGGTTTAGGATATTTTATTTTTTTTGAGAGTCTCACTCTGTCACCCTGGGTAGAGTGCCACAGTATCATCACAACTCACAACAACCTCAAACTCTTGGGCTCAAGCCATCCTCTTGCCTCAGACTCCTTGTGGCAGGACATACAGGTGCTCACCACAATGCCTGGCTAATTTTTCTGTAGAGAAGGGGTCTCACTCTTGCTCAGGCTGGTCTCTAACTTCTGAGCTCAAGTAATCCTCCCACCTTCACTTCCCAGAGTGCTAGGATTATAGGTGTGAGCCACCACCATGCCCGACCCATATGAAAGACGTTAAGAGGACATAGCGGAGAAATACTCAAAATTTCCAACAAAGATCATATCTAATCTAATGATAGAGAAGTACCCAACTGAATTTCTTGGGAATCATAAAGTAAGGCTGCATATTGGAATCTAATCTAGTTTAAATAAAAAACTTAAGTGACAGATCAATTTTCCAGATGAAACTGGCACTTCAGTTATAGATGAGTTGTAGGTATATGCACTCACTATAGAACAAAAGGAAAGGCACAAGTAATTGCTTGCTTCAGTCCAAAAGGTAGACGTCTCAAGGATTACCTGGTTGATTTGGTGTCTTAGGCCATGAACAGGTGTTTTTAGGCCTGATCATATAGTAAGACATAAAAAGTAAAAGTCTGCATGAAACTGCATCAGTAAAAGTACCCTGATTGCTGGGAAGTTTTCTTTACAACTTTCTTGTATAAAAGTCTAAAACCTCAGAGTAAAGGTTGTTTTAATGTGACTTCCTTCTTTTATATGTGGGGGGAAAAAGTAATTAAAGACCAGTTACTAGTTTTCTGATTTAGTAGTGAATCAGAGTATACTAAATTAGGCAAAATTTGAGTCCAGGCAGAATCCACTTGTTACATTGTAAGTTTATCAGTTAACTTTTCTGTATTTCTGAATGTGGAAGCTTCAAAGGTTTACACTTTTAGCTGTTTCTTGGTTTAAATTATTGGTTGTTATTCTAAGGGCAAGTCCAAGTTTCTATTTATTGAATTACAATGTAACCTGGTTGAATTACAAGGTCATTTCTGTGTCCCCATATAAATTTATAAAATGAAATGATAATAAAAAGTACTAAAATATGTACTCATGTAAATCCTTGACAGACAGTCACCTTTGGTCCTTCTGCCTCTTCGTGTTTTACTGATTTTTCTAGGTATGTAAGCAGCTAATTTCAATTCATTAATTCAACAAGAATGCCCCTATTTCTATGCACAAGTATTGTCGAAGGAATGGATGATACTCAAACCCAGGCACCATAATTTTTCAAATATATAAAGATGAAGAAATAATCAAAAATGCTATGATGCAAATAAGGAGAACCATAAAAGCATAATAATGCAACATAGGCCATAGGTGGTTCATTACCAAGTTTTGCAATACAAAAAATAAAACACATAAAATCTCCACACAGATGGAAACAAATAAAGCCCTCCCAGGAGCACTGATAAGCTGAGCAAGTTGAAACTTGTGTGGGTGAATCAGAAAGATGGTGTCCACTATGTTTCTTGGGAGCGAAATAACAGACCAAACTTTTGTCTCAAAACTTTCATACTCACATATAAGTAGTGGTCAAGTCATGTATTTTATTGATTTTAATTTTTATGTACAATTTAGAGTTAGGCAATTACTTTTAAAATACTTCTGGGTGGTGAGCCTCCTGCTAGAATTTAGACAGGAGCTCATTTTACAACCTGAGCAAAGAAAGCCAAGTAGTCTATGCTGCCAAATAAGGAATGTGTGGATTCAAAGGATGAGTGTCAGACCTAGGACTTTTCATTTATTTGAACTGCACAAATTTAAGTTGTACTCAGATTCACATTTTCTACAGGGAGAGTTCCATGCAAGGCTGCAGTTAAGTCTCCATGGATTGAAGCAAAGCTTTTCTTTTCTCTTAACATTAATAGAATTAGTACTGCACAAATCAAAGCAAAGTGATGATAATTCCATTAACGTTCAGGTCATAAATCACTGGAAAGTCACAATAAAATTACCTGGATGTCAATAACAATGCACCTAACAAATAACTATTGTCTCAACCCTAGTAGAGTTGTTTTTTTTATTTGCTTGAGAATATGTAGGCCTTTTTTTTAAGACCAATAATAGAGGAAATTAAAAATATAATTTTTAAGTAGCACCTGTATAAAAGTTTTAAAGCAAGAAAAATTAAGATTATTTATATTGCTACTGTTTCAGAGAATAAAAATGTTTAAACTTTCAGCAGCAAGTAAATAAATACAAAAAGTACACACAAAAAAAGAATCTATGACATTTGTCCTCAAAACTGTCACTTGAAAAAGCAATAATAAATAGCAATGCTTTCTAGAAAGTTAGCTATTTTGATATTGAAATTTAATGTTTCCAATTTATTAATCTCAGTTTTGCCAAGAAAATTACCAAGATAAGCTGGTTTTCCCACACTATTAGTAAAGTCTCTCTTAAGTTTCCCCTTCCCCAAAATACTTTTGTACATTATCAAATAGAGTTATTTAATACTACAAAAGGAATATACCAGAATCATTATTAGAGCAACATTTTCATGCACCAAAGGAAGAACTGAAGTTTCCTTCATAAACTCCACTATGACAGCCATTTATGGATTTCAATAGAAGTAATTTATGTGATTAGACCTGATGATACACACAAGTGTATGATTCATTTTGTTGTAATACCAGCAGCAGAGAGAAGGATGGACTCCACTTCAGATGTAATTAATTGATAAGAATTTATTGATAATTTGATACACCTGCAGGTAGGCTGGTACCATAAAGGCATGCAGCCCCAAATGGCAAGTGAGAAGCCTTTTTAAAACCTTTTAATTCTGCATAGTCATGCATGGTCAACAAACTAGTGCAATACATAAGCCAATCATAGTGGTTAAAGCCAGGTTGCAGGGTGGGGGTACATATTGATTCATAAATCACAAGACACATCACAAGTACATTACTTCATGGGTCATAAGATGGGAGTCCCATAGTTCAGGGGTACAAAGTAGGGCACAAGTGTTGGGTAAGTTTCTGAGAAGAACTTGGGACCTTTTCACCTGGGGCTTTATCTGGAATCCACCCCTCCCTTCCTCCTTTTCTTACCTTCAGGTTTCTTCCCAGAATTTAACTTCTCCACCCTTGTGGGGGCTGAGGCTAAAAGACTTAGGAAAAATAAACCAAACTGTGATTCTTACCTCATTTTCAAGAGCGCATTTCCTCATGAGCACATTTCCTCATTAATAATATTGTTAAAGATGCTTAGAAAGCCCCTACCATACAGAAAAATAAAATATTTTTCCCACAGTCCCACAAGTGAATATACTTGTGTTTTGAAAATGTCAGTAGTAAAAACAAGATAAATTATATAGGATAAGTGTACAATATATAACTATATATACATAAAAGAATACATACATATACATATGTTAGAATAATTCTCTCTTATTGAATAAATACCTCTCTTTGAATTTCTTTTCTGTACAGTGGGATTTGTGAAAATATTTCATGAAACTACACCTTTACTTGTAACCCCAGAAATAGGCTTTAGCAAATATTTGCAAGATATTACATTTCTTATATTGTACTTTCCTGATATTAGAGGCTTTTTGTATATGTTAATGGAAACATCAGGGGGATGCTTTGGATTTGAACAGAACTTTATTGAAGAAAAAAAAATTTTTTTTTGAGACAGAGTCTCCCTTTCTTGCCCCAGTAGGGTGCCTTGGCATCATAGCTCATAGCAACCTCAAACTCTTGGTCTCAAGCAACTTCTTGCCTTAACCACTCAAGTAGCTGGGACTATAGGTGCCTGCTATAATGCCTGGATGTTTTTTTAGTGATACAGTTTACGTCTTGCTCAGGCTAGTCTTAAACTCCTGAGCTCATGCAAACCACCTGCTTTGGCTTCCAGACTGCTGGGATTATAGGTGTGAGCCACTGTGCCTGGCCCCACTGAAGAAATTAAAGAAAATGTAGTTCATTGGAACTAGGCAATGTTGCCCATTGTCTTCACTGATCTTTAACATTGTAATAGAAGTTTTAGCCATCACAATTAGGGAAGAAAAGGCAATTATGGGCAGCCATAGAGGGTCAGAAGAGATTAAACTTTCACTTTACACACATGATATGATTGTATATCTGGAAAACACCAGGGATTCAACTACAAAACTCCTAGAAGTGATCAAGGAATATAGCAGCATTTCAGGTTACAAAATCAACACTCATAAATCTATAGCCTTTATATATACCAACAGCACCCAAGCCGAAAAAACAGTTAAAGACTCTATTCTGTTCACAGTAGTGCCAAAGAAGATGAAATATTTGGGAGTTTACCTAACAAAGGATGTGAAAGATCTCTATAAAAAGAACTATGAAACTCTAAGGAAAGAAATAGCTGAAAATGTTAACAAATGGAAAAACATACCATGCTCATGGCTGGGAAGAAT
>NW_003852407.1:21340404-21346973 GCF_000181295.1 Otolemur garnettii
GAGATATCATCTAACTCCAGTAAGATTAGCCCATATTACAAAATCCCAAAACCAGAGATGCTGGCATGGATGTGGAGAAAAGGGAACACTTCTACACTGCTGGAGGGAATGTAAACTAATGCATTCCTTTTGGAAAGACTTCTGAAGAACACTTAGAGAACTAAAAATAGACCTGCCATTTGATCCTGCAATTCCTTTATTAGGTATACACCCAGAAGACCAAAAAATCACATTACAACAAAAATATTTATATCAGAATGTTTATTGCAGCCCAATTCATAATTGCCAGGTCATGGAAAAAGCCCAAGTGCCCATCCACCCACGAATGGATCAACAAACTGTGGTATGTGTACACCACAGAATACTATGCTGCCATAAAGAAAGATGGAGACTTTACATCCTTCATTTTCACAAGGATGGAGCTGGAAAGTGTTCTCTTAGCAAAGTAGCACAGGAATGGAAGAAAAAGTATCCAATGTACACACCCCTATTATGAAACTAATTTATAGCTTTCATATGAAATCTATAACCTAATAACAACCTAAGTATATGGGCAGAGGGGAGGGAGAAGGGGGGGAGTGGGTGGAGGGAGTGTGATTGGAGGAATCACCTTTATGGTTTATCTTACAAGGGTACAAGTGAATCTTTCTAAGAGTAGAATATGATTGTCTTAACACAATAACTAAGAAAATGACACGAAGGCTATGTTAACCAGTTTGATGAAATATTTCAAATTGCATATGAAAACACCACACTGTACCCCAGAATTGCATTAATGTACATAGTTATCATTTAATGAAAAAAAGAAAGAAAATGTAGTTCATTGATAATAAAAGAAGAATTGTAATCACTCATGCATATCCAATAGAACATCTGAGTTAATTGATAAATACTTTCAAAGTCTATTTTCAGGCACTGATATGTCATTAAACCAAGAATAAAATTGGAAAATGAGCAGTTATTATTTAGCTAAAATGCACTCACCTGCTTAAATACATACTTCACTGGTGGAGTCTTGTGGCTGGTTGACAAAATACATCATAAATACAGTGAACAAATAGTGAAATCATTAGAAGGAACCTGTATGTGACCTCAGTAAAGCTGCTGACCATCAGAGTACCAGGTGGGGTTGTTTTGTCCAGGAAATATTAATGTGAGCTCAAAGAGAACACTGTCAGAGAAGTCAAAATAAAAATAACAACAACAAAAATAAACACTGAAGAGTGTTTTCAAAAGGCCAGAAACTTTTTCAGGAGATAACTTTGTATCATGGGCCTCCCATTTCACAGAAAAAGAAACTGAGATACACATCAATTTGCCTAAGATTACACAACTAGTAAATAATAGAGATGAAATTTGAACCCAGAAAAAACTGGACCCAGAACTTGCATTTGTAAACATAATGTAACATTATGCCTAAGGATTACCAGGTTTCAAAGGAGGAAGCAAGAGTGGTGAGAGACATTGATAAGGGCTAAATGTTGGGGTGCGGGGGAAGAACATGCATTTCAGTTACCTATTCACAAAGTATTCATTCTCTGTCTTACATTTCTCCAAAATTATTCCCCCAAGATGTTATTAGATACCATGTTTGACCCTCAAACCCACAAGATCTACTCACCTCTCTACTTATCACAATGTCTCCAGTCCTCTTTATAAGGAAAAAAAAACATATAACCTAAAATAAGCAGACTACATTAATACTTTTCTATAAAAAGTAGTTTTTTAGGCTTGGCGCCTATGGCTCAAGTGGCTAAGGCACCAGTCATGTACACCCAGGGTGGCGGGTTCAAACCCAGCCCGGCCTGCCAAACAACAATGACAGCTGCAACCAAAAAATAGCCAGGCATTATGGAGGGTGCCTGTGGTCCCAGCTACTCGGGAGGCTGAGGCAGGAGACTCGCTTGAGCCCAGGAGTTGGAGGTTGCTGTGAGTTGTGGTGACACAGCACTCTACCCAAGGGGATAGCTTGAGGCTCTGTCTCAAAAAGAAAAAAAACAAAGTAGTTTTTTATACTATGATTTTCATATGTATTTAAAAATGGCTAACACCCTACAAAGTGGGTATGATAAATGAATTGAGTTGTAAGAAATAAAATGATTTTAGACCTGGTCTGATCAAAGATTTTCATTAATTATCTAGCAGAAGTGGTTTACAAACACACAAATTAAATTTCCAAATGTTGCCAATGTAACACTTTTCATCCTAACATGGGTAGGAAAAGAGCAGCCATGAGACCTCCTAGGACTCGGAAAATACACGCAGTTGCAGAAGATGAGAGTCTCTGATTATTTATTATTAGAGATTTGTATTTTGTGGTTATCAACAAATCTAAGATTCAAGGAAATTTTTCTTACCAGTGTTTGGAAATTTTGTCTATGAATATCTATTTATAAATTAGTTACTTTCCCCTCTGCTTCTGTTCTTGGCTTTAATTTTGAAGGAATATTAATGATTGATCTTAATTCTCAACTTTTTTAACCAAGTAGTTGCACCCTTTTCTAAATGTCTATTTATATATTGTATATTCAGACTTGGAAAAAATATTGTGAGACAAGAGCTCAATTATCCAAAGAACTGCTCATTTAGTAATGTAAACACACATTCACACACACACACATGCACAGCAGTATAATCAGCAGGTAATCAGAAGTTCAAGGTATTCATACTAGTTCTGGCTATGACTTCCCTTTTCAACTTAGAATAAAAAGGTCTAATATTACTGCTCCAAACTCCTGATCACCAGTCTCATTGAAGGTAGGAGAAGGTGCTTAACTTGGTGATACATGTATTTATATTTGTTTTTGCTCAAAATGTTCTACTTTTAGTAGTTTTGATTCTGTTCTATTTTTCCACCCTATGGAAAAGTTATAATTAGTATTCTGAGCTGAATTAAATATTCTTCTATGCATTTAAATGTGAATTATTCATAATTTAAGAACCCGTTGGTGTTTTTATGGGATATAATACTTCTTGTGATTCTTGGACAATATTACCAAGAAGGGAGAATTGCTATGCTTAAATCATTAGGGAATAAGCAGAGAGCATACAACGCCTTAAATTTCATATGGAAATTCTTGCTGACCCTTGATAGATATATAGTTATAAACAGGGACATGGACATAAATATAGGTATATATTTAGTTATTAATGCCATGAATATGTGCTGCCTGCCAAAGAAAATTTTCCTCTATAAGGATGAAAATGGACACTATTACTATAAGCAATGTTATTCTTATGAATTAATTAAATGAAAACAATTTAAACCCTAGGATAGTAGAAAATCAAAACTTCTAAATGGGTGGCATAGTTAGTTTTTAATAGTACACTGTCAGAAGTCAGTACTTCAGAAAATTTGCAAGTTATATCAACGTTAGCCTGAATGAAGTTTTTTTTTTTCTTCTTCCTCAGAGGAAAAAGAGCTAAGTATCATATGTGGAAACAAGAAGTTATCTAATGGATTTCAAAACCAACAACTTTTATTAAGGCACCAGGGAGATAACATGGTAATAAACAAATTACATTTATGTGGCCCATATGGAAAAAATGCAAACCGTAATGTGATTGTGTGTGATCTAATTTTACTCTATTCATTAAAATTCACAAAGGAAAATTGGTTTATGTTTATAAGTCTGTAAGTTTAAACTAGATTACAGGAAGGCAGTCCACTTTGGAATTTGTAAATCAGACAGTCTCTGTTAGGTTTCATTTTAGTGTAGTGAATATACATACTGGAGACTATAGACATTTAGATTATCGAAAATTATCAAGTATGCATTGAGAACCCACTTGTTATATTTTCTTGATTTTGCCTTTATTGTAGATACAGTCCCTTCAACAGGTTGAAGGAATCAACTAAAGTGAAACTTAATATAATTATATTCAGACCCAATAAATAGTAGACCAATACACAAGGTCTATTAGAAGAAATTAGAAGTATTAGCTTTAAAAATTCAAAGTTATGGAACAAATTGGGAGAAATAGGCAGAGTTTGTGAGCAATGATAAGAAAGAATATGCAATTACATAGCATATATTCTGTTAGGAATATATGTCTCCATTTTCCCATTGTTACTCCTCATTTCTTTTCCTCCTTTGCTCTCACTTTCCTCAGAGTTTGTTTCTGAATCAAACATCAAGATAAATTTATTATCACAATTGACTGTTTCCTCATAAATAAATGTACCCTTTAACTATGAACAGACTATGTCCTTGTTAAATAAAAATTAGTGATAACTAATCTCCTCACTTGTCACTTATATTTAATGATGCAAAGATAATTACCCTGATCTGATCACTGTAAATTATATGTATCAAATCATAATTCATTATATATCCCATGAATACATGCTATTATTTGTCAAAAAATAATTAAATTAAAAAATAAAAATAATTGCAGCCCTCCATCTCTGGGACAAAAATAAATAAATTAAATTATATCAAATTAGATTTCATTCATCTCATAATCTAGTCATATTTCTAGTGTTCACTAGTTACAGGCTAACTGGTAAATACGCTACTATCCATATTGTAGAATGTTTCTTCCATCTTTACAGACAGTTCTATTGAAGCAGTCATGTTCTACTGTCTTTTAAATTTTTCCACAATCCATTATGCTTTCATGACTTATTTTCCCATAGCTGAGATTTCAGAGACCCTCATTATAGATTTTTATCTACATTTTCAAAATGTTGACTCCTTTTACTGTTCATTTTGCCACTTATATACATATAAATGCCACTAAAAATGTAGCAATGCAAACTTCCCTCTTTTATTTTCCACCAAGAATACTGAACAATGCATTAGAAAAATGAGAGACAAACAAGCATGCAAAAACTTTGTGGGCAGTGCTAAAAATAAATTTATTGCTTTCGTTTTGAGTCAATTAGTCTAAAAATACATATAACTAGGCCCTTATTCTCTGTAGTCAAGCTATTCAAAATATATATTTTTTTATTCTTCTCAAGCTTTTTCATTTCTCTCTTTCTGCAAATGTTTTAGCTTCTGTAAAATATCAGAGGTAGGTACAACTAGAATAGATATTCAGTTGTCTTATTTTAGGACTTTCAAGGGATCTAGAGAATGACCAAGGAAAAAGACATATTCAGGAAGGGGTAGTAGCTTGCACAAGCTTGATTTGAGGGATTATCCAACAAGAATGCATGCAAGGGAAGTCCATGATACTGTGAAACTCTGCAGACTACGGCCACCATCTAGAATAGAAGGGAAAAAAGGAACTCCCGAGAAAGAGGGGGGTTGGAAAAGACAGTTATATGTCTAGATAATTTTGCTTAGCAGCACAGTGGAGGGTCTCTGTGTCACTGAGCTCCAAAGTGCAGCAGGACCTTGGGTCTTTATAGCCCTGGGTTTTATATTATCTATGGCTGGCAGATGTTGGACATGGTTTTGCAGAGTATACAAGCAGGCAAGCTTTAGATGCCCAAAAAAAATCTGCTTATTTTGGCTATGTTAACACAATTGGTGTATAAAAATATGAGCTTGCATGAGTAGGCTTTTGAGCTAACAGATCTCATCCTGCTGTGAAGACATAAACAACCTATAAACAAAGACAGCATAAAAAAGCCATCTTGCTGATTTATGTAACACCTACTTACTTAGAACATCTACTCCAACACACAGAACTTCTTTCTGTGAAGTTTCATTGATGAGAATCTTTTCCGTTTTGCAAAACTAATCTCTCCTCTACTGCCCTGGAAATTCATTCTTCTCGACCCCACAAGAAATGAGGCTTACCAATAGGTTCCTACCTTACTCAGAAGATATGTGTGTAATGTCCAAGAAAGAAAAGAACCTTTGATCTTTAGAAATTAATAGAATAACTCCCCTTTTATCTTGAATCATTGTTGACTAGTTTGAATTGATTAGTAAGTAAATAATGAGTATATTTAAAAGTTTTTCCTGATATTTTTCCTAAAGCACAAAAATATGAATACAAGACATTAGGTCAGCCCACATTTAGACGTTAATGGGATAGAGTCCAAAGTAATCAAAAGGGTCTATGCTTTTGAGTTAAACAGGGAAAGACTCAGGTTTTGGCTATAACTAAACTGGTAAATGATAGAGAGACAAGGCATTACTATTCAGTTCTACAGTTCTTTGTAAAATCATAAAAGAATTTAAAATCCTGCCCTGATTCCAAATATTTCATTCTATTGATCAAATTATAGATGTCATTATGCAAATAACTGTAGATAGGTCAAATGTTTAAACTAATACCTAGTTCACTTAGGTGTCAAAAGGAAACCTCAGAAACTATAGGGTTATCTATTTAAGATGTGATTGAAGATAGATAGATAGACAGTTTTTGGAAGAAGATACACAGTGAATTCAAATGAAAAGCTGATGAATCCAAACAGAAGCTTTTTATGATTTTGGATAAAATCTATTTAAACTGGGGTGAGATGATATCTCATTGTAGTTTTGATTTGTATTTCTCTGGTCGTTGGTGATATTGAACATTTTTTCATGTATCTCTTGGTCATTTGTATGTCATATTTTAAGAAATGTTTATTCTGGCTCGGCGCCTATAGCTCAACCGGCTAAGGCGCC
>NW_003852407.1:21347235-21373322 GCF_000181295.1 Otolemur garnettii
TTCTGATCTTTTGCCCATTTTTTAATTAGTTTATTTGATTATTTTCTTACCAAATTGTTTGAACTTCCCATATGTTCTTGGTTATGAATACTTTTTCAGATAGGGAGTTTGCAAATATTTTCTGTAGGTTGTGTCTTATTTCCTGTGCAGAAGCTGCCCAGCCTAATAGGATTCTCCCTGCCCATCTTTGCTCGAATTGCCTACCCTTTGCAGAGATGCTATGTATACTGTAAAGTATACTATGGGTATTCAAGGGAAGCTCATATCTTAATGACTTGCATGTCTAGTAATAATGATTTCATAAGTTTAAAATCAATATTTAATTATGAGCTATAAGTAGCTTAAGAATTGAATTGATAATAGATTACAGATGATGGGCAAAAGGGAAGAGACAGGAGAGAAGTGGATCAGAGGAACCCAAAGCCTGGTGCAAGATGCACTGCTGAAGGCCTGGCCCCTTTAAGACTCTAGAGGCTACCTTACTGAAATTTCACCTCTCCTGTGGCATGACTCCTCTGCAGACGTCACTGAACAGGCAAAGCTTGCCCTGGTGGCGTTGCCCTCTCATGGAGAGTGAGTGCTTTGGGGGAGTTAAGGAATGCAGAATGTTTAAACCTCAGTAAAGACAGCAAGAGTTGCTCTGGACTAGATAAGGAAAAAAAATCTCCTTTCTTCTGTCACCTTGATATGGTCAGAAGCAGTGGTCTGTCTGAGCACAAGACTTCTTGAGTGTTAATTGTTACTCCTGTGATTTGTGTGCATGGCCTAATTGGGGTCTTCTCTGACATCCTACTCCTGGAGTGTGTTCACTGACCCATGTTCTGTCTGTATTAAGGTCATAAATACCTTACAGCAATGAAATAAAAGAAAAAGTTCAATTAATGTAATTAAAGAAATAGTTTAGTTAAGAAATGCAAACACAACAAGAACCATAATGTAATTGTTTGCTTGTCTTCATTAAATTAATGATTAAAACAATGATATATGAAATAAAAACAGAGCTAGCCTAGAACAAAGGGGCTGTTTTGATGATCTTCACTGCAAAAGACAAAACAGTCTCTTGACCCAACTTAAAAACTTTCTCTGTGTCTTGTCTGCATTTTTCCCTCATCCTCTCTTCTTCACCAGTTGCTGGGAGGGAACTCATGACATAATTTGGGGCTGAGCCCCAAAATCCTTGAGACATTTATTACTCAAGAAATCTTTGCCCAGACCAATAATACCCTGAAATATTTTCTAGTGTTTCTCCTATAGCTTTATACTCCCAGGTCTTAAATCTAATGAATGCTGGTGAAGACATGGAGAAAGTAAAAGCCTCATACATTGTTAGTGGGAATTTAAATTAGTGCAGCCATTATCGAACACTCTGGAGCTTCCTCAAATACTGTAACTAGAAATAACATATGATTCAGCAATTCCACAACTGAGTGTATAACCAAATAAAGGCAGTATAAGTCAGAGAGACACCTTCATTTCCATTTTTATTGTAATAGCCAAAATGTGATTCAATATAAATATCCATCAATAGATAAATGTATAAAGAAAATGTGGTACATATGCACAATGGAATATTTATTATTCAGCCATAAAATAGACTTAAATCCTGTTATTTGCAACATGGATGGAACTGGGCGGAGAATGTTATGTTAAGTGAAATAATCCAGGCACAAGGAAACATATTTCATGAGTTTTTTATAATATGTGGGAGCTAATGATTAAAAAATAAAATTGAACTCATGGAGATAAGAGAATAGAATAATGATTTCCAGAGCCTGGGGAGGATACTAGGGAGGGGAGAATAAAGTGCAAATCAGTGAAAAACCAGAGATAGACTGAATGAAGCCTCGTGTTAGCAAAATAGGATGTGTATGATTAATACTTTATTGTATATTTCAAAAAATAACTTAGAGTTTCTACAGAAAGAAAAAATTCTTCAGTGGATACCCTAATTTCCCTGATTTGATCCTCATACACTGTAGGCCTATGGACAAGTTTCATATGTGTTATTTTGGAACTCTTTTTCGGGAATGACCAACAGAGCTGTCCTTGCAGGAGGACTGACAATGTAGTTCACAAATTCATTCTAAAAAATTGCTTGGAAGGTTGGACTAGGCCCTGGCATCGGTGCATAGCTTTCCAAGGGTAGTACTTTGAAGGTGGCTGTAGTAATATTTAACAATGAGGTTGGCAGGGTGATTCAAGGTGAATAATAACACCAACACAGTCCATTTTGCACTGAACTGAGGGGCCCTGTGGAGGCCAATAATCCAAGCCCTTGACAGAGAGAGACAAGGGTGTCCGCTCTCCCAACCATCCTCACAGGCCTTTATTGAAATCTCAGGCAAGAGAAAACATGGCACAGAGGCAAGCTTCAAATAGAAGGTAAAAGTTGCAAAATAAGGAGTTTATCTTTAGGTGCATGATGCGTGATTTAACTCCTAACACATTTTGTTTACTGCACTTCTGTCTTGCCTTTGGCTTATCACTGCTAAATATGACTTAGGGTTGAGACAGTATGCTGTGTCTATTGAGTATTTTTTTTAATACAATCTGGGACATTTATAGTTTGCATCAACAAAAAGGTATAAAAATTTAAGGCACAGTGAATAATTATAAACTGGCCACTAGTGGACAAGTATCGAAACTAAAATTCAAGAAACATAAACTTTCATCAGCCTCTACCTTTCTTGTACTACAGAGAGAGATTTGAAAGATCACTTTTAGACACAACTGCCTTCCCTTGATAACCAAATAAATATCTGAGTTGCAGGTACTAACTCACATGAAATAAAAACAAGTTGGAGGAAAGAGATCAGGTTAGCATGTTTTTAGAGCTACTGGTGAATCATACTTTATGTGACAATTACATAATCTAAAGATTAACTTTTTAAGCACAAAGTTATAAAGGGTTTACACCCATAAATAGATTACCAGCTCGGCGCCCGTAGCTCAGTGACTAGGGTGCCAGCCACATACACCAAGCCTGGTGGGTTCGAGTCTGGCCTAGGCCTGCTAAACAGCAGGGAGAAGAAAAATGTTTTGTTTTTAGTACTCAGGGTCAGCAGTGATGCTTAAATTTAGTCCAGATTACTCTGTCCTGAGTGCCTGGCACTTTTAACCCTACTCTTTATCCTACCTTAGGTATGTAACACGTTCTCCAGGATGAGTTTGCCAACTTAATTGCCAGACCTCTTATACATACACAACTATTATGCAGCCAAAACAGTTAAAAAATAAAAAAGTGAAAATGAAAAATCTAAAAAGAATTCTAAATATCCCATTCACATGTTAATGCATATCTAATTGACATGTGCCTATAAATTATGAGCCGTCAGATTCACAGGTGGTTGTTTGCCTAAGTTTAAAGAACAATTGTTTCAAAATACTGGGACTTTTCTTCCTTCTGAAAATTTAACTGAATAATATGGTTTGATAATTAATTTTAATTATATCAATATTATACTCATCTACAATGTCTGTGATCAAAAATTTATTTACAACTATCAATTCTAAGTAAACTAGGATCACCATGTTATGACACAAAAAAAATTCTGCTTAACCATAATTTAAAAAAAAAGGCAGCATGTGAGCTGAAAAGTCACAATTTCAATGAAAGAATGTCTGTTAGACCTATTTATAGGTGAAGAAATGGGCTGCTATATGAATTAGGTCACAGCTATCTTTTACATCTTTCAGTAAAATGTTATTAAAAGTTTTATTTTGTATTTGTTGAGTTTGTTTTTAGGATAATATGTTCCTTTTTCTTTAAAATTAAATGTATTTCTCATTCTGTATACTTTGCAGAATTAGTTACTTAGTGTGCCCATTACCAAACTAGTGTTCATTGTACTCTCACCACCTCCCATCTTCCCTCCTTTCTTGGTTTCTAATGCTTCTTTGTGTCCATATTTCCCCATTTTCCCCTCTCAATTTTTAGAGAGTACATCTGTTCATTGTTTCACCAATCCTGAAACAATTCTCTTAGTGTAATGGTCTCCAGTTCCATCTAATTTGCTGCAATATAAGTTATTTCATTTCCTTTTATGGCTCAGTAGTACTTTGTGGTGCGTGCGTGTGAGTGTGCACGTGTGTGTATATGTGTGTGTGCGATCTGACAATTGACTTCTTGAATGCATTGTAGAAAAAGTGCTCCCTTTGGGAAGCTATGCATCAATGCCAGAGCTTAGACTACCCATCAAAGCACTTACTCCAGGATGAGATCACATCCTACTTCAATGGCTCTGATAGTCATTCTAGAAAGAGCTCCAAAATTGCTTTCAAGGGTGAACTAGGCACTAGCATTTGTACATAGCTTCTCAAAGGGCATGCTTCAAAGTTGACCAGAATGATATTCAGCATGATGTATGTAGCACTTTTTCTAGGATAAGTCCATGAAGTTAATTGTCCAATCTTTTGTGTGTGTGCCAGGACATCACATTTTCTTTGTCTCCTCATCAGTACTGGACACTTAGGTTGATTCAAAATCTTTGCAGTTGTTGATTGTGGTGAGATGGACAATTGAATGTAGGTGTCTTTTTGATAAAATAACTTCTGTTCCTTAGAGTTGATACTCAGTAGTGGCATTTTTTGGAATAAATGGTAAATTTATGTTTATTTCTTTGAGGAATCTGTTTTCCATAGAGACCGTACTAATCTCTAGTCCCACCAACAGTGTATGTATTTCTGTCTCTCTGCATTTACTCCAGAATTTATTGTTTTGACTTTTTAATAATGGTCATTCTGACAAGCATAAAGTGACATCTCATTGCAGTTTTAATTTTTATTTCAGTGATGATTCGAAATGTTGGACATTTTTTCATATTTTTTTGGCCACTTATCTATCTTCTTTTTTAGTTTAATTTTTATTAAATCATAACTATATGCATTTATGGGGTACAATGTGATGATTTGCTATGCAATGTGGAATGCTTAAATCAAACTGATTAACATAACCATCACTTCACTTATTTTTGCGACGAGACATTTATAACATACTGTTGGTTATTTTTAAATGTACCCTTGCACTGTGTACATTAGATGAGACACCACCAAATACCCTCTCTCTACTCACCCTCCTTGCTTCCCTCTCTCTCCCTCTTTTCCTCCTTCTTTCTGAACTATCTTCATGTTTTATCATTTGTATGAATGTGTAAGTGCTTATATATTGGTTTCATAATAGTATTGAGTACACTGGATACTCTTTTTTCTCCATTCTTGAGATATTTTACTTAGAAGAATATGTTCCAGCTCCACCCAGTCAAACATAAAAGATGTAAAGTCTCCCTCTTTTACGGCTGCATAGTATTCCATGATATACATATACCACGATTTGTTTATCCATTCATGGGTAATAGGCATTTAGACGGCTTCCATGACTTGGCTATGGTGAACTGGCTATTGGTGAATTCTGGTGCAAGTGTCTTTGTGGCAAAATGATCTTTGTTCATCTGAGTAGATACCTAGTAATGATATAGCAGGATCAAATAGTAGGTCAATTTTTAGTTCCTTGAGAATTCCCCATACTTCTTTCCTAAGAGACTGTACTAGTTTGCAATCCTACCAGCAGTGTAGAAGTGTTTCTTTCTCTCCACATCCACGCCAACATCTGCAGTTTGGGGATTTTTTGATGTGGGCTAATCTCACTGGAGTTAGGTGATATCAAAGTGGTTTTGATTTGCACTTCTCTGATGATTAAAGATGATGAGCATTGTTTCATGTGTTTATAGGCCATGCACCTGTCATCTTCAGAGACGTTTATGCTCAAGTCTCTTGTTCACAGAGAAATGAGGTTGTTAGTTCTTTTCTTATTGATTAGGTTGAGTTCTCTGTGAATTCTAGTTATTCTAGTTATCATATCTCTGTCAGAAACAAATCTGCAAAATATTCTCCCATTCTGAAGGCTGCCTGTTTCCTTTATTTACAGTGCCCTTAGCGTGCAGAAACTTTTTAGTTTGATCAGATCCCAGTAATATATTTTTGGTGTTGCTTCAATTGCAAGGGGGGTCCTGCTCATAAAATATTTTCCTAGGCCAATGTCTTCAAGCCTTTTCCCTCCACTCTCTTCTAGTATTTTTATAGTTTCATGTTTTAAGTTAAAATCTTTTAGCCAGTGAGAATCAATTTTTGTTAGTGATAAAAGGTGAGGGTCCTATCTTCTTTTGAAAAACTTCTATTTATATACTAACAACAGCCAACATGAGAGTCAAATCAAGGATTCAATACCATTTGCAATATCTACCACGAAAATTAAGTACCTGGAAATATACTTAACCAAGGAGATGAATGATCTCTACTAGGAGAACTACATAACCCTCAAGAAAGAAACCATAAATGACATAAATAATTGAAAAAACATCCCTTGCTAATGGATTGGTAATCAACACTGTTAAAATGTGTCTATTACCTAAAGTGATTTACTGATTCATTTGCAATCCCCCTCAAAATATCAACACCATATTTCACAAATCAAAGAAAAATAAATCTGTGTTTAATGAGTTAATTAATTGTGAAAGAAGACACATTGAAAACCTATTCTCTTGCATGCCATTTTTTTTTTTTTGGTCTGTTAACACAAAAATTATAAGTACTTCGTCTTTCTATTTTATGGCATAGGTAGTATAGATGTGCTTTAAATAACAAAATGAGCCCCAGATTCTACAAAATTTCAATCTATTCAGCCACATAAGATTTGTATCTTTCAAAGCAGAACATATCAATATTTTGGAAAACAAAAGTGTAAGTATATACTTCCCTTCTTTACTGAAAGTATTAACACATTGAAAGGGTACACAGTGAAGTTTTAATGAAATATATATTTGGAGAATTATATGAAAAAATTCAAGTGATAAAATATGTTAAATCCTAAAATGGACTTCTTAATTAGATTTTAAAATCTTTCTCTTGGAACTCCTTCTTATACTGTGGCCTTCCATACCCAAAGTTAGATTCTTATTTCCTTTTAATGTTCACAGATTGCATGCTTCCAGGGACTCTTAAAGTAAGGATACTGTATAAGCATTAAAATCAGTGAATGTGTGGCCCACCTAACATCCCAAATCTCATAGAGATGAATGAGTAAAAAGAGGGATAAAGAACTATCCAACAGCCTTACCAGGCCTTAACGAAGATTACAAGGTAGATGTATGAATTTGTCAAAAATATTTTCTTGAAAAATAGGTCTGGAATTAGTATGTCCTTTTTGCTTTGTTTTAGGCACTAAACATTCACAATTAATTTTCCAAAGTATAAATATTTTAGTCCTTGTATATTGACACTGGATGATGCATTATTATTTACACTGTTATTATTATTCTTTTTTACACTATGGTAAAGTTTCTTTGACCAAACATCCTATTGAAATAAGGCTTCCAGTGCCTCACTGGACAGCAGGCTATTTCTGAATTACTTGCTGACTAGCACTAAAAGCTAAAACTTCTGGATAAAGGACGATAGACTCATGAATTTTTATATATCCTTAATTTTGAAAATTAATTAATTTACAAAGTATTAAGATTATTAAAATATTACTGAGATATCAGAGTGTCAAACAAACAGAATATAATTCTTGAATATATAGTTCTTGAAGCACTAGCATAAGAATGACAGTGATAAGGTTGGCCAAAAGAAATGGACACTTATTACTAATCCTTCCATAACCCCAAACAAAACGAAGCAAGCAGCCCAAATACCCCCACCTCAAAAACAAGTATTGTTCTTGCCACTTCATACAAAAAGAGTCACTCTTCACTCCTAAACATTATTTTATCATTTGTTTTTTATTATTTGCCGAAACTAGTTTTTACTGGAGACAACAGAATGATTTCACATAGATGTAAAAACAACATTGCTGGAAAAAAAAAATAGAAAAATATCTGAGATCAGGTTCTGTTTTGATACCCTCAAGATCTGTGCCTTTAGAATTTTACTGAGCCTCATTGAAAATTAATAAACAAAGTCATATCCTAGGTCTTGATTAAATTAACCCAGCCAGTATATGAGACTATCACATAGCTTATGTTCCCTAAATGGTATCTAATGCTGGTGGCTGTAATGAAGGAATGTTGAAAAGAACAGAAGAATTGTTAGACGTATGTGTTAAGAAGATGTTCTTTAAGAAGCACATATACCATGTTTACATTGAAAAAATGGTTAAATTTGGTCAAGAGAGCCACAATTTAATTGAGATTAGAAAAAAATGTTCAAATTTAAGCATTAAGAATATGAAAGTGTCAATGAAGTTTAAAGAAAATATTTTCCTAATGCAATCTAAAATTGGTAGGAATCTATGCCTGATTTAATTTTGATAATTTTAACTGTGTCAATTGATCTAATACTAGTTATTCTTTGCTTCTTGGATATGCCATAAGGAATATAACTGCACGGCATGGCCCTCTACTTCCTCTGTGTTTCAACTAAATATTGCAGGCCACAGTCAGGAATAGTTTTGTGAGATTTTCCTGTACTGAAAGAATAAGTAAAATGTGTCCACCACTTTATAGCTTAAATATCATAAATGGTAGTGCACTCACACTTACATCAGAGTCGCTGTTGGTTCTCACATTGATCTTCTGCAGTAGAGCCTTGGGTACGGAATGCCACCATTTGGCAAGTCCTGCAGATGGTTCTAATACTCTCACCTCTCCTCTCCTCCAATTAAGCAGATAAACTGACATTCACAGCTTTATTGAGTTATTATAGGAGCAACTATAGAACAAAAGTAATCAGTTTTCTGTTTTAAACTAAAGATGTTCATATGAGAGACAGAGAGAACATTTGGGATGTGATGTAGTTACATCAAAGTCTCTTCAACTATGGAATTCTTATTTTTCATTATCAATTTAATATAAGAATACATTTTTTGTTTTGAGTGTTTCACTTTGTCAACTGAGCTAGGGTGTTATGGCTTAATGGCGTCAGTCTGCCTCACAGCAACCTCAAACTTCTGGGCTCAAGCAATCTCCCTGCCTCTGTCTTCAGAGTAGCTGAGAGTACAGGAACACACCACCAGGCTAGATGCATTTTTCCATTTCTTGTAGAGATGGGGTCTTGCTTTTGCTTAGGCCAGACTCAAACTCCTGACTGTAAGTGATCTTCCTGCCTCAGCTTCCCAGAAAGCTAGAATTGCAGATGTGACCCACTGCACTCAGCTGTGAAATTCTTTAATATATGAGAAGTTTTCTATTTAATAATTACATGATTTAATGCATTTCTATGATATTAGAATGACTATACGAAGAATATGGGTTTTCTGTGGTTTAAAAACATAGTAATTATACTGCATAAATAATTATCATATAGAAATACTATAGTTCATATAATCATAAAGGTATATTTGCAGTGATAACTAAGAAAACAAATTCAGAGATGTTAATATTACATTCAGGAGTGGTGGTAGTAAGGCCCTAGAGTGTCAGCAGCAGTGAAATCTAGCTCTTCAAAACTCAGCTTTTAGTCTCTTGGAACTAGAACAAACCGAAGTGAACAAAGCAAAGCCGTCTCCTTTTGTCTCTGAAAACCCAACATGAGCTCTGTTTTTCTTAGGTATGAAAGTGGGGAAAAGGTGGAATCTGGGGGCTTTTTGATGTTAGATCACTCCATATGATACTGCATTATATGTAGAACATAATGTGAGAGTTCAAAAACACAACCTTAAATACCATGAAAAAGTCTTACTGTTTACACACCATTTCTCAAGGAAAGTTATTTTAACTGTAATTCGTATGCATTAGCACTGGCCTAAAAGAACAAAAAACTTTCTGAAATATGTTCCTCCAAGATGCAGTATTTTTAATTTTCTCTATCAAAATGTGAGTTTTATATGTTCTCTCTGACTACTAATATCTTATCTCTCGTCCCTGAATGACTAGTGAATATATTACATGTCATTTCTAGTGAACAATAAGTAGCTGAAAGTTTTCTACATACAAATCTTCCAAGTTGCTTTTGGCAGGATGTACTACGGATACCATCATCCCTGATGGCCAAAATAAAAACAATTCATCTGGAAGAATTAATACAAACAGAGAAGAAAGGAAAGATGCCCCAAGACTTGAATTAGACAGTTTCAATTCACTATAATTCTGGTCTTAGAAATGAACTACTGTTGAGAAGCAATGTCTATCCCCATGACAACGCCTGTTTTTTCAGACACTGGAATCACTTATTATTCATTCTCCGTGAGGGGTAACCCTTTGCTGAACAATAAAAGGAAATTACTCCTCCCTTGCCTGCTATCATCAAGGCTTTCTATATGCATAACAATATTTTGAAAAACATCACCATTTTATGATGAAAATTTGTCAAGCAGTTATTTCTCTCTGCCCTCAACATCTTCACTAGATCACCCAGCTTGATCCAAAAATGTAGCTCAGATCTTCCCTTCTGGAGAGCAATTCTGGACAGTAAAAATGCAAACCAATTGCTATCACCATATTCATATACGGTTTATAGAATTCATCATGTCAACAGACATTTGTCTGTTTCCTTGCTTCTTGTGCTGCAGTCTTTGATAGCAGAGATTATAGTTATTTACTGACAACTTTTTCCAGAAAGCCTGTACAAAGGAGTCTGAATGAATACATCCATAAACAAGAAGAAAAGAAAGATGAATTGTACTTAGAAGTCCAAAATTCAAATGTAATTTACCCTAGATTATTGTCTAGTAATACTAATTTTACTCTATATTATTAACTAGTTCAATGCAATTTATCTTCATAATTTTTTTCCTATTGCTCTTATCTATCTGAGTTTGAAAAGATTCAGTAACCTTTTAAACAAACATCTACCAATTCTGTATAATTGTAGATCTTGTCTCAGCAGAAAATGAAAGAATGACATAGTATTTGTAAAGGTATATAATCTATCTGGAATTTTTCTGGATGTCTTATTTATTTTCTCTTACTGTATCAGGAAAACACAGTATAAAAATCAATAAGTTAATGAATGATAATTATTAATTTTATGAAACAAATTTGATTTAAAAAACTATATAATTGCCCTCTGTATATGATTTGTATTTTTAAGCTTCAACTTTAGAAAATCACAGAAATAAGATAATTTTTCAGAAACATGGTTTTTAAAGGATATATCTATATGTATTTATCAGACACATGATTTTGGTTAGAAATGTAGGAACTGTTTTAAAAACTTCTCAAAATTCTTTGTTGGGATTAAACAAAATCTCTTGAATCACATTTCTGTCTATGTCCTTAAGTTTTATGAATATAAATAGGTTGATTCCAAATTTTATATCCATTAATGGTTAATTACATCAATGTATGGAAATTTAATAAAATGGATTTCTAATTACATATTTGAAAATTGAATAACATCTTCATAATGACTGTATATAGAGTCAAAAAAGAAACATTTTCATTCTCATAAAAACAAGAAGACTAAGGCAGCAAAGGTCAGTTCTGAATAAAATTAAGAAAAGTAATTAAGTAAATATGCTAGCATATGAAATTGAAGCCACGTACCGTGACTTTCATAAATGCACATGTAGCCCACATGGATTATAAAAACTTCTTACATAACACCAGCATTTGTGAAAAATTTGTTACAATATATTATTATAGTTAAATTTTATAATTTTTTGGAACACAGCTTTTTTATTAAAGACAGTTCTTCAAAAGGATGCAAAGACATAGTATATACGGGTAAAAATAAGTATGTATAAAACTTGAGTGTGAAGTCAGTGAATTTAAATTTCGTGTACCTTGGAAGTAGAGAAGGCAGTCTGATAACAGCTTTCATTATCTAGAAATAACTAAGGAAATCATAATTCTGTCAAGATGGAGGATTATCAGAAGCTCTTGAATCTTTTTCCCTAAATGAAGTCTGGATAAATTTTAGAAACCAAAGGTGCTTGTATATTTAATATAAAGATACAACAGTAACTACTGCCAAGGTGAGAAACTTCTGGCATCTCTGCAGAATGTGATCAAATGATGTGTATAGATACTGCAGATCGTAGGATGGGATATTGGGGCCAATGTAGCAATGAGAAAATAAGTAAAAGGAGCACATTTCAAATTCTATGCTATTTTTTTTTCTCAGTTACCTGAGGCGGTTATAACTTAAGCCCATAGACTTCTATGTTCACTGTCTCTGCAAAACAGGAGGTCAGACGGAAAACCTTCCTGAGGTAAGGACACCTGCTAGCATTCACCTCTCCACCTCTTCACCAGCCAACACTGCACTCCAGGGGCTAGAACCTAGGTAAGTCTACGACCTGATGCTTATCTGATAGAGCTGTGATATGAGGAGGTCTGAACTCTGTCCAGAAGTTCAACCGCTTCCTGCTCTTTGATATAAGTGACAACATACTTGGATCTTTCCCTTCCACAACGAACATTCCCAGATTAAATAGGAACACGATCACAGCAGCAAAAATACTTGAACACAAGAAGTACAACTGCTATAAAAAAAAAAAAAATGCCCCTCCAACAACAAAAATGTACAATGTTAAAGGGAAACTATTGGAAAAAGTAGGCCCAACACTGAGAATATGTTTTAGACAAGAAAGAATATAAAACATGAATGCTACCATCAACAATGAATATCATTTAAAATGACAATAAACTAGTCACCTGGAGATCAGATTGAGGAATTCTGTCAGAGTTGACAGGAAAATATAAAATAATGGGAACAAGAAAAGACAGGTTTCAGATATGGAGCATGCCATAAATGGGGTAATAGTATCATCAGAAAGATAGAGAAGCTAAAAGGGAGAGTAATAAGCGTGTGACTAAATAATAACAATGGATTTCCCAGAACTAAAGAAAGATAAAAGGACCCTGACTGCGAGAGGTGAATGGGAGATTAATGAGCAAATTGTTAGGAAAACACATTACAAATGAAAGTTACAATTACCAAAAGATCAGAGAAGATTCTAATGGCTATTAAATAGGAAAAATACAATACCTACAAAGAGAAAAAACATTAGTGCTCTTTGAAGCAAACCAGGAGCAAGAAGTAAACAAAGGCTTATTTTTAACATAATGAATGAAAACATATTGACAATAATTTGAGAGTCCCTGTTAAATAAGAAACACAAATAGGAGGTGAAGTAAGAAATTGGGAACATACGGGTAACCAAATGTTTTGGAAAATGCTATTGACATTTAAAAATTAAAGAGAAGAGAAAGGAAAAAAAACATTACAGATACTCATAACAACAAAAAATTAAAAATCTTGATAAAATCAATACAAAGTGTAGAAAATAAGAGGAGGTCAAAGGGATCAATAATGTTACATTTTCATTATAAAAAAAAAGTAAGGATACTTTAACATTCTTAGGCTTGAGAATAATGATGGCACAGATAAAAATATAAATAGCAGAATAAATTCAATTCAAAAAAAGCAGAAAAATGAAGAAAATTAACAAAGATTGAATGGAAAGCAAGCTGTAATTTTACATTAATTAAATATTCATGAGCTAAACTAATTTTAATGTTCAATGAAAAATAAACATAAAAATTTAAATAATCCTAGAAACAGTTTGTATTAATTTATATGAATCTTAAATTCAAGTTAATTAATTCTATTATTTAAAATTTAAAATTACATGTTTTCTAGGCAATAAAATATATATGTGCATGTATATACATATACATATAAGCAACCTATCTATCTGTGTACATGTAGAAGATATTTGGAACAAACCGCAGTATTCCAGAGTAAATCAAAAAGTCTGTCAGTGAAAAATGTAATAAATGGCATCTCTACCATGATAGTAACTTAGAATTAAAAGGTCCTTGATGATATATCTTGTCCTAGTTCTAACTCAAGATATATGTGAAATAATCATAAAGTCAGAATGTTCATGTAAGTTACTATTTTCCAAATGAAATTCATGTCCGGATAAAGTTGGGCAACAAAAACTGTTGTGTTTTAATTGCCTATCGCTATAGAAGTAATAGTTTTAAATAAGTTGTGGCTAATAGTTGGAACAATTTATTATTACTCATAATTTTGTTGGTTGACTGGACTCAGCTGGACAATTCTACCCATGTGGAGGTGACCTTGGTCACTGACTGTATTGAAATGTAGAGTTGTCAAGATTAGAAAAGGACTTTGTTCATGTGATTGCAGCTTTGTGACACACACCTGCAGCCCGGGGCTCCCTCTTGTCTCCACGCGTGTACTCTGCACATAGATAGCTTGGGTTTCTATGTTAATTATTCCATAATGTACATGAAACCTAGAATATGCAATTTTTAATATTTTGTTTATAACCATAATGTGATGATTTTTTTTTTTTTTTTACTAGATGAGTGGTGAATTATGGAATCAGATAGCACAGGTTCAAATCCCAACTGCCTGATTCAAAATATGCAAGTATCTTTTCCCATTGGGTAGGTTGTCTATTTGCTTTGTTTGTTGTCTCCTTAGCTATACAGAAGCTTTTCAGTTTAATTAAGTCCCATTTGTTTATTTTTGTTGGTGTTGCAATTGCATGGAAGTCTTCATAAAGTCTTTCTCTAGACTGATATCTTCAAGTGATTTTCCCATGCTTCATTGGAGGATTCTTACCATATCATGCCTGAAGTTTAGGTATTTTATCCATTTTGAATCAATTTTTGGGAGTGGAGAAAGGTGCAGGTCCAGTTTCAGTCTTTTACATGTGGATATCCAGTTCTCTCAGCACCATTTATTGAATAGAGATTCTTTTCCCCACTGTATGTTCTTGTTTGGTTTATCAAAGACTAGGTGGCTGCAAGATATTAGTTTCATCTCTGGGTTTTCCATTTGGCCAGAGGTCTGTGTCTCTATTTGGGGCCAATATCATGGGGTTTTGATCACTATGGTCTTGCAGTATGGCCTAAAGTCTGATAGGCTGATGCCCCCTGGCTTTGTTTTTATTACTAAGAATTGCCTCAGCTATATAGTTTTTTTTTTTTCTGGTTCCATACAAAAATTAAGAACTGCTTTTTCTAAGTCTTAAAAGTATGATGTTATTTTAGTAGGGATGGCAATGAATCTGTAGATTGGTTTGAGAAGTATAGATATTAGGATCTACTGAGAACTCAAATTATTTAACATAAAAAGAGCCAACAATGCCTTAAATCACTTGGCAAGCAGTGAGATGAATGGAACCTTCTCTAAAGAAGACTGACAAACATATGAAAAAATGCTCATTGTCCCAATTATTAGATAAATGCAAATCAAAACCACCCTGAGATATCATCTAACCCCGGTGAGACTGGCCCACATCACAAAGGCTCAAAACTGCAGATGCTGGTGTGGCTATGGAAAGAATGGAACACTTTTATACTGCTGGTGGGACTGCAAACAAAAACAACCTTTTTGGAAGGAAGCATGAAGAATCCTCAAAGAACTCTAATTAGACCTTCCATTTGATCCTGCAATCCCCATTACTGGGCAGCTACCCAGGAGGAAAAAAAATCCTTTTACCATAAGGACACATACACTAGACTTTTTATCAGAGTTCAGTTTACAATTGCCAAAATGTAGAAACAGCCTAAATGCCCACCAACCCAGGACTGGATTAATAAGCTGTGGTACATGTATGCCATGGAATACTATTCAACCACTAACAAAAGATGGAGACTTTACATCTTATGTATTAAACTGGTTGAAAGTGGAACACATTATTCTTAGTAAAGCGTCACAAGAATGGAGAAGCAAGAATCCTATGTAAAGAATTCTGACATGAGGACAATGAAGGACCTAGAACACGGTGGGGTGTGGGTGAAGGGGAGAGCAGAGAAAGGGAAGGAGGGAGGGAGTGGAGGGTCACGCTGTGTAACACACCTTTTGGGGTGGGACACAATTATGAGAGGGACTTTACTGAACAAATGTAGTCAATGTAACTTGGTTCTTGGCACCTCAATGAATCCCCAACAATAAAAAATAAATCCTAACTGCCATTTACCAGCTGTGTGACCTTAGGCAAGCTATTTACAATGTCTCCAGACAGTTATTTCCTCTTTTATAAAAATCATCTAATTTTTCATTTGTAAAATCTGAGTTAACATACATATGATTATTAAAATGACGCTTGTCAGCTAGCTTTGATGATGTTCAACTGAAGATGAAAATAAGGACGATGATGAAGACAATGTTTATGATAAATAAAAATGTGCATAAACACATACTGAGACCTCCTCTCTCTGGCTCAAAACTGCTGGAAATGATTGGAGAACACTGCATCTATCTGCCATATTCAATATCATGTAAATCTATTGCATATGGATTTCAAAGTTAAACTAATTTTCCAGATCTGCTTTGGCTTCATTTGTTAAATATTTAATTGGTATGAAATTTCTGCAAGTTAAGGGTCTGCTCTATTCTTTCCCTGAACACAAATGGTAATATTTCTCTACTGAAAATATTTTGTTCTTCAACTCTGGTGAAAACAGACAATTTAAATGTAAATATCTCTCAGGCTATTTCAGATTGCATGGTTATGCTGTATAATGCTTGCCACACAAAACTATTTAATAATCTATAGCATAGAGAGTAGCTCCTGCTTCTGTATGTAGAGGTAACGTAAGCATTTTTGATTCATTCATTTTCTAGACTGAGGCTGCATTTAGTCACAGAAGTGTCTAAGAACTCTAGGCTCATATATACTCCTACAGGAAATTTAATGTCTCATTGGCAGCATTCACTTGAAAATGTAAGCTTATAAACTATCTTTACAATATATAATACTTTTCTTCCTCAGACTGAATAAATTCCCAGTCATATAAAAACATCTTATTTTAAACTCCAGCAATTGTGTTTTATGAAAGTATACCCTGATTTTCATTTTTAACTTAAATACATTTTATGTATTTAAGGAATCATCTGTAAGATATTGTTGATTTTCATTTTGTTTGTGTGGACATTAAACATTCCTCCTTAAAAACAGGGCTAAGATCCTAGCAGTCTGGGAGGCCAAGAAGGGTGGATTGCCTGAGCTCACAGTTTTGAGATCAGCCCGAGCTAGAGCAAGACCCCTTAAAATAGCCAAGTGTTGTGGTGAGTACCTGTATTCCCAGCTTCCTGGGAGGCTGAGACAAGAGAATCACTTGAGCCCAAGAGTTTGAGGTTGCTGTGAGGCAGTGACACGACAGTACTCTACGGAGGGTGACAAAGTAGGACTCTGTCTCAAAAAAAAAAAAAAAGTGGGGTTAAGGAATTCCATTTTTAATAAATGTAATAAAAGAAAAATTTTAGGTCTTGTTATTTTTTCATTTTTTTATTTTAATATATGAATTGTTAGGGCTGGCAGAGGGTACACTGGTGGCAAGGAAGCAGTGAAAGGCAGCAGAGAGAGGGAACAGAAGTCAGGCAAGGAATCAGATTGGGGCGATGGATTGTTCCCTGGTGAGAATACACAGAGTAAAGAGCTAGTAAGTGACCTTTCAATGACTTGGGGCTCATTACCATCTAATTAGCACAGCATGGGTGAAGTTTTCATGAAGAATTCTAGGAGGATGCAGGCATAGTAAGGAAACTCTTATA
The DNA here is from genome assembly GCF_000181295.1 of Otolemur garnettii. Lineage (NCBI taxonomy): Eukaryota > Metazoa > Chordata > Mammalia > Primates > Galagidae > Otolemur > Otolemur garnettii. Next base: position 21,364,711 of record NW_003852407.1, read on the forward strand.
TGACTAACCTCTTATATAACCTACCCTGCTATGTAATTTGCTGTGGAGTCTGTTATATAACCCCCACCTGTCAATCATCTCAAAGGTGGGAAATAGCAACCAGTCCTGCCAGGAGAGAGGCAAACAAGGGAGCATATTAGAGACAGTGCACGCTCAGACTGGGGAGTCCATCTCTGCTCTCAGAGAATGGTCTGTAGCTCCCTCTGAAGCTACAAAGCTACATAGCTTTGCTTTGAAATAAATACTGTGTTTGTGATTGCTCTACATCTGTGATCACTCCACCATCAGCTCCACTCAGCACCAGTACTCATTCCTTTTTCTAAAATTTCAGATATTCTGAGAGTACAAATGATTATGTTACATCGTTTGCATTTCTTGGGTATAGTACAAGTTGTGGTTGAGTCCTTCACCCAGAGTCTGTTCATGTTAGGTGAGAGCTTACCATTTCCTCTCTCTCCTCCCCTTTCTCCTTCCATGACACTAGCAACTGGGGACCAGGGAACTTCCAGACACACCTACTATTAATTAAGGGAGTACAAGTGTCTTCGTTACTTAGATAGCTTGAATAGTGCTTAAGTCAGGGCTTTTCGTAAGCCTGTCAATATAATAGTGTTCAATGTCCTAATGTACCATGGAATGTTTTTACCCCTCATGTCCCTCATACCCTGCCCTGGTCTTGGTTTCTTATGTCCAACCTACAGCCAGTGGGCTACATGCTGATTTTTTGAGGACACTTTTTGCTTATCTGTAGTGTTGGGTACCACGAAAAATACACACAAACCTTTCTTACACTCATCGGCTTTCAATAGTATGTGTATATTTACTGTGTGGACAACTTTTATTCCTCCAATATGCAGCAGAGGATAAAAGGCCACCCCGTTTCATATCACTTTGTGCTATTGTGTACCCATTGTTTAGCTCCCACTTAAGAGAAAGAGCATACAGTGTTTGGTTTTTCATTCTTGAGATATTTCACTTAGGGTAGTGGTCTCCAGTTTCATATACGGTGCTGCAAATGACATTATTTTATTCCTTTCCAAGGTTGAGAAGCCCTCCTAGGTATATATAACATATCATGTTTTCTTTATTTACTCAGGAATTGATAGCCACTTAGATTGATGTCCCATCCTTACAACTGTGAATTGTGCTGCCACAGACATTCAAGTCCAAGTGTCTTTTTGATAAAATGAGTTCATTTCCTTTGGGTAGATTTGCATGAGTGGGATTGCTGCATCAAATGGTAGGTCTACATACATTTCTTGTTTGAGTAAGGTGACCAGATTTTAACGTTGGTAAAGTGGGACACCATTGACGGGGGGCGGGGGGGAGTGTTCTTAATTAAAAATTTGGTCTATATGGAGCAACAAAAATTTTCATAGAATGCAAAAATAGTATTGTAATATATATCTTTTAATTTCAACATAAATACAACTTACAAATATAATACATTAAAAATTATGTCTAATTATTTTATTCATTGGCATATTTCTCGTCAAATTCTAACAACTGATCAACAATGCAAACTTTGATAAGCAGTTCTCAATAATCAATTCTCAACAATTATTTTTTATTATTAAAGTTTAACATTATAAAATTAACAAAAATAATATAAAACTCATATCCTGGCGAAATAGCCACATGGCAGCCAAAAACCGTATATTCCATTCCCATTCTCCTGCCGTTCCCTAGCTTGTCGTGCATTCTTTCCAAAAATCAAGACTTTTTTAAAATGCCGCAGGATGTGGGACAAATTGTTAAAAATTGGAACTGTCCTGACAAAAGCGGACGTCTGGTCACCTTATGTTTGAGGAATCTCTATACTGTATTCCCTAGAGATTGTACTAATTCACAATTCCACCAAAAGTGTATTTCGTCTGTGCATTTACATAAGTTTAATTTTATTAATAACATTTTATATATCAATATGCTCAACAATGGGATTGTAACTGAGGTTCTATAAACTTAGAGGTGAGCTATTTGAAATTCTGTGTGGCCATTTCGAGAGTACAAAGATGAAAATGTTTTCACTGATATCTTGGCTATAAAATTAAAGGATTGTTTTTAATCTTATGTGTATATTGTTTTGAGTTTATGAAAGCCAAAATGTGCAAAGTATAAGCAGATGAATTTTTTCGCTTCAAAAATAAAGGAAAATATAGTTATTAGTTTCTTACACTTGACTGTGAGTTTATGCAAGTTGTACTTCTACTTTGCTTTGGTGTCTAGTTTTTTAAACTGAAAATTGATGTCAGACTGTCTTTTGAAATGGTCACCTCACAATTGTCACAGTACTCATAGCAGAAAAAAATAATCAAGCTTTTAAACTTATTTCTGAAGAAACTACTACTATAATGAGGACTTAAGCCAAAATCATTCTTGACAGAAAAATGGAGGATGGCTGTCTGCACTTTGCTTTGCTGATGGAATGTTGATGCCACTTAGTCACTGCTAATCCAGGTCACTTTCCAATTAACTGCTAACAGTGGAGAGATTCTGTGCACTTGCTCCTACAGTTCCCCTGGTAGGGCCTCCAACAACTTTCAATGCAATTCACAGTTTATTCTTGGTGAGAAGTGATTCTTTCCTTTTGAACTCTCATGTTATGGGCTAAGGAAAATGAGTATAGTTTCCTTAGCATTTCACAGTTTATATCTAAGTACCTCTCACCAGGAAAGCTACAGAATTTTGCTGTAAGCTAAATGTTTCTCTAAATGGCAGCTTTATCCTTTGGAACATAGAATAATTATTTTAATGGAAAAGAAATTTTAAGACCTGGGTGGCACCTGTGGCTCAGTGAGTAGAAGGCCAGCCCCATATACTGAGGGTGTCAGTTTCAACCCTGGCCCAGGCCAGACTGCAACAACAAGAAAAATAGCTGGGCATTGTGGCGGGCACCTGCACTCCCAGCTACGCCAGAGGCTGAGGCAAGAGAATGGCCTAAGCCTAAGAGCTGGAGGTTGCTGTGAGCTGTGATGTAACTTCACTCTACTGAGGGTGACAAAGCAAGACTCTGTCTCTTAAAAAAAAAAAAAAAATTCAAGACCTAAGAGTTGAGAAGTTCACTAAATGATTCTTAGAACAAAAATACAACCTATATATAACATTATCCTTATGTAAAATATGTTATACATTTTAATACATGCTAGTTATGTTTACCATGGTTGTTAATACATTTTCTACAGTAATTATCAGTTTTAAAAGTATGATTTGAAAAATAAATGTAGTACTACAATTTCTATACTAAAAAATCATAATACAATTGAATTATTAAATCCTCATGGTAGACTTAAAACCATGGATATTTAATATACTCTCACATATTTGATTCAGCAACAATGTTGTGATGTACAAACATGGTGCATTAGGTCCCTATATCATATACAAAGATGAAAACAAATTTATCCTTCACCTTTAAGTGCCCAAAGTATACTTTGAAGGTAGATAAATGCACAAGTCACCTTAGTACAAAAAAAAAAAAGCTCAGTAAGAGCTATCATAGAAGCATGAAATCTGTTAGAGAATAAGAGAGGGAGGGAATAATAATACCTACATGAAAGTTATCTGTCACCAAAGCCTTTACTGTGTATAGATCCTATGGGAAAAAATGAAGTCAGATATGCATTATATGTATTGCAAATTAATAAATATTTTTTGTATCTATACATCCTGAGGACAAAATTTTATGGGTCTTAAAAAAGAAAAGATCTTATTCCAGATGGTTGTAACATAGAAACTTCAGGGTATTCATAAGAATTCTAGTATATAGTAAATACAATTGGCAAGTATAATAATCATTTTTAAATAGAAGTGCTATTATTTTATTAACCACAAAGTTTTTATTAGGAAGTATCAGTCTTCTAACATGATATGTATCATTTATGATAGATGGTCTTGGCGATTTTGTTATTAAAATAATGAAAACCTAAGACCTTCCTTTTAATATTCAGTAAAGGGTATGCGTGTATGTGCTCAGGAAAGTCTACTGTTTGAAAGTTGTTATAAGTGGTTGTGAGAACAAAACAACAGTATTCACAATGATGATTAATTTTTTATTGTTTTAACAGAACAATCATATATCAAACATATTCCAAAAATATTATAATTCAACTATTTGGTATCCACATCAGAAAATAGGTCTTGACAATACATTATAAATAATGACTTTAAAAATTATTTTTTAAATACTTCTTAAGTTGCTCTCATTAAAGGAAAATAGAAACATTATCCGTAGTTATAAGTAAGATGTATAAATCTCTTAATATTCTCAGTTACACTCTTATTCTTACCATTATTTAGGAGTATCCTGCTTCAGTATGGAAATGAATAGGAAAGAAAACAAGTGAAATACATTGGGATTCTTACCCAAATGAGTTCACAATTCTAAAGGAGAGAGTTTTTATCAGTAGTTATAAAAACTGATAAGGAAAAAAAAAAAAAGGAGCGGTTGAAACAGGTGGGTTTGCCACAAAACAGATGGGCTTGGAAAGAGTGCAGAAAAAAAGAAAAAAAAATGTTTCAGACAGAGGAAAACCAATGAACATTAATCAGAATGTTATTTCAAGTACATAGGGTGGTGTGAAGTGAAGTGTGAAGTTTGGAGTGGGTGGAAAAGACAAATATATAACACAGGGGCATACTTACAGCAAGCAGTTACGATATTTGGATTTCTCACCTCCATGTAATTTCAAGACCTCAAAATACTTCAGAGTGTTTCCTAGGGATTGGTTACATTCGCTGCATGAAGAGTTGTGTTTGGATTATTTCTTAATAGCTTAAGAAATTGTGAAATCTAAGCAACCATTTTGTTTAAAGATATTTTTATAGTCCCTTGAAAATCTGCCTCACAAGAATATGAGCTATCTAACTAATGATACTTAAATAAGGAAACTACTGCAGCTTACTATTTTGTTTTTATGTTTCATGTTTTAGGAGCATGTTTATTTTCATTTGAGTCCTAAACTCAAATACCTTTAAGTGTTAGGTAGTTTTCGTTTATACATTAAGAGGTTCCTGTAAAGCAATAGTTTGTTACAAAATCTTTGAAACTGAAAACAAGGTAAACTTTTTCTCTTTTTTTTTTTTTGCAGTTTTTGGTCAGTGCTGGGTGTGAACCCACCACATCCAGCATATGGGGCTGGGGCCTTACTCCTTTGAGCCACAGGCACCGCCCAACCTGGTCAACTTTTTTTGTTAAGCATTCTGTTAACACAACCACCAAAAAGAGAGAGAGAGAGAAACATTGGCTGAATTAAGTTCATGTTTAATCTAAGCCCTTTCACCAATTCATTTATATAAACTTGACTTTAAAGAAAACGTTGAAACTCACATATTTGATCAATATTGATCTTATTTTATTGCATGTAGACATGCAACTTAGGTCACATTTTTTGTTCAATAACATTACACTTAAATCTCTTAATTATTTCTTCACTTTATTAGAAGTCTTGGTCCTAACGTCAGTAGTCACCCACCTGTCAGTTCATTAAATCTCCTGCCTTTCCTTCTGTCCTTTGCAGCTGTCTACTCAGAGTGAGGAATGAGATCCAAGGGCAGGACTTGGCTATTGTACCTGTGAGATGAGAATGATAGGATGAAATGACATGATTGTCCAGCTTTGTGTCGGTATAAATCCACAGTGCCTGTTAATCCAGTTATATTCACCTGTATATGGTTCAATGTTCAAATTCTACTGCCATTCTCCAAAATGACCAATTCAAATCAACCATGTAGGCGGTGCTGTATAACTGTTTCTCCCTCCTGGCAGTATTCCTACTTGCTTCAAAGATAAATCCTGCCACCTCAAATGGGGTCTGGTATGCTTCACCTAGGATATTGTTGATTTTCTACCCTTTATCTCACAGCAGTTTTGAACCTTTCTGCATGACTAGTTATTTTATATCACTATACACACACACATATACATACACACGTTAACACATACATACACTATTGGATACTTTATATCACTATGTAAGCATGCATGTGTATGAATGTACACATTTGTTTGTGTGGAATAAACATAAGGAGTGAGAAATATAAAAAAATATATTTAGCAACATACTAAATAAGTAATTGATAATCTTAGTGACAATAGTTTGTCAACTATCAGGCCACGAGGAACCAGACCTCAGCAGATGCTTCTTTTCAATGTATCTTCCACATTACCAATATAATTTTCCAATAATAATTGATAATTCAAATTACCTTATCCCCTTATATAAAATAATTCAATGTCTTAATCTCTTTAAAAATGAAATAAACTTACCTTAGAAAGCTAAGGTAGTTCTCTAAGTGTTCTCCAGATGTCTTTCCAAAAGGAATGTGAAAACCCCACACTGTACCCCAGAAGTGGCATTAATGTACATAGTTACCATTCAAAAAAAAAAAAAAGAAAGAAAGCTAAGATAAGCATAGTACATCTCCCCAAGTATGTCCTTTCTTTTCTGACTTTTATGCATGCTGTTATTTGGGGGTGGAATATTCTTAAGTTTTTTCTTTGCTCCATGATGACTCTGATTAAAACATTACATTCTTAAGAGATACTGTTGGTGTGTGTGTTTGAATGTGTTTGTGTGTTAATCTCTAAATTAGAAAGGTTAGATCTTAATGATATAATGATATATCAATGATATATCCATTGATCCTAAAATTTTTAATAACATATGCCACTTAGTTTATGTGAATTGGCAGTATATGTATTTAAATCCCATGAAGGTAAGAACTTTATCTCTGTTACTTGCAAATGAGCCATCAGGGAATTGTGCAATGATTAGAAAATATATGTAATAAGTAAATGAAAATATAATGAATAAACACAGTGATAGATGGGAGGATGGGTAGATGTCTGAAGGAGTGAATAAAGGTTCTATTCTGTGGACAAATCTGAGGTCACAGTCACAGTTAAATTAAAATAGGTATTAGAGACTTAGTTATATTTTTAATTGTATGCATGGATAAAAACCATGTGCATTTCTAAAAGAACCACAAGAGACTAGGAAATTAAGGAATAATTTTTTGGTTAAATTTAAAGAGCTATGGCATTGTTTCTCTAATGTGTAAATGTCCAACAGGTATATGAAAAAAGTTCTCAATATTACTAAGTAGAGAAAAAAAATTAAAATGATGATGAGATATCACCTCATGCCTGTTATAATGGCTATGACCAAAAGAATGACAGGTAAGGTTGGATAAGTATGTGGAGAAAAGGAAACATTTCATACTGTTGGTGGGAATGTAAAGTAGTATAGCCAGTAAGAAAAATGACCTAAAAAAAGTCAAAAATAAAACTACCATGTAATCCAGCAATCCCACCACTGAGTATATACCCAAAAGGAAAGGAAATCAGTATGTCTAAGAGGTATCTTTACTCCCATTTTTGCAGTATTATACACAATATCCAAGATATAGAATCAATCAACATATTAATCAACAGATGAATAAAGATATTATAAATACACACACATATACACACACATGCATAGGGGAATATTATTCAGCCTTAAAATTAAAAAAGAAGGAAATCTTTGCATTTGTGATTTTGCAAATTCTTGTGGACTTGATGTAGGAGAGTAATGCTATATGATTTTCTTTTATTTTACTTATCTAAATATTAAAGTGGTACAAACACTTCTAGTTGCATGCATCACTTTTGTATTCTGGAGTCAAGGCTAGAGGTGTGCCATCACCCAAATAGTGTTCCTTGTACCCATTAGGTAGGTTTTGCCCCTCCCCCCTCATCCTCCCCACCCCTCTGCTTGATTTCCACTGAGTTTTACTTCCCTCTGTGCACATGTGCTAATCGGTTAGTTCTAATTTAATAATGAGTATATATGGTGTTTGTGTCTCCATTCTAGAGATACTTAAACAAGGAGAAGGGTCTTAAGTTCCACCCAAATTGTTTTAAAAGGCATTAATTCATCCTTTTTAATAGCTGAGTAGTACTTGAGGGTATACCTATACCACATTTTATTAATCCATTCATGAATCTGTGAGCACTTGGTTTGATTCCATATCTTTGCTATTATGAATTTTTCTCCAATAAATACTTGAGTGTAGGTGTCCTTTTGATAGAAATATTTCTTTTCCTTTGGGTATACACTCAGAAGTGGGATTGCTGGATCAAATGGCAGATCTCAGAACTTCCATTCTGTTTTCCAGAAAGTTTGCACTATGTTGAAGAAGTAAGGTAATAGAAGTGAGCATTTTGTAAACTATGTAAATACATAAGCAGACACATTAATGACATGATTGTTCATTTGACAAGTTTCATGTTTAATTTGTTATGTAATCTATCATAACATTTAGGTATAAGCCACATGTTTAATGCCTGATTCAGTTAGCATTTATCTATGTGGTTTAACAGGAATTAATAACCTTCCTCATTTTAAAATAAATTGGTTTCTTGAAAATAAACCTATAAACAATCAATGTAGTTGATATTGGAGAACTTGCCTAAAATATTGCCCATATGTAGAGTATTCTTTCTATGTACTTATACATTTATTCATTTTACAAATAATTATTTGGTATTCATGTTAGAAAATGTGTAATGAGGCAATGTTCAATACTGTACTATTTTGACAAAATATATTTCAAGGTTATTATTTGAAATA
>NW_003852407.1:21373815-21379724 GCF_000181295.1 Otolemur garnettii
CACACACGCACCCATTTTAGCCTCACTGATTTCCCATCCATTAATTGAAACTGTAACACTAACTCTACTATTGGGCTATTTGATAAAGTATCCTTTATAACATTTGAGTGTGATTTTAAACTACTACATTAAATCATCTCCCTACCCATCACTTTTTATTCTATGCATAATGTTTTAATTTCTTCCCTTCTCATGTCACCATCCCAATTCTTCATAATGTGAAATGTATTTAAGACTGTTTTGTCTCTACTTTCTGAAAATCCCTACCTTGGAAAGACAAGAGATGGAATTTGAGGAATGGAAGTTTTCTTTTTATTGTTTTTATTTGGGGGCTTGAATTGGTCTTAAAATTAGAGTATACGACACTAGTGACCTCTTTCTGTTCTCCATTGGGTTTCTAAGCTTCTCCATATAATGATTACTGAAAGCCAGTAATTGATACTAGAATGTGATGTGTTTCTAACTTAATTTCCTGAATAGGGTGTGTTTCCCTGGATTGACATAGAATTGATACTTCCTAGTATGATTTTACCACTGGAAGTAGCTCAGGATGAGAAACAAATTCCCATTTGGTTCGTAACATTTCTTTATAGATTCCCTTGATTCTTATACTTCTGAGTGGACACACATGTGTTTAGAAATTTCTAAAATTCTCAGAAGATAGAAGAGCAATACAAAATGATTCTTAAACCTATTTACATGCAGTGCTTATATAAGCTGGTGTTCTAAGAATTTAGGAAACAAGGAGAGAAATGCAGTCATGTAACAAAAGCTCTCAAGATTTGCTGTCTACTAATAAGAATGTCCCTACGATTTTTCCTCAGCATCTACTATAATTTCTTATACACCACCAATAATCTGAGTGTAAAACATGAGTTCAGTCTCTAATATCCAACTGAAATATAAACATATTAGCAACTCAAAAACCTCTCACAAACATCCCAGGTCAAAGAGACACAGATTTTGAATAAATTGTCATGAAAGAAAGTTACCACACACACACAGCTTGAATAATTTTACTGTTCAGTTTTGCTTATTACGAGTCTTAATGGGACTTTGTATAATCAAAATAATGCCAAGGTATAAACCGAATATATTTCTGTAATGAAAATCAAGTTAATGATTATGGCTTCTGGTGCATGTAATGTGATAAAGGCAATAAAGAGTAATTTTGGAGGCAATTAATTTACATAATATTTTTATTATGCATTATTATCACATAAACGATGTTGTTGAAAAAACAATATCATTTGTAAATAATTGTAGCATAATGTGGTGCAAAATTTTAAAACATTACAATAAGAATACTGTTAATTTGTTTCAATATTTTTATATACGGTTTAGAAATGAAAAAATATAGCTCCGTATACCATAGTCAATATGATAACTGGATCATATTCGAATTTTTATATAGTGGTTACTTATTTATAGAAAGATAAAAGTCATCTTTACTCTTAGTCCTTTTGATCAAGTTATAAATAATCAAAGGCCAGGATAGACTAACAATCAAATGTGGGGAATTATAAGAATGTACTAAGAAAGAAAAAGTTAGTCTTCCACAAAAATAACAAGACTAGCTCTAAAACCAGACTGTCCCTCAGAATTACATAGAAATCTTATTAAATATTAATTCCTGCATCACCAATCCAGAGATTCATATATATGCAGCCTCAGAATAAATCTCTAATTTGCATTTTTAATAGGTAACCTAGGTGACCCACTATCCTGTTTATGAAAATCTTTCCCCATACACATATAATTTGACACTTTGGTACTTCATTTAATAAAAGTAATCCAATCTCATATATTCATGTCCAAAAATATATCTAGACACATTTCTTGGCTAGACTACTTCTGATATTTGCATACATATTTAATTACAAAATATATATACAAAAGTTTATATGTAATGTGTATATATATATATGTACAATTTAAGGTGTACAAATAAATTCTAAAACACCAACAATTTTTTTTAGAGATATAGAATATTACCTGAACCTTTGAAGATTTCTACATGCCCACTCTGAATTCTATTCACCTACCTTTTTTCTCTGAGTTAATTTTTCCCTAAGTATGGTTTGTCTTTCACATTTATCCTGTGTGTGTGGCTGAAATTTTCAAAATCAAGAACTGAATGAACCAGAATGGATATTATGGGGAAAACAAGAGTAGGAACGTGGAGGCCTTATTTGCACCAGGCCTGGGTGCAATCAGATTTTAAGGGGACTGAAACTAGTACAATCCAGTGGGATGAAATTTCTTTTACTGTTAACACAAAACTAGGGCATAAGAAGGGGTCCCAGGAAGCATAAGCTTCCTTTGTTGCTTTGTAGGTCTGCTTCTGATGGAAGTGTTAAGTAAAAAGTGAATATATTGAGAGGGTCATCCAAGAAGGAAGAGAACATTTTGAATAGTTGGCATGTATTAAGAGAAAGCACTCGAGGTGTAAAGACAATGACTGTTCAGCAAACAGAGCAGAAGTACTTCGATGTTTTGATAACTGGTATTACCAGAGTGAGACAGATGAGGATGATCACATTTTACCATATATAATATATATGTGTATATATAGTCTTATATGATATATCGTGATATACACACACGTGCATACACTGTATGGTCTTCTTTATCTTAAATGCTACATAAGTGGATTTATGCATATAGTCTTCTGAAATTTGTCCTTTATTTTGAGAAATATCATCTATATTCACTTTTTTCAACATACATATCTATTTGCACACTGTACAATTATTTAGTCATTGTCTTCTTAAGGCACAGTCACGTTGTTTCATTTTATTGCACAATGATGCTAACAATTAATTGCACATTGCTAACAATGATGATTTTGTCATGTTTTCTGGTGGATTTATAAAGAGTATTAGTTCAGGAAATTCATATTTATATAAATAATATTCCTAAAGTGGAATTTCTGCTTCATGGTTTATAGGTATTCAATTTTCCAAATTGTTTTCCAAAGGTTTTACACCAAATTATGTGCCTACTAGAAGTGGGTGAGGGTTTTAATTATTTTATTTTATTTTACTTTATTCATTTTAGTTTAGTTTAGTTTTTGAGAGTTTTCTCATTTTGTTGCCCTCGATGGAGTTGGGTGGTGTCATAACAACACCAACCTCAAACTCTTGGTCTCAAGCAATCCTCATACCTCAACTTCCCCAGTAGCTGGGACTACAGGCACCTGCCACAATGCCCAGCTAGTTTTTCTATTTTTAGTAGAGATTGGGTCTTGCTCTTACTCAGGCTGGTCTTCAACTCCTGAGCTCAAGTGATGCACCCGCCTCAGCCTCCCAGTGTACCAGGATGACAGGTGTGAGTCATCACCCCCAACTCATAGGTGAGGAGGTTTTTTGTTTTTTTGTTTTTTGGCCAGGGCTGGGTTTGAACCTGCCACCTCTGGTATATGGGGCTGACACCCTGCTCCTTTGAGCCACAGGTGCTGCCTGGTAAGGAGGGTTTTTTTGCTCTAGAACTTTGATGATACTTATTTCCATGTGAAAAATAGAATCATTACCATTATTGTTTAACTACTTTGCATTTCCCTGAATACTAAGGAGGGAAAGCATCTCAGTTATGTTAACGGACCATCCTTGTTTCCTCTTCTGGGAAATCATGTTTTTTGCCTATGAGTATGTCTATTTCTCAATGATTTACATAAAGTACCTTGAGACAATTAAGACCATATATACATAGGACAAAGCCACAGCTAACATCATGCTGCATGGAGAAAAGCGGAAAACTTTTTTATTCTGTGATCTAGGACAGAAAAGGATGCCCACTCTCACCACTCTCATACACAGGAGTGCCAGAAATTCTCATCAGAGCAGTCAGGCAAGAGGAAAAAACAGGGCATCCAAATTGGAAGGAAGAAAGTCACATTGCTCCTGTTTGCAGTTGGTATGTTTTTAAGCATAGAATAATATATATATTTTTTTTTTTTTGCAGTTTTTCACAGGGGCTGGGTTTGAACCCGCCACCTCTGGCATATGGGGCCAGTGCCCTACTCCTTTGAGCCACAGGCACCTCCCAAGTATAGAATAATTTAAAGACTCCACAGGAAAACTCTTAGAAGGGATAAAAGAAGTCTGTAATGTTGACAATACAAAAACAACAAAAATAGCATTTGTATACATGATCAAATAACTACCAGAAGCTTTGGCCAAAAACTGAAGAGAAAGCAAGCAGGCAGTCTCATTCACAACAGCTATGGAAAAAGATACATAAGAACAAATTTAACCAAGGAGATGAAAGACGCTTACAAGGAAAATTATAAAACACTGAAACTGAAGCCAATATAAGCAAACAGAAAGACAGTTCAGGTTCATAGATAAAAAATAATAATAATAATACTGTTAAAATGCCCATGCTATGCAAAGTACCCTATAAATTCAATGCAATTACTACCAAAATGCCAATGATATTCTTCACAGAAATATAAAGAATCACAAAAGACCCCACATAGTCAAAATAATTCTAACTAAAACAAGCCAAGCTGAGGGTATCACTGCATCAGACTTCAAAATATACTACAGCTCTGTAGAGATCACAACAGCAGGTTACTGGCATAAAAACAGACACATGCCCCAATAGAACAGGAGAAAGAACCTGGAAATTAATCGACATGCTTACAGCCAACTGATTTTTGACAAAGGTGCCAAGAACATTAATTGGAAATGGACAATGTCTTCAATACATGATGGGAAATGGGAAAGTGATGGTAATGGGAAAACTGGATATCCAAATGCAGAAGAATGAAATTAGCCTCTGCCCATCACCATATACAAAACTCAGCTTAAAGTGGATTGAAAACCTAAATGTAAGACTTGAAGCTGTAAGACTGTTAGAAGAAAATACAGGGAAAACACTACAGGGCACTGGTGTAGGAAAACACAGGCAGCGAAAAAAAACAAACAAATGTCATCATATACAAATAAAAACCTCTTGCAGAGCAAAATAATAATAGTAACAAAAATAATAACCCACGACAGAATGAAAGAACAACCTACAGACGACTGGGTGGAAATATTTGCAAACTATTTGTCTGCAGTGAATTAATATCCAGAATATACAACGAATTGAAACATAGCAAACAATTCAATAAAAATTACAAACAATTCAATTAAAAACAATAGCAAACAATTCAATTAAAAATTGACGACTGACCTAAACAGACATTTATCAGGGGAAGACACCCAAATGGCCAACAAAGAAATATATGAAAACTGCCCAACATTGCTGTTCATCAGGAGAATATAAACCAAAACCACGATGAGGTATCTCACCTCAGTTAGGAGGGCAATTATCAAAAAGACAGCAAACAAACTAAATGCTGGTAAGAATGTGGATAAAAGAGAATTTTTACATGTCATTGATGGGACTATACTAGTGTAGCCACTATGACGAAAACTATGGAAATTCATCAAACATCTACAGATAGAATTACTAGTCCCACCTTTTCTCCTTCATGAGAGAGACCCACTTCCAACTCTCTTTGGAAGTACTCTAAACTTTCTCTTTGTTGTTCCTAAATACAATCTCTCTGTTACTGTGGAAAAAATATAGAATTACTGTATGATTCAGCAAGTGGACTCCTGGGCATTTACCTTAAAAAAGGAAATCAGTATACCTAAGAGACATCTGCATCCCTGTGTTTAATGCAACACTGTTCACAACAGCCAAGACACAGAATGAACCTAGGTCCCCACAACAGATGAGCAGATGGATGGAACTGGAAGACATAATGCCAAGTGAAAAATCCCGGAATGAAAAGTTAAACACTGCATGTTCCTACTCATTTGTGGGAACTAAATATGTTGATCTGACAGATGTAAAATCTGAAACAGAGGATACTAGAGGCTAAAAAAAGTTAGGGGGGAGGTGGAGATAGAGAT
>NW_003852407.1:21385083-21391181 GCF_000181295.1 Otolemur garnettii
GACCTCTTTGCTTTTAATTGCAACTTCTAGACAATTAGGCCATCATTCTGAAAATCAAGTTTGAACCTTATGTCATAAGAATACTCTACCTGCAAATCCTCCTATATAGACAGACCCTGGAGATGGTCTGCTCAATTTCTTAAAAGTATTCTGCCCTGCTTAACTCTCCAACTCTATAATATTATTATATCGATTTCAAAATTCTTGATGATTGTACTTAAGAAAAAATGATCTTAAAAATAATTTGGTCATTTACATACTTACCCCTTTCTCTTCACTCTACTCATTCTAATCCATTGTAATACCTGAGACATTTTCACTTACTGAAAACAGGATTATTTTCATAGTCTCAATTTGTACCATCTTACTCTGATCACTCTGGGCACCAATCAATTATACACACTTGATCTAATTATCATAAAATTAAAATTATTTAACTTCCACAGGGACCTATAACTTATCCTATTACTCTTCTGTGTTTTCCATTTCTATGTTATCACTTCCTCTTAAGCATCCATCATTTGTAATCATGGAAAAGAGGAAAGAAGGGGAGGGAGTAAGGAAAGGAAGGATAAAAGAAGAAGAAGAAAGGAAGGTAATAGGGAAAGAGGGAAAGAAAGAGAATGAAAGAAGTGGAGGAAGAAGGAAGAAAGGAAAAGGAAAAAAGAAGCAGAGTCCTCAGCCTCTTACAGCTTTTCATGTATTAATTGACTCTCTTGTTTAGATCTCAGCCTATATTTCGAATTTAATCTCCTCAAAGGGCATTTTGAATATTTGATGAAACTGAAAGTCATTTAACAAGTCAATAGTAACCTATTTTTAAAGAGAGTGTGAAAATAATTGTTCACTGTAAATTCCCAGGTAAAATAGAAGGCTTGAAATAAGCATACTAGCAGTTTTTATCAACATTAGTAAAAAAAAAAGTTCTTAAAATTTTTATAAAGAATAAATTTTATTATGTATATTTTAAGGAAATTATATGTATTATGGAATACATATGAGCAGTAAAAAAGTCACTGTGCCGAAGCAAATTAACATACCATTAATATTTAAGTATTTTTACTATTTAATAGGTAAAATTAGGGGAAAAGGGAAATTTTACAACTAAAACCACAGAAGTAATCATAAACGTACATGCCAACAAATTAAAAAAACTAGAAAAAATGAATAAATTCCTAGAAGCATATAATCTACTGATACTGAATCATGAAAACATAAAATAATGTAAGTAGATCAATAAGAAGTAAGGAGATCAAATTAGTAATAAAATTTGCCTATGAAATAAATGGCTGGAACCAAATGGCTTCACTGACAAATTTTATTAAACATTTAAGATGAAGGAGGGAAGAGGAGGGGAATGGGAAGGGAGAGGGTTGGTTTGATAGAGGGAGGGTTAACAGTGGGACCACACCTATGGAGCATATTGCAAAGGTACAAGTCAAATCCATCAAGTATAGAACACAACTGTCTTAACACTGTGATGAAGTAAATGAGGTGAAAGCTATGTTAATTAGTAGAATGCAAGCACTCCAATTTGTACAATTAATCAACACATTGAATCCCACATAGGCATAAATGTATTCATGATCTATGTATATATGACTTAATAAAAAAAAGATATACAATACTAATCCCTCTCAAATTCTTCCAAAATGTTGAAGAGGAGGGTTTGTTTCCAAACTCATTATAACAGGCCAGGATTAGCCTGATATCTAATACAGAAAAGGGCACTACAGGAAAAAAAAATTAGAAAATTAAAGGCCAATATCTCTGATGAATATAGATGGAAAAAATTCCCAACAATATACTATCAAGCCAAATTCACAGTATGTTAAAAGAATAATTTATAATGATCAAGTGAAATTTACCCCTGAGATGCAAAGATGTTTCAACATAATGTAAATCAAACGTGTATCACCATATTAACTGAATGAAGGACAAAACCCATATGAACACCTTTAGAGATGGGAAAAATTACATTTGAAAAAATGTAATACTCTTTTATTATATAAACTTTCAAGAAATTAGGTGGAGGAGAAATGTTCCTCAACACAGTAAAGGCCATAATTGACAAGCCCACATCTAACATCATACTCATTGTTCTGAAAATTAAGGGCCTTTCCTTTAAAATCAGGGGCAAGATGAGTGCCCACCTTTGATTCATCTTTTTAAGATGGTACTGGAAGTCTTATCTAGAGCAATAATGTAGAGAAAGTAATGAAAAGCATCTAAAGAGAAAAAGAACTGAAATTGTCTCAATTTGCTGATGACAATCTTATACACAGAAAATCGTACAGACTCAATAGCAATAAGAAAATGTAGGGGACGCCAAGAGCAGAGGACATCTGAGCAAGATGATCTGCAGCTGAGAGGTGGACCCTTGGACCATTCTGAGCAGGTGTTCTTTGTGGAACAAGAGCCCGAAACTTCAGCACGTAGTCATTTGTTAATTACTCCCCTCATCTGTGTTGTAGGTTTGCAGAGGTTGCTCGGGGCTACCCTGCAAGTAAAGGCTAGCCTGCCTCCTACAAGCTTGTACTTCTAATCCGCCTCTTGCCTCGTTCCTTCCTATGGTAACTGAGACCAGGGCCATAGGGGCCCAACGGGTCGCAACAACAAAAGCTGTTAGAATGGCTAAATGTATTCAGTAAACTTTCTGGGTACAAAATCTACATTAAAAAATCAGTGGTGATTCTATACAGTAACACTAGACTATCTGAAAAAATTTAAAAAAAGAATCTCATTTACAATGGCATAAAAATGATTAGGAACAAATTTAATTACATGAATGATCTATACATAAAACTATGAAACATAGTTATAAACATCAAACATCTGAATAAATAGAAAGTTATGATGAGGCCATGGATATGAAGAATTGATAATATTAAAAATTCATACTATCCAAAGCAATCTACAGATTCAATATAAACTCTTTCAAATTTTTTGTTTCATTTTTAATAGAAATATATGTAGAATCGAACAATCCTAAAATTGTTATAGAACCATGAAAAAAAAAATCCCCAAATAGCCAAAACAATCATGAATTAAAAGAACAAAGCTGGAGACATCACATTACCTACTTCAAAAGAAGTGTGTACTGTATCTTATAGAGATAATCAAAACAGCATGAAAGTGGTATAACAACAGATATATGGACCAATGGATTAGGATAGATAACCCAGAAATATATCCACACCTTTGTGGTTCTTTTATTATATACAAAGGTACCATGAACACACAATGAGGGAAAAAAGATCTCTTCAAAAACTGATGTCAGCACAGCTGGATATCTACATACCAAAGAATGAAACCTGTGATCTCAAATCCTATCCAGAATCAACTCAAAATGGATTAAAAACAATAATACAAGACTTGATGCTATAAAGCTACTAGATGAAAACAAAGGAAAAAGTTCCATTATAGGCAAAAAAAGCCTATATACTTGTGCCTTTTTGCCTCTGAGAGCAGGAATAAAAGTTATGTTTTTCTATAATCTAGGAGACTCTGAGGTAGAACCCCCATTACATTCCACTGTGCTGAATAGGAATAGGGGGGCTGGGGCATGTGGGTGTGCCATCGGTATACTTTTGGAACCTACAGATTGTGAATTGACAAGATTAAGTTACTGCCTGAAGATGACTTAGGTCTTCAAAGAGTAGGCAATCAGTTCTGTTCCCCCATGCCCATTTCCATATCCATCAAGAATCGGGCCAGAGAGCTGATAGTGTGTGTTTCCTTGATTACTATTTTGAGCATAACAAATAACTTAGAAAAATGTGTATAACTGTCTAGCAGACCTGTGTATCCCTTAATCATTAGTCTAATAGGAACCTAGCAAAAGTTAATTTATTTTTTTACAATATGTCACTGAGGTAATGGAATGATTATTGACAGTGTGTATGTGCAAAACTATTTAAGCTAGTGAAAAATAAAGAACTTTGCTACTCACCATCTTAAGGTGGTAGTCATCTTTGTCCTATACTATTACAATAGCAAGCCTATACTCTGCGTTACCGATCATTCGTGACACCTGCCACCAACATTCCCATGGATATGTAAAAATGTTCCTCATAACTAACCAGGGAATGCAAATTAAACCCATGAAATATCACTTTATATCTGTTAAAATGGCAATTTTCAATATATAAGATAGGTAATAACGGAGTTCAGTACATTTCAATATAATTACATTTCTAATGTTTTCATCACAAAAATGTTAAATATTGGAGTCAATGAACACATTAACCAGATTAATGTTTCCACATTGTATTCAAAAATCAAATACCACTATGTACCCCATAAATATATACTAAAAAACAATCAAGTACAGTTTTTCTACAGATTGAAGTATAATACTTAAAGCAAGCTGTAATACTGAGGTCATCATCCAGCAACACCCCTATTATAAAGATCTCAAGTAATTATGACTAATACTTAAATTCTTAGCCTGACTTTTCATGTGACACAGCTTTATATTCTGTAATCATTCAGTTTTATACTTCTCATTTGGCTTTCTTTGCTGTCTTTTTTATTTTGAAACCTGTTATGATTCCAGTTGTCCACTCTCCCAAAATTACATCATGAGGTCACTGGTCCCCCAGTCTCCAGTCCTACAAATGAACAGCTTCCAAAGGTAATAAATCATTAACTCATTTCTCTTCAAAAACTTTAAAAAAAAAATTTAAGCAGAATGTTCCCTATTTATAGTGATGGGTAGGTGTCAGGGAAGAGAAAAATGGCAGCAAGGGGTCTCTTATGAGTAGTAAAGTAGCTTTCCACATTAGCTGTGAATGGAAACTAACAGAGAAGGCAATATTGGTCTTTTTATGTGGTCAAATGTTGCAGAAAGATAATAGCTTTTAAGATGTAACCCAGAGGGCAGGGGGAAAAAAAGCCCCCAAGTCCCACACATGTGGATAATTGGCCATGATAAGACAATAGTAGATATTGCTATAGCCAATTACTTTGAAAGGGCAGAAAAGCAAGGTATAGAGTTCAGCTGCTATGTAGGAGTCAGGTGGTTATTGCTGGACTTTGGAAGAAATGGCCTATGATACAGTAGTTCTAATATTATATGTATTTGGGGCACAAGGAGAAGTATGCCACCACAGGAGGAAAGCATTTGGCATTTTCCTCCCAACCAATGGCCTGGATTTGAAATTGGCATTCAAAATACAAAAAGAAAAAAATCAAATTTAATATTCTATATTATCAATATTATTTCAATGATTATCAAAACTCTTATTTATTGATTATAGGTGAAAGGCCTACATGCCTCTGGCCAAAAAAAAAAAAAAAAACTGTTTGAAAGACAGCAGTAGGGCAGCGCCTGTGGCTCAAGGAGTAGGGTGCTGGCCCCATATAGCAGAGGTGGTGGGTTCAAACCTGGCCTCTGGCCAAAAACTGCAAAAAATAAGTAAATAAAAAAAAAAAATTTGAAAGACAGCAGTAAAAACACTTTGTGCAGGCATACTTGTGAGAAACTGAGGCAGAATCCCATATGGTCAGGTTGGTTGTGGGCCCAATAACTCCCTGACCTAAGGACAGCCTGGTTGGTTGCAGGTGTAAAAACACCCTGACTGAAGGCCCACATGGAAGCAGAGGTTTGCACACAAATTTCTGTATGCCCTAGAAGTTTCTTTATGCCTTGTTTTAAAGATCGAAATAACTGCCTCCAAATGGTGAGGTTGGTAGGACAGATTTTCAAACTGTCTCTTTCCTCCATAATCCCAGGCTTCATCAGATAAGAACAAAGAAGTAATGGCTAACAACATGTTCTCCATTAAGTTATGTTAAAAGGTGTATGTTGGGTGGATTATCAGATTACTAGGGAGGAGCTACTCAGGAGGTACTCACAAGATGTTTAAATGGACTAATGAGGTCATTGATGTCCAGTGCACATGTGCAGAGGGATTGTAATGAATATTAATGAGGTCATTGATCTATAGTGTGCATGTACAGAATTGGCTATATAAACCCACAGTAAATAAAGAAACTCGCCATTTTGCCTGAGTGAGTAAATGGTCACCTTTATTTAAAACACAATTTCAATAAGTATGCTTATTCTCTGTGACATCGCTTTTCCATCAGACCCT
>NW_003852407.1:21391403-21412957 GCF_000181295.1 Otolemur garnettii
CATCATAGCTCACAGCAACCTCCAACTCCTGGGCTCAAGTGAGTCTCTTGCCCCTGCGTCCCAAGTAGCTGGGACTACAGGTGCCCGCCACAACACCTGGATATTTTTTGGTTGCAGCCGTCATTGTTGTTTGGCAGGGTTGGGCTGGATTTGAACCTGCCAGCTCAGGTGTATGTGCTGATGCCTTAGCTGCTTGAGCCACAGGCACCGAGCCAAGTTTTTCTATTTTCAGTAGAGAAGGAATCTTGCTCTTGCTCAGGCTGGTCTTGAACTACTACATTCAAGCAATCCATCCACCTCAGCCTTCTAGGGTGCTAGGATTACAAGTGTAAACTGCTGCAGTAAGCCATAAAAAAAATCTATATTTAATGTTTTACTCATTTGTATGCAATATGAAAAAACTAATTGTCCATTTTGTTCAAATTTCTTCTAAAACAACACAGCACATGGCTAAATATGATTATGACAGTAATTATCACATTATAAAATGAATGTCACTTTCTTAGTAGTTTTCTGAGTGTGCTAAGCAGGAACTTTCTCAAAGTCTATTATCTCTAACATTTTAGAGGAAGAAAAAAACTCTGTTTTTACAAAATTAATTGTTAAAACATGGAAGATGATTAATGTAATTTTATCTCACTGAAGTTTTCTTAGAAAGTTTAGCGGATGTACCTTCTCCCTCCATTTCTCCCTCACCTGACATTGTTAGCATGACCTTTTCCATTCAATGAGCTTTCAATGAAAATGTTTTAAATGAGCGCTCGAATTCATGCTGCCCAAAACAAAATTACCATTTTTCCCAATAGTAACTATTTCACTCTTTCCAAATGCAGTCTGTGATACATTGGAATTTCATTATTGTTCGTGAATAGAGATATCCAATTTAAAAAGTTTGTCTCTCCTCAAAAAGCATGTATTGAGTGCTTACTGTGTGTACTTGACAATGAAGAATCATGTCTCATAAAGTGGAAAGCAATTATAAAACCATATGTTATGGATTTTTTCAATATCTTTTAAAATAGTTTTGATCACTTTTTATTTCAAAATATTTTAGTGCACAGTTTATTATATATGTATATATATGTGGTTATATTTAGAATTAGTGTAGGGCCCCTTAAAAATTTAAATTTACCATTTTCTTTACTAGATATTTAAAATGCACATATATACTTTATATTTTTAAGAAGACAATATTTTGGAAGAATAGATCAGTAAACAAGGCTCTTAATGTTACTTCTGTGTTACACACACCCACACATGCACACAATCTTTGTCATCTCCCAGACTATAATTTATGAATCATGTATGCTGACACATATAACAGGATAAATATAATTATTTTATTCTTCCCAGCTGCAAAAGCAAATAAAAGAAGATATAATAGTGTTTACAGATTTTTTTTCTATTTTGCCAAATAATTCAATATTGCTTTACTTCTTCCACTTGAATGGAAATGATTTTTCTTTATTAAAGTGAAGTGGCATCGCTGATGTTAGATCTCAAAACTTAAATAAAAGTAGTCAAACTTATATACTTAAAATGCACATAGGATTACCCACCCACATTATCACCATGAAAGCAAAAATGTTCATTCAAATCTGCATTTGATTTGATTTTTATCATTGAGTTATGGTATCTGCTTATATATATTTAGTATTCCAGCTTAGTTGTACATGGAAACAAGAATTCACACAGATGGCAATTTTTAAGATATGATAAATAGATTTGTGAATAAAAACATGGCTGGATTTGAAACTGGGATGTTTTGAACAATTTTTTGGTAAAAACCCTTTGTTTGTATTCTTTTTGTGTTCACTTTTAGCAATTTGATAATTCATTCCGTCATAAACGCAGCTTAATGAACGCCCGGCCTTTTTATTCCAAGTGTTTGCTTGTCATGTTTTAACATTAAGTCCATTACATACAGAATTTTATAACATTAATTTCGGGAAAGCTTGTGACTTTTAATATAGTAGAACTTAAATGATTTAAGAACACAAAACATATTATTCTTAAGAGAAAAAGAAAATTATTTTAAAAAGGCTTCAGAAACAGTAATTCAAAATTCATTGCAAGTAGAAAAATTAAAGCATTATAGATACACAAAATGTCTACTTTTTTTCCTCTGTGTAGTATTGATTAAAAGCTATTAGCAATGATACCATGTATGTGCTAGGACAAAGCAAATTCTTAAGTTTAATGTTCTTTGTCTTTTCCTGTTTGTGGTGATGGGAATCAAATTCACACAGCAGAAGGATAATGCACCCATAATGTGACATGATGTACTGAGAATACATTATTACATTTCTAATGATATGCTTTTCAAAGCTGTCTTTTATTATGCCACCGAGTGTCCTGCCCTTAGAGAATGCATCTGTTGAAGTGGATAAGTCATTCGAGTAGCCTTGATATTTTAGATTTGTATATTCTTGGACTAACACATATCCTTTATCAAGGTGAAACAAACAAGAAAATGAAAGTAAACAGCAAGAAAAGCAAAGTTTAAAATAGAACTATTAATTCCTCTGTCTCTTGGTCTCTTTCTGTCTTTTAATCTTTCTCATGTGCTTTCACAACTAAAAAACATGTCATATTTCATGAAGGAAAAATATGTAAAAATTTTTAAATACATACAAAATTTATATGTATGTACAATAATTTGGCATAATATAAACCTACTTTGAGAAGTAATTTCAGAGACTGAAATGGAAACCCTTATACCAACTAAGAATGACTCTAAGATTAAGGAAACAAAACTCCCTATGTGTGAAGAATTAGATCCTAGTGGTCATGGCAAATTTACAGCTACAAAAAAAATTGGACACAGTGCTGGCCTTACAAACATTCTTCTCTGATAAGCAACTGCAGAACTTAAGTCATTTTCAGCCAGCTTACAGGGACTATGCACAAACTCTTTGTTTCCTATAGTTCATTTTTGACTTAAGGAGCCAAATTCTACCTCATTTTATTACTAAAACAGCACACTAAAGTGATCAGGGGATCTGTGTGATGTACATGTTTGTCCATTGCCCATGCACTGAACCTGTATAATACAGGCTCCCTGAAGCATAAAACCCAACCTGTCCCCTCCCTCCTTGCACAGAGAACACCTTCAGCATATTCAAAGACCTTCTGTTCCTGGCTTGCAAATCTATATTGCCAAGGAAGTACTCCTATTTAGACAACCTGGTGGTCTTTTGAATGGCTAAATAATTAGCATAAATGTTTGATGCTAATTATCAAGCTATCTTCTTTCGATGATGCTGGGATGAGGATTCTCCTCTTTTTTCTGATTGCTAGCTGCATTTCTTCTATAGTTAGCCAAGAAGGCGCACTAGTGAGAGAGACAAAAAATCTGGAGGGATAGGAGCAATGATCATATTTGTGATATTTTCACAATGTTTAGCCCTGCTCTAACAGCATGCACAGGCAGTTAAAGTGGCAGCTGTTGCTTTCAGCTTCATGTTTACCTTTTCCCTGTGTTTATAGTCAGCCTCATTGCAGCCTTTCACAGGGATAGCGCTAGTGAGCTAGGACTCCATCCTAAGAGGTCAAAACCCATGTTCCACAGGCATTCCTCTGAACCCTCAGAAAAACAACACCTGCTGGGGAGTGCCCTCTATTCCCAGCTGTGAGTGCTGCATCTGTGAAACCACTACCCCCCAAAGTTCTAGGTTGGAATCCCCTCACCTCTACCTTTTGTTCCCAAGCCTTGGATGAAGGAGCTGCCTTCTGAAGTCATGGTGTTTGTGTTGCCTTACTGTTTGTTTTCTTTTTTAAGTACAATTTTACAATCACCATATGATTTTCTGTTAAAATTTTCCAGTGTGTGATGAGACATGTACACAAGAGTTGGAAAGAGAGTGTACCCCAGCCTCATAACAAGCCCATGGCTGAGCTGGACAATGGGGGCTTCTTTGAACATATGAGAGAACTGAGTGTAAATCAAACAACTGAGATAAAATCAGAGGCCTTGGGAGGCAGGAACAGGGCACAGAATGACCTTGGACTGTACAGACACCACTGAAAACCAAAGAAAAATGATAAGGAGATTTCAGCAGAGATGATTAATAAGTTGCTAAACCTTGAGTGCGGTTTAGTGTGAGAACATGAAGATCCTAGAAGCTGCATTCATCAGGTATTTATGTCTTCTTGCAGACTCTTCCCCTACAAACCTTTCAAAGAACTCAGGAATGAGCACTTTTCCATTATTACAAAATTCTGGCTAAAGAGAAAGAATGTTGTCAATTCTGAAAATCCTCCCAGACTCACCTTCTCTATTAATGAAGAAAAAATTGCAGTGATACTTGTTAAAAATTATAAGACTTTACCTAACAATATTTATCAAGACTATATAAAGGCCATTGTGATATGAGAGAAAAAAATGAAGTCAACTTTACTGAAAGAAAGGTGAGCACATTTTTGAACATGGGGTGAGCTAATGGAAAAGTGCTAGAGGGCCTGAGTGAGGAGGTTGGTCAATGTGATTAGGCTATTTTTGTTTGCTAATTAGTGCTTATTGAAGTTAGGTTCCTACCCTGTCATGGAAACTGGGAGATAAAGTATGATCATTCTCATGATCACATTCAAAGAGATGTCAACTAGATCCTTGAAAAGATATTCCTGGGTTATAAAACTGGCAAGACTCTGGGAGACTTATATCTCTAATAATAAAAGGAAAAACTTGCAGTCACAAGATATTTAAAGTAAATGCTCTTTAAAAGATAAATCAGAAGGGCGGTGCCTGTGGCTCAAGGAATAGGGCGTTGGCCCCATATACCAAGGATGGTGGGTTCAAACCCAGCCCCAGCCAAACTGCAACAAACAAACAAAAATATCATGGAATACTATTCAGCCGTTTAAAAATATGAACACTTTGGGTGGCGCCTATGGCTCAATGGGTAGGCTGCTGGCCCCATATACTGAGGATGGCAGGTCCAAACCCAGCCCCAGAGAAACTGCACAAAAAAATAGCCGGGCATTGTCACAGGTACCTATAGTCCCAGCTACTCAGGAGGCTAAGGCAAGAGAATCATCTAAACCCAAGAGCTGGAGGTTGCTGTGAGCTGTGACACCATAGCACTCTATTGAGGGTGAGAAAATGAGACTCTGTCTCTTAAAAAAAAAAAAAAAGATAAATCAGGGACATAAATTTGGAAGAAACTCATTTAAACGGTCAAACTGAGGGGAACTTAAGGTTTTCTTGGTTGTTGTGCACCTGTCCACCCCAAATAAGCAAACAACCCATCATCTAAAAGGGAACAGATGAGAAAACAATGGCCTGGGCACTGAAAGAAACTCATCACAACTGTGGAAGATGACGGATGACATCTGTGACAAAATGTGAACATGCTCTACCAATGTTGAAGGACAGGAATTCACGGCCACATCTGGCACAGGGACAAGAAGCTAACCGCAATGATTCTTCAGCTTCTGTATCTTTGCTTGCTTGCTGTGAGACAGAAAATAGGGTATAAAGACATTCCCAAGACACAAGTTGAGAGATCAGACCTAAGACTGATGTATAATCATACATCAAAGATAGTTCCACTCTTAGGTTCCTATCAGCATTATAAAAAGCATCAAGTAAAAGAAAGAATTTGAGATGCTTGAGATTGCTAGAAGAGTAAGCTTATCTCTGGAGAGCAGCACTCACACACACAGGTTCACACATACACACATGTGCACATGTGCACACACACATGCACACAATTATTCAAAGTCAAGAAGGTAGACCCAAAGATGAGGAGCAAATATTACATAACCCCAACTCCTATCTGCATTAATATAAGTCCTGCATATATGGCCTTGCAGAGGGAAATTTATACTTGTCTTTGAGTCTAAACAATTTTTCCCAGGCCAGGCTTGGCGGCTCATGCCTGTAATTCTAGCACATGTGGGAGGTCAAGGTGAGAGTATCGCCTGAGTTCAGGAGTTTGAGACTAGCCTGAGCAAGAGCAAGACCTTGTCTCAACTAAACATAGAAAAAAATAGATGGACATCATGGCAGGTGCTTGTAGTCCAAGGTACTCCAGAGGCTGAGGCAGAAGGATCACTTGAATACAAGAACTTGATGTTACTATGTGACAAGCTGACACCACAGCACTCTAGACTGAGGCAACAGAAGGAGACTCTGTCTCCCTCCAAAATTGAAAAAACGGTCAGGCACAGTGGCTCACACCTGTAATCCTAGCATTCTGGGAGGCAAGGCAGGAGGATTATTTGAACTCAAGGGTTAGAGACCAGCCCAAACAACAGAGATAACTTTTCTGTATCAAAAATAGAAAAACTAGCTGCATATTGTGTTGGAGACTTGTAGTCCCAGCTACTCAAGTGCTGAGGCAAAAAGATTGTGTAAACCTAGGAATTTTAGATTGCTGTCAGCTATGATGCCATGGCACTCAACCAAGGGTAACAGAGTGAAACTATGTCTCAGAAAATAATAAGAATAATAATAGTAAGGCCAAAGGAAAAAAGAAAAGGAAAGAAGAATTAAAAAGCAATACCTTTATAAATTAAGTTAAAATAAACAAACAAAAATCCTCTAATGTTGTGGTTTAATAAACTTGTTAAAAATAATTTTTACCTTGGTATCTATTGTTTGATAAAAAACAATTGGCCTCAGAAAAGAAAAAGCAAGGCAAATAAATCACAGTCTGAAGAGGTATAACAAATCAAACCAAAGATAGGACATAAATAAGTCAAACACAGGGAATTTCAAATAAAAAAAAAAAAAAATTCTAACCCAAAAGGAAGATGACATGCAAAATCAGAAAAGTATTTTCAGTAGGGAGAAGAAAATTATAAAAACAAATGAAATGGGAATATTAGACATGGAAAATAACAAGTAAAGATAAAGAAACTTCATAGGATTTGGAATAAAAACTATCTTTGATAGGGTCCTTTTGAGGACTTGATATCATGGGAAAAAAATGTCACAGAGATTAAAGATAAATAGAAATTGTACACCTTGAAAGGTTGAAAAAATTATAAAAAATGGAAAAGAAAAAGAACAACATATTTGAGACACATCAATATCACACAGTCTGTGTGTGTAACTGGAAATCCAGACGAAGAAGAGAAACGGCAGAAGATAAGCTTGAGGAAAATGTTGTGACATGCACAGCTGAGAAGGAGACACAGACCCCACTTGAATTCAATTAATCAATAGAAATTTATTATACCTGCACAGGGGTCATTGCCCTTAAGAAGCAAGCGACCCAGAATGGCAGGTCAAATAAGTCTTTATACCCTATTTTCTGTATCACAGCAAGCAAGCAAGCGAAGGTACAGAAGCTGAAGAATCATTGCAGTTAGCTTCAGACAGGGAGGGGGAGTTACATAGTTTAAGGGGAGGGGGGACATTAGTTGAGAAAGTTTCTGAGAACTCAGGACTTTTCTTATATTTTAGCCTCTTCTTGGAATTTTTCCCTCTCCCTACATACTTCCTTATCTTCAAGCCTCTTCTCGGAATTTTCCTCCCCACCCTTGAGGGGGCTGGGACTAATAAACTCAAAAGAGGTTTCTTTTTCAAGGGTAAGGGGTAACCAGTATTCCCCACTGGTTTTAATGAGGAATCAAATCCTTGATTCATCTGAGTTATTTGGGGTAAATGGGTATTGGGTACTTAACACAATCAACTTTATAGACTTGAGTTTCTGTTGTATGAATGCTACAAAGTGGTTAGAGCTGATATGGGGGTTGTTAGTTATGGGGATCAATTGAATCAGCACTTAGGCATTTAGGGACTGTGACTTCTCTTTGGTCTTTTACTCAGGTCTTAATAGTACCATGGTGGTGGGCTAATACATGAGTTTTTACTTTTTCCTGTGTGATCTCACCTCCCTTTTCCCAAAGTTCAGTTCAAAGTTCAATTAAAACAAGTCCCTCAATGAGTTTTCTTAGGCTTCAGCTGTGCACTGACCAGCCACCTCCCAGTATGTGGCTGGAGCAAGGTGTGTTGAATGTCTTAAAAGTTATCTTTACTTCCCAAGAGGCTGTGAAGCTCTATTCGGCCAGCTGTGATGACTCCAGGTGAGGATTCTTATAATTCTCACTGTTGTACATGTGGTTAGGATGATGGTGTAAAGTTCTTTCTACCTTGGTTTGAGGGGGGAATGAGTTCTGATCCTGGACCTAGACTTGGTGCCTTGGATCCTCTAAAGAGAAAGAATGTACAAAAAACTAAACAGAACACAGTTAATTACTCAAGTGGAGATCTTTTTGCTACTCTTTCTAGGATTTTTTTTTTTTTTTTTGGTTCTTTTAGGAGCCCCTGCTAAATTGCAGAAGATTGATGAAGGCCTTTTTGAATAACACAGTGGCAAAGGTCTGTATCTAATCAAGCCTTGCTTTTACAAATTTCTGCTCTTATGGCCTTATTATGCACTTCCCAAGTTTTGAGGTTTATAAGTTATCCAGGTGATACCCAAAGCTTTAGCTATTATTTGCATTATTTCTGTTACGAAGTCTAGCCCATTGTCAAATTTAAACCAGAGTGGCAACTTAAACCATGGGATGATTTCTCTGGGCAACACTTAGACATAACAGATAATATTTAATACTGCATAATTTTTTTCAGTATGGCTAACAGGTGACTTTATTGAGTCTTAAGCCGTCAGGGTAAATATAATTACTATATATAATTCTATTTTTTTGGCCAGTTTATTAGTTCCATTTAACTAAGATCAGTTTAGTAAAACAGTTATGTCTTGTTTTATCAGTTGACAGTACAGCAAGGCTGAGATTTAATACAGATGGGCTATAGACTCTTTTTTTTTTTTAAACTACTTCTCTCTCTCTGATCTCCCCTTCTACCAAAGTCAAATTACAGCAAAATAACTCAGTTTCCAAAATAAACTGTACCTTCAATATCCTGGGTTTGATAATTTGTATAAAGTGCAATAAGAATAATCAATTATTAGCCATTTAGGCTCCCCTTTAAAATTGGCTTTGCTGGAATTCTTTATAAGGAATCTCAGGTTAAAAACTCAAAAGCCTTTTACAAACCCAGGGTTCATCCGTGCCATTAGATTCCTATATGCTTCAGGTAAATTCCATTGCTCTTGAGGTTCCCAAGCACATTTTGATTCCCAGACCTGTCAGAAAGCAACCTTCGCTACTTACCACAGATCAGGAAATGTTACTGAGGGTATCTGGCCAGTTTTTCCATAGAGCTTTTCACTGGCCTCATAAAGTTAACCTTAATTTCTTAATGCAGTCTGGACATCTCTGGAAACACTATTCTAGCCAAAGCCTTGGTAAAAATAACCAGTGTCTTTTTTATGTTCTATAGAACAAAACAGATTCTTATTGGACTTATGCAAATAACTATATTATTAGAAATCAAGAATACTTACAAATGGCTTTCAAATTCTGGAGAAATCAAGGAGATAGAAAAAAATACATGTTTTAAACTTTACTTATAAGTATATACATTGCTTAAAGAGCTACGAATAGCTCAAAAGATAGACAATAGTTTTCTTGACTTCTGGAAACAGAACATAGAAAGAATCAACAATATTTAAAATAAAAAGTTATAACAAACTAGTCCAGTTTCATGTAACTGATTTCTGTTTGAAGCTAGGTTAGCAATACTCATAGACATGTTATCTTTTCAATGAAAGTTCTAAAAATCTGTTTTTATTTGAAGGTATTCAATTTCTAAAGACATTAGGAATTTGAATTCGAGAGAATTTGTTAGTCTCTTTTAATATTTCTTTTTTAGATGAATTAAAATTATTACTGATAATATACATAAAGACAGACCAATATTTTATATTTTAGGACAGATTATCTTATAATGGAATGTACATATAACCATAATTTATACAAAATTAATTACCATTTCATATTTGACAATGTTTCCTATACATTTTAATAAATTAAATAAGGTTCAGAACCTGTCAGCCTCGGTGCATGTGGCCAGCACCACAACCACTGTGCTATAAGCATCAAGCCCCAAATTTAGAGTTTTGATTTTGGAAGATTTGTCAAATATTAATGGATTCAAACATTTCTTCAAACAAGATTACAAGTCAAAAGATTGTAAAGGAAATATATAGTCAACTGTATCACATGTAAACTTCTTCACAAAATCTTTTATGAGCTTCATTCAACCTGCACAAACAATCTACAAACATTCTAAATCTTCATTAACTTTTGCCCTGTCTTTTAATTTCTTAAACAACCATTCTGTTTCAGGACAAATTTATCACACAAGTTTCTTTCCTTACACAATGACATTTTCCTTTTTGTCTATTTTATCTTATTTCTAAGACCCCACTTTTCACAAAACAGGATCTCAGTTCACTATGACATCAACTATTCACTCAGCCAAACTAATAATGAGAAGGTTTTAAAAGGTTAAAATCTTTTGCTCTGACAAAGACCCAGTTTTTCCAATAATTTAAATAACGAAATCATTACATTTTACAAATGAGAGACATTTTATGAAATCTAACATTGATACAGGATTTTCCCACTCAGGGCTGGACAGGGAATCCTTATTTTTCAGACTCAGGTGAGCTCAGAAATCAGATTTCCATCTCTAGGCACAAACACTTTGCAGGCCATACCCTTTGAGTCCTAGCAAAGTTATGAATAAAGCAGTCACAAAAATTTTGGATGGCTCCACCCTGACTAGGGGGCACACACTCTAATTTCTCCAGATAAAAACTGCAAAGACTAAATAACCTTGCCCAAGGTGAGGGGCTATGTTCATTCATTTGTTAGAATACCCATTCAGTTTGTAAAGGTATGTTTTCATTTATCAAGTTCTGGAAATTTTTATAGGAGGCAGGACAGGGGTGACCCTGCCTAGACTGAAGATCTGTGTTCCATTCCTATACTATTCTCCCCAAATGTAGGAACAGGGAGTGGCCCTGGTCCAGGTATTGTTTAAGGAAGAGAACCAGGGCTGTTTTGGCTAAAGGCCACAACAAGGAAGCAATAGCAAAATCCTGCAGAGTACTCACTCACAACCTGGGAGCTGTGTCCCGAGTGCAAGGCCAGTGGTGAGGTCAAGGTGGATAGATTGGCTGAGGACAGTCCCAAGGAGGGAGACAGAGTCAGTGAAGTGGGAAAGACAGGTGTCTGTCAAAAGGAGTGGGCAAATCTTCATAAGTAGTGAAAAGAATAAAAACTCCTCTTACTATGTCTGAATTTCTAGCCAGTTTTGTCTGCTGTTGCCAGTGGCAACCCTGTTGCCTGTGTAAGCAAGAATGAAGGCTTACAGGAAATGTGACTGAATGACAAAATAAATGTACTAACAAGTCAATAGGGTGGGAATTTTGGATCCACCAGGGGATAATATCATTATAAAAATCTACCCAATTACTTTTTCTTGATTGATGGCAACTAAAAGTACCACAATTGGGCAAATGCCAATCATGAGAATCCTAAAAGGAAAGATAGTCTGAGTAACAACACCTGATAGTGGGAAAAGAGAAGGGACAAATCACTGGAGCCTTTATACAGTTCAAGAGTGTCTTCACTTCCTGTGATAGAGACCTCCCTAGGCTAGGAAAAAGAGAGGGCCCCATGTCAAGGGCTAGTAGTCCTCCCTAGGCAATGGAAAAAGGAGGGGCCCAAAGTCCAGTGAAAATGGGGCATCAAAGAGCAGGGAGACACAGAAGAATTAGAACTAGCTGAGAAAAATTCTTCGGGTGGGGACAGAAGCATGAACAAGGTCACCACAAAGAGATAAAAGCAAGTCAGGGTCACACACTCTGCAGTGGACTAGTCCAGAGGGGCAGTGCTACCAAGTTCAATATCAATAATAAGGATGAAGAGACCAATGACTGCCATGCCAAAGGTGCACCAGGTGGTGAGGGGTGTATGATACATAAAACAAGTAGGTGAATAAAGCGATTTCAGAAGGAGCAAAGTCTTAAGTTTTGAAGGGTCCCTTGAAGGAAAAGATCTGCAATCCACTCACAAATGTCTCCAGAATTGTTTGTTTCAGCCCAAGACCAATCCTCTAATAAACACTGAACAAATGACATAAAACAACAAGACAGACATGGTCCCGACATGAACAATATCTAATAGTCCACACTTACTCTCACACTCTTGTACTCTCCAAATCAGAACCAGAATAGACTCATTTGTTACACACTTTTAACAGGTCTGTGAGTGATCTAACACCTCGGGGTTTGATTGGACCCCAGCTTCTATTTCAATGGTGTTTCTGGTGATAGGTGTTGACATACATTTCTGGGAGTCCCTGACAGGTCAGTAGGCCTGAAGCTCCTCACCAGTTGGGTTATTCTACAGATACATGCCACTAAGAGCTTCTGATAGGCTAATAGCCCAGGAACCCGGGGTCCCTGTCCAAAGTTTCTGTTTCTTTGGCCTTCTCTGGGAGGTTCCTAAGGGCTCTACACAAATTACAACAAATGAATTCAACAAAAAGTTACATATTTTTACAACAATCCACAACAAACAGGCGTAACAAAAATACCATCAATAGTTAATTAATGTCTGCAGACACTAGCCAAAAATAGATGTTAAAGTGGCTTACCTCCAGAAGTGGATTCACAGGTGAATTTAGGAGTAATCTCAGTCGGTCTCTTGAGGGTTCCAGGTTCTCTGAGGACCCTGGGATATTTCTAGGGGGTGCCTCCACTCAGCAGGATCACAGCCTGACCCCCTACTGTAGGCCGCCTGAGGATCAGCAGAATATATGCCAACAAGAGTAATGCCAAGCAGCTGCTGTTTCAAAAATTAAAGAGGACTGTTTTTTTTTTTTTCTTTAGTTCCAAATGAGTAATTGACCTTAGGTTTTCTGCTGAGAGCTAGTACCCTATCTCAAGGCTATTTTTAACTTAGCAACCACAGTTTTTAGTAGGCAAAAAGATAGAAAAATAGTTTTAACAAACTTTGTATTAACTCTTTAATTGCTGGAAAAGAGAGGATCCCAAATGCAGGTGGGTCATTTACATTGCAGTATCGAGATAAAAAATGAGGAAGTACAAAGGGATTATGTAAGAAATATAGAAGCCAGTAAGCACAGCACACTGCCAAGCAGACCAAGATTCTAGAGCAACAAGCACTGTATAGTAAAAGTTTGATTCCCACCCAGAAAGAGATGTAAAACTGACAAATCAAACACAAAATTACTGACAAGTTTTATAGAATCCCACCAACATACGAAGGGGTGATCATGAGGAACAGGGACCTACCAGGGATTCACCCTCTGTGAGTCAAAAGAAGAAAATCTGACAGACCTGTTGCTGTTAGGCTCTCAGGGAAAAGTGATGTTGCGGAGAATAAGCATGCTTATTGAAATTGTATTTTAAATAAAGATGACCATTTGCTTGCTCAGGCAAAATGGCAAGCTTTTTTATTCACTGTTAGTTTATATAGTCAATTTTGCACATGCGCACTATACATCAATGACCTCATTAATATTCACTACAATCCCTCTGCACATGCACACTGAACATCAATGACTTCATTAATCCATTTAAACATCTTGTGACTACCTTGTGAGTAGCTCCTCCTCAGTAATCTGATAATTCACCTAACATACACCTTTTAGCATAACCCTTTCAACATAACGCAGTTTAACATAATTTAATGGAGAACATGTTATTAGTCATTATTCCTTTGTTCTTATCTGATGAAGTTTGAGGCTATGGAGGAAAGAGATGGTTTGAAAGTCCATTTGGAGGCAGTTACTTCGATCTTTAAATAAGGCATAATCGAGAAATTTCTAGGGCATACAGAAATTTGTTTGCAAATATCCACTCCCATGTGGGCCTTAAATCAGAGAGTTTTTACTCCTGCAACTGACCAGGCTGACCTTAGGTCAGGAAGTTTAGGCCCACAACCAACTCAGCCATATGGGATTCTGCCTTAGTTTTTCACAAGTATGCCTGCACAAAGTCTTTTCACTGCTCTCTCTCAAATAGCTTTTTTGGCCAGAGGCATATAGGTCTTTCAACGATACAGACCAGAGACTCACCCTCTGTGAGTCCAGGGAAGAGTAGCTCATGACTAAGGTGACTAGATTTTAACATTAGTAAAGTGGGACACCATTGACTGGGGAGGGGGGGTTCTTAATTAAAAATTTGGTTTATATGAAGCAACAAAAATTTTCATAGAACTCAAAAATAGTATTGTAATATACATGTTTTAATTTCAACACAAGTACAATTTACAAATATAATACATTTCCAAAAATTATGTATAGTATGATTTTATTCTTTGGCATATTTCTCATTTGAGTGAATTTTTTTTAGTAGATTACTGTCATTGTTTAAAAGGTCATGAAAATTTCACAAGAATTTGTTAAATTATATTTCATACATAAAATGGCTTTCAAAGTCTCAACACTTAAATGTGATTTTTCTGATGTCCACACTTTATTTACCATAGGAAAAAACGCGTTCAGTTGTAGCATTAGTTCCTGGTAAGGACAGTGCGTATCCCACAATTTTTAGTGCATTATTGTATGGAACATGTTTTTTTCAAAATGATGAAATATTTCTAACCATTTGTTCTCTATTGTGATTTTTGCTGATGCCCAAGATTTAACCTTTTCCTTATCAATATATTTTTTAAATAATGATACCTTGTAAGTCATAAGTGTCAGTTTCAAGGCCAGCGCTAGACTTTTTGCTGCCACTATAAAATATAAATAATACGAGTACTGTCTGCTAAATTCATGAAATAAATAAATTAATTACTTACCTAAATTATCTTAATAGCTGATTTGTTGACATCACTTGTTTAACTAGCATTGGCATGCAGTACGATGTGTATCATCTGAGAGACAGTTACAAAATGTTTTTGTCATTGCCAATGCCAAAAAATGCCATTGTTCATTAAGTGCAAACAATGGTGGTCAAATTCTAACAACTGATCAACAATACAAACTTTGATAAGCAGTTCTCGATAATCAGTTCTCAACAATTATTTGTTATTATTAAAGTTTAACATTGTAAAATTAAGAAAAATAATATAAAACTCATATCCTGGTGAAATAGCCACATGGCAGCCGAAAACCATATATTCCCTTTCCATTCTCCCATCATTCCCTAGCTTGTTGGGCATTCTTTCCAAAATCGGGACTTTTTAAAAATGCAGTGGCACACGGGACAAATTGTTAAAAATCAGGACTACCCCGCCAAAAGCAAGATGTCTGGTCACCTTACTCATGACCCAATGGGGGGCAGCCTGTCTTAAAAGCTAGTTAACTTAACTCACAGTGAGTGTGTAAAGTGGTTTCACTTTCTCATCATTGCCCTTGGTGCTGTGGCTGAAACCAGACTAATTATCCAAATGGATACAAATAGCTAAACAAGTTCAGACAGACATACAGCTAATATACTCATATCACAAAAGATAGACAAATCAAGGAAACAGATGGACAGAGCAAAAGAAACAGACAGACAAAAATCAGTCAGGTGTGGAGCGGTGACTGACCCCCATTCAATGCCTTCCCAGCTACATCCCCGAAGGGATGAAAACTCTATCTTGGCCTAAGCAGGGAGGTATAAACCCCATTCCAGGTCACCCTGAGGGGCCCGCCACAAAGCCATATGATAAAGTCATGGAAAGACAGGTGGAGCCCCACTTGGACTCCATAGACTCAGGGCCGTGGAGTCACATCCAAACTTTTTCATTCACTCATACAAAACAGAACATACAAAAGACTTAAAAAACAAATTCAAACAATCTAAAAGACTGCTAATGCCAGCAAACCAAACCTGTACCTAAACCTGAAACCTGTACCTATACCTATCAAGGAGGCGTCTTTCCTTTTGCCTTAGCTGCATCTAGCTGTTTCCTTGCAACCCTGGGCTTAAAGCTGTGTCAAACTAGCCCTTCCCCAGACTCTCTAGAGATACAGTACAGAACAAAAGCCGGTCAAAACCATGCCAAAGACTGGCCCCAAAACAAAACAGAATAGAACTTGCCAAATTGGAAAATTTGGGAACCTGTTCCCTGAATCCATGCAAGAGCTCTGGGGTAGGGAAACTTCCTAAGGCCTTCCCCTGGAGCTGTCAGCCAGCCGTGGGCCCAGGTGGGGGTCCAGTGAATCTTTGCCTCCAGAAAATATTGTGACTCGCGCAGCTGAGAAGGAGACACGAACCCCACTTAAATGCAATTAATCAATAGAAATTTGTTATATCTACACAGGGGTCATTGCCCTTAAGAAGCAAGCGACCCAGAATGGCAGATCAAATAAGTCTTTATACCCTAATTTCTGTGTCACACCAAGCAAGCAAAGTTACAGAAGCCGAATCACTGTGGTTAGCTTCAGGTGGGGAGGGGGAGTTACATAGTTCAAGGTGGAGGGCAGGGGGACATTAGTTGAGCAAGTTTCTGAGAACTCAGGACTTATCTTTTAGCCTCTTCTTGGAATTTTTCCCTCTCTCTACGTACTTCCTTATCTTCAAGCCATTTCTCAGAATATTCCTCCCCACCCTTGAGCGGGCTGGGACTAATGGACTCAAAAGACATTTCTTTTTCAAATGGAGGGGACTGGATTATCACAAAATAATGGCCAACAATAATGCAAAATTCTTAACATATTCCAAATGATATGTTTAAATATCATGGCAAACACAAAGTAAAGAAAAATAATAGCAAGCAGAATGAACAAAAAACAAGTAAACAAAATATCCTAATAATGTCCCATTCAATCACCTAGGAGGCAAGAACAGATAAAATATAGAGGGCAGAAGATAAAAAAAAACAAACGCTGATAAATTTTTTAAAAGAGGTAAAATAAGTTAATAGAGAAGATAATATTGTTTTCTTGTATGGGATCATATTTTAAAGACATTACTTGGGGGGAAAACCCACAAAACTAAAGATTTCCAAGTATAGTCTGTAGTTTACATAATAATGGCATGCATCAATATTTATGTCTTGGTTTTGATCACTGTACCAAGGTTATATAGATGTTAATATCAGAGAATGTTGAATGAAGAACATACAAATGTTCTTTTACTGTCATTAGTTTTGTACAACTAAAAATTATTTCAAAATGAAACAAAAAATAGTACAGTTATTTCTGTTTTCTTGACTCAAGAATCAGTGAACTACTTGGTATTGGGCCTGGATCCAATGAACTGTTGCTCATAAATGAGATTTTGAGGCTGTTACTTCTTGAGTTTTAATGGTGTGCTGATGTCCTCAGAAATAGAAATTAAATGATAGCATGTGGATGGTTTTGATTATCTCTTGACCCAAATAAAGCCAAAGCGCCTGTCCCTAGTCTAACAAATTAGTCTCCTTTGTCACAACTCTCCCCTGGTCCTTGCCAGATTGTCTTTTTAGTACCTCCATCAACAAATGCTTTATTTTGTGACAGATACTCTGCATGCTAAATTTGTTATTATGGATGTTTGACTGTTTAATGGAAACCAGAAATGACAGACCCTAAAAAAGTTAAAATTTTGTTCTCACAAATCACATTGGTCCAGGTTTAAGAAGTCCGGGGCCGGATGTTTAAACCACAGTGTCAAGACAAACCCCTTTAACCTGCTTCACTTCAAAACCTAGGGAGTTGTTTTTACCTGCTCAGGACTAGAGTTCGCCCTGCCACATTTCCATTTTTGTCAGAAGGATGGAGAAAAACAAGGAGAAATCTTCTTCCCCCACAAGATTAGATTGCACAAATCAGTCAAACCAAAAATATCATCCAGTTTCCTTTGACAATACGTGTCAATAAAAATATGGCTTTCAGTTTGTCCTAACTAAAGATTCTTTTATTATAATAAGGTGATCTTTATATTCAGTTACTTACAAATACAGTATCTGTGTATAGATACCTTATTTAGATTATTTTATTAATAGCTGTCCTCTAGCAAAATGCAGTTATATGTGGTATGGAAGCATGAAAAACATTTATTTTTTTTTTATTATTTTTTCATCTTATACCCTTATCACTGAACACAGTTTCTCATAATTGCCATACCTTCAATATCTTTAATAATTTTACTATAAAATGAGATCTTATCAAATAAAATACTTCTTAATGTGATAATATATTTGAATATACTTTCTTTCTGCAATATTATTCATGATGGTTGGTGAGTATTCCATCTTATGTATATTCTATAATCATTAACCAAGTAATTATTTAGAGTAACTTTCTTGGTTTCCAGTTTATCAATAGTACATTCTAATGCTATAAAAACATTTATAGACAAAACTTTGTGTATATCTATAATTATTTCCATGTGATAAAATTTCTGAAAGATAAATTTCTAAGCCTAAAAATATAAATATTTCAAATAATTTGATGAAAAAGGCTAATTGCACTTTAAAATTATGATATCCATTTATAATTTCCATAGCAATGGCTCACATTGGGAAATATGGAAGAAAATAGCAAGATAGATTCAAAATATATAAAGCATTTTAATTTATACTGATGTGTTCCTTACTGAAAATTTTATATACTTATTGTATTTCATTGAATACTTAAAATATGAAATCTATCAATGGGATTATGACATTACAATGCAAAACAACAATTAACAACAGTCTGCTTTCAGTATCTGTGGATTTTACAACTGTGGAGCTCAGAAAAAATATTAAAAAATAATGATATAACAATAAAAAATACAAATAAAACCAATACTGTTTAACAACTTTTTGCACACAATTTACGTCATATTGGTTATTATAAATTAACTAGAGATGATTCAAGTATATGGGTGGATGTTTATAAGTTATATGCAAATGCTATATCATTTCATTTTATTTTATTATTTTTGGGGATTCATTGAGGGTACAAAGAATTAGGTTACACTGATTGAATTTGTTAGATAAAGTGCTGCTTATAATTGTGTACCCCCAAGAGGTGTGCCATACACTGTGACCCCTCCAAACCACCTCCCTCCTCCCCTTTCCACACTCCCTCATTTCCCTCCCCCACTTCTTGTATTAGCTCATCTACTGACTTCATTTTGGAATTGAGTACCTGGATTTTTCTCTGTTCTTGTGATGCTTTACTAAGAACAATGTGCTCTACCACCATCCAGGTTAATACAAAAAGTGTAAAGTCTCCATCTTTTTTTTTTTGAGACAGAGTTTCCCTTTATTGCCCTTGGTAGAGTGCTGTGGCATCACAGCTCACAGCAACCTCTGACTCCTGGGCTTAGGCCTGCCACAATGGCCAGCTATTTTTTGTTGCAGTTTGGCCTGGGCTGGGTTTGAACCTGCCACCCTTGGTATATGAGGCTGGCGCCCTACCCACTGAGGAACAGGTGCCACCCAAAGTGTCCGTCTTGTTAAATGGCTGAATAGTATTCCATGATATACTCATAACACTGCTTGTTAATCCATTCTTGAGTTGGTGGGAATTTGGGCTATTTCCACATTTTGGTGATTTTAAACTGAGCTATGATAAACAGTCTAGTGCAAATGTCCTTATGGTAAATGGACTTTTTTTCTTCTGGGTAGATACCTAGTAATAGGATTGCAGGATCAAACAGGAGGTCTAATTTGAGTTCTTTGAGGAATCTCTGTACTTCCTTCCCAAAAGGTTGTATAACTTTGCAGTCCCACTAGGAGTGTAAAAGTGTTCCCTTCTCTCCACATCCATGCCAGCACCTGCAGCATTGAAACTTTATAATGTGGGATATTCCCACTGGGGTTAGGTGATATCTCAGTGAAGTTTTGATTTGAATTTCTCTGATGATTAGGGATGATGGGCATTCTTTTCATGTTTGTCAGACATTCGTCTGTCTTCTCTAGAGAAGGTTCTATTCATGTCTTTTGCCCAGTAATACGTGGGATTGTGGGGTCTTTTTTGTTGATTATTTTGAGCTCTCTGTGCATCCTAGTTATCAACCTTTTGTCTGATTCATAATATGCAAATATATTTTCCCTTTCTGCAGGTTGTCTGTTGGTTTTGGTTGTTGTTTCTTTAGCTGTACGGAAGCTTAAGTTTAATTAAGTTTAATTAAGTCACATTTGTTTATTTTTATTGTTGTTGCAATTGCCTCAGAAGTTTTCTTCATAAAATCTTTCCCCAGAAAGATAACTTCAAGTGTTATTCCCACACTTTCTCTGAGTATTTTTATTGTTTAATGCCTTAGATTAAAATCTTTTATTCATCTTGTATCAATTTTTGTAAGTGGTGAGAGGTGTGGGACCAGTTTCAGTTTTACGTGTAGTTATCCAGTTCTCCCAACACCATTTACTGAATAGGGGTTCTTTTCCCCAGTGGATGTTCTTGTTTGGTTTACCAAATATCAGGTAGCTGTAAGATGTTAGTTTCATCTTATGGTTTTCTATTCAGTTCCAACTGTCAACATCTCTATTTTTGTGCCAGTATCATACTGTTTTGATCACTATGGCCTTGTAATATAGCCTAAAGTCTGGTTGGGTGATGCTCCAGGCTTTGTTTTTATTTCTAAGAATTATCTTTGCTATACAGGTTTTTTTCTGGTTCCATACAAAGTGAAGAATTATGTTTTCCAAACCTTGAAAGTATGTTGATTGTATTTTAATGTTTTATTAATCATTTTGTATTTTAATGGGATACTTTAGGAAGTATAGACATTTTCACAATGTTGACTCTACCCAGTAATGAGTATAGTATGTTCTTCCATTTCTTAATATCTTCTACTATTTCTTTTCTTTGGGTTTCATAATTTTCTTTGTAGAGTTTTTTTTTTGGGGGGGGATTACTGTGAAGGGAATTGTGTTCTTGATTAGCTTCTCATCTTGGCTGTTATTGTTATATATAAAGGTTATTGATTTGTGGACATGATTTTATAACCAGACATATTACTGTAATTTTTGATGACTTCCAGGAGTTTCGTGGTTGAGTCTTTGGGGTTCTCAAAGTATAAGACCATATCATTGGCAAAGATCGAGTGTTTGACCTCCTCTGCCCCCATTTGGATGCCCTTTATTTCCTTCTCTTGCCTGATTGTATTGGCTAGAATTTCC
This sequence comes from Otolemur garnettii, assembly GCF_000181295.1. Lineage (NCBI taxonomy): Eukaryota > Metazoa > Chordata > Mammalia > Primates > Galagidae > Otolemur > Otolemur garnettii. Next base: position 21,412,329 of record NW_003852407.1, read on the forward strand.
ACCTCTATGTTGAATAGTAGTGTAGATAGAAAACAACTTTGCCTGGTTCCAGTTCTAAGTGGAAAAGCTTTCAGTTTTACTCTGTTGAGTATAATATTAGCTGTGCATTTGTTGTAGATGGATTCAATCAGTTTAAGAAAAGTGCCACCTATGCCTTTATTCTTAAGTGTTCTAATTATTAAAGGATGCTGGATTTTTTAGAATGCTTTTTATGCATCTATTGAGAGGATCATATAATCTTTGTGTTTGCTTCTGTTGATATGGTGAATTACATTTATGGACTTGTGTATGTTAAACCAGCCTTGTATCACTGGGATGAAACCTACTTGACTGTGATGAATAACTATTTTTTCATGTGAGCTGTGATCTATTGGGTAGGGTTTTATTGAGAATTTTTCTATATTCATTAGTGAAATTGGTCTGAAGTTCTCCTTTTTAGTTGGATCTTTTCCTGGTTTTGGTATCAGGGTAAAGTTTGCTTTGTAGAACATGTTGAGGAAGCTTCCTTCTGTCCCAATTTTTTTGGAATAATTTCTGCAGCATGGGTATAAGCTCTCCTTTGATGGTTTGATAAAATTCTGGTATGAAGCCATCTGGACCAGGGCATTTTTTTTGTTGGGAGATTTTTT
>NW_003852407.1:21413263-21416939 GCF_000181295.1 Otolemur garnettii
TCTATTTTGCAGTATGTACCATGTGCTGATATGTTATTTAGCTTTGGGATGGTGAGTTCTGTATATGTCTATTAATCCCATTTGTTCTAGGGTCACATTTAAGTCCTTTGTGTCTTTGTTTAGTTTCTGTTTAGAGGTTTTATCCAGTTTTGTCAGAGAAGTATTATGGTGTTATGGGATATCATATTGCTCAGACTCATCAAAGTCTATTTCACCAATCTGGAAGCATTTAAGTTGGGTGCATAAATATTTAAAATTGAAATATCTTCTTCTTGTATTGTTCCTTTGACCAGTAGTAAGTGTCCATCTTTGTCTTTCTTAACTTTAGTTGCTTTAAATCTGCTTGTATCTGAAAATAAGATAGCAACCCTTCCTTTTTTCTGATTTCCATTTACTTGAAATACTGTTTTCTATCCTTTAACCGTGATTCTTAATTTGTCCTTCAAGTTAGGTGTGTCTCCCAGACACAGCATATAAATTGCTTATGATTTTTTATCCAATCAGCCAGCCTGTGTCTCTTCAGTGGTAAATTCAATGCATTGACACTTATTAAGAGATAATTATTAAGTGCAGTGTTGTTCTATTCTTATTTTGTGAAAGTCCATTGTGTAGTTTTATCCTTTGCACTATTGTGGTAGCTAAGTTTTCATCTTTACCTTCTGGGTGGTTATTTAGCTGGTGGTCCTTTGTGATGATCAGTGTTAAGAAACCAATACTATTTATAGCATTCCTGTTGAGCTTGTAAATCCGATGTTTGTAAGTCTGCAAAAGATTTGATTTCTCCATTAATTTTGAAGCTTTGTTTACCAGGATACAGAATTCTGGGCTGAAAATTGTTTTGTTTAAGAATGTTGAAGATGGATGACTATGTTCTTCTGGTTTGGAAGTTTCAGTTGAAAAGTCTGCTATCATTCTAATGGCTCTGACTCTGTAGGTCAGTTGGCACTTACTGCTGGCTGCTTGCAGAATTTTTTCTTTCATCTTGACTTTGGACAGATTTTTTACAATGTGTCTTAGAGAAGCTCTGTTTGAGTTTGATTTCCATCTGAAAGGAGTACATCAAAGTCTTTAGTAAAACTTAGGAAGTTATCTTTTGTGATAGTATCCAAAAGGGCTTCCATTCCTTTGGGACAATGTTCCTCTCTTTCAGGAATCCCTATTATTTGTATGTTTGGATGCTTCATGGAATCTCACAGTTTTCTAAGTCCCTGTTCTGCTTCCTCTCTCTTCTTTGCTGCCTCTTTAACTATCCAGGTTAACTCAAAAACTTTATCCTCTAGCTCTGAGGTTCTTTCTTCTAATTGGTCTAACCTATTTTTGGTACTTTCCAATGAATCTTTACATTCCCTGATTGTATCCTTTATTTCCTTAAGCTCCACCATATCCTTTCTATATTCTACATAAATATCTCTTGTACAACTTTTAGTTCTGTCTTTCCATTTTCTTGCCCATTCCTTTATGGTATTTATCATCCATATTTCAAATTCCCTTTCTGTTAAGTCCATTAATTCTTTATAGTAGCTTTTGCAGTAGCTGCCTCATGGTCCCTTGAGGGGAGTTGCTCTGCTTTCATTTTTCATGTTGCCCAAATTTTTCTGTTGTTTCCTCCTCATGTCTTCTTTCTTCTTATTCACCTCCTCATCCTTCTTTTTCCTTCTTGCTTCCTCCTTTGCTTCAAATTACCTTGTTCCAGAGCTAATTATTAATATTTCTACCACTTTGGATCACACACAGTATCCAGCTCAACTCCTCACTGTGCTTCCTGAGCTATGGACAAGGTCCGTGCACCAGGTGTGGCTGGGTTCTCTCCCTTTCCCCAATCATACTCGGAGAGTTCACCTGAATGATCCTTTTGGTGTGCTTTCTGTTAAGTCCTTTGCTAAATGAGGATGGTTCATAAGACAATGGCTAACAAATTTCACACATCCCAGGCAGAATGGGGATAAATATCATTAAACCTGATCTGCTTCTTCCCTCTGGGTGCCCAACTAGCTATTCCTCTCACTCTACTGCTCTCCACACCAGCTCAGCTGGCCGTTTCACCTCCTCTCTGCTTCAACCACTGCTACATTTTAGATCAAGGACTTGAGCATCTGTTAATTTTGATGTTGGGGGGGGGATCTAAAAGCAATTCCCACAGTTACCAAAGGAATTCTGCAATATAATTTAGTTCTCTTCAGAAAATCAGTATTTTGAAAAGATGCAATCAGAAAGATGATGCCTTAGTATGAGATAATATTTTGTCTTGCTATTTATTTAAATTTTCAGATCAGGACTTCTCATTTTCTGAAAAGGAAAACATTTCAATTTCTTTTCATTCTGTATGGTTTTCATTGTCTCATGGTGTAATTAGGGAACAAAAGTATTTTATTTGCTGTATACTTTATGTTCACATTTTTCACATGTGATTTGAGTCTTCTAAGTTCCTATTGTTTCAATGTCATAAAAATAATTGAATTTCTATCTTAAATTTGTAATTATTACTTAGAAGTTGAATTTTTATATATTTAATTATTATTCATATTAAAAGGATTGTAGTCTCCCAATGATTTATGAATATGTCTTATAATTTTAATGTTAAGTAGTCAAAGCATTTAAAAAACAAATCCATAAAAAAAGAAATGTTTTCTTTGCCCAATTGACCAAGTTTAAACATAAATATGACTGTTCTATATTCAGTGGGAATCTTATTTTCAATTATATGATCCTTTGAATGATATTGATAAAGGAGCTTATTAAAAATGACATAGAAAAGGCAATTTTATTCTCATTCCTTTTTAAAAAACACTAATATTAAAAATTATTAAAATTATTAAAAGAAAATATAGAAAATATCAACTTTCAATAAAAAAAGAAAAGAGCCAAGGGGTTAACAATAATGAAAAAGTAACCAGCATAGCTGAATCTAGGTATAAATACTGAAGATACAAAGGAAGAAAGAAAATAAAGAAGAACATGAAGGAAGTGGAAAAGCAGAAAGCAGAAAAAAGAACAGAATAGGGTGAAAATATACTTAGTAGACATGAAAGACAAAGTAGAAATAAAATCATTACAAAGAGAAGTATAGAGACAAACACATCTCTGTTCCATAAAAATATTAAGAAATGAGTCAGTATGACATCTGAAAAGGGCTTAAAGGAATGAGGCAACTCTGCATTTGATCTGAAAATGATTGAAAATGAATATGCTACACTATAATCCTCTTAAATCAAAACTGATAATTAGTGAAATTTAGAAAATACTGGCTCTGCAACTGGTGGATTACTTACTACAAATGCACTGTAAAACCCTATCCTTCATCAACAACATTTTAATGTCAATGAGATATTGAAAGAATTAAAATATAAACTCCATGCTGTTCTATCTATTTCCTCTCAAATGGCAAATGGATCTTACTAAATCCCAATTATTGAGTGCCAGATATGCCTATGTGCTATGTTTGGTATTTAAAAATGATAGATCATGTATTATTAGCTACAATATAGGTTGACCAATATGTGTGACTTGGTAAATTACAATTGGTTATAATTAGATAACACATTTCTAATAATCCTTTGACAATAAACATGTAATTTGAAATATCAAATAAAACTCTGCATAACATTTCCGAACACTAGTTACCATTCCTAGCACTCTGTGTATTACTGTTTAATATTAGCTATTTAAAAATTAATTT
>NW_003852407.1:21417732-21421157 GCF_000181295.1 Otolemur garnettii
GATCCTAGACATTTACCACACTGGCATAGCTCACTAGTTATTAAGGAATAAGAGAGAAACTCCAAAACAAAGATTTGACACCAAAATCTGGGATCCCCTTTGTGCTAGCCAGCTAACATTAGCCACATACGTTTGCATACACAATAAAAAATGTTCTTTATGGTTTTACCCAACTGTGTATGGGGGGGGAAGTCAAAGATCAAATAAATTTTAGGGTGTACTGTTAATTTTGAATGTGGCAATGCAGACTTATGTTCAAAGTTCCACTGGTAAACGTTTCCATTAATTGTTTGATAAATTATTAGTCAGATATAGCTGCCAAATTAGTGTTTAACAGTTAAACTATATACCATACAGGTATTTTATAACATAGGGAACATATAGAATTTGGGTTGCTATAAATTAACTTAATTGTGCTTATAATTTAAGGAGGTAATTATAATTCTAACACCACAGTATCATTTCGGTTCCTTCCTTATTCCTGCTAAAAACATGTCCATGACTCTAAATGTATATGTAACAATAAGCTATTTTAGTACTTGATAAGAAAGATACCAGTCAAAAATTCTAGATGACATTTACCTAGATTTTAGATATTTTAAAGAAAAGACAAAAATATGATATACAATAATAAATGAAAATTCCTTGGCTATGTGTTCATTACACTTTAATCTTTTAGAACTCAGTATAATGTAAAGAAAGCATTTCTTTTGTCCACTTCTGCAAAAACACTTTGAAATGAATGGGCCCTATAAAGGACATTTTTATTCCTTCTGGTTATTCTGAATTTCTTCTTTGATATCTCTAGTTATAGAATCTTGAGCTGGATTCAATGATTCTTCTTAAGCTAGCTGATTTTTGTAATGTAGATTTTTTAAAGTCATAAAAGCAGTTCTATTGCTTTTCAATGTTAAAGAAATGACATGATATAAAAGTAACTAAAATATATCATGAGGAATAACAAAGAACATGCTCATGCTAGCTGAAGTAAGATTCACCACCAGAAAAAATATTATGTTTTACAACATTTTAAGAATATAAAAACGTGATAATACCTTGTGAAATGTTTAGCACTCTCCCCTCTCTTCATGAAACTGAGGAACAGAGTTTCGAAAACTAGATCAAGTTCCTACAACTGAATAGTGTGTGAACCAAAACTAGAACCTGAATCCTTTTGACCTTTGATTTCACTTTTTTTCCCAGTGAATTTTAACTTTTCAGGATGTCTCCAGCTATCCCTTATCCAGTGATCCTATCAATGTACTCACTTAATGAGTTGCTTCTTTAATAACTATAAATGTTTGCTTTTCTAGTGCCACCTAATGGCGTAATGGATAACAATGGATATACAGCATTGCATACCGCCTCTTCAGCTTCTGGACAAACTATGCCCAATTCCCTAGGCATCCGTGCTTTCTCTTGCCATTACACATTTTGTCCCATTTATGTAAAATGCCCTTTCCCCCTATATTAGAGTTCTGCCTGTCCATTGAGTCTCCCTTCAAACTGCAGCTCCATATGGTCTCTTCTAACCACTACAGTGCAGTTTAGGTAGGTCCCTTCCTTAGTTCTGCTCCAAACATATCCATGCTTCTATGAAGAAAACAACACCGTGCTTTGCATAAGTCTTTCACACACAATATTGAGAATTCCTCCAGCATCTAAGTGGGTGCTGAATGAATAAGTCATTAAACATGCTACACTACACAGCTTCCTTTCATCCTATTTTCTTAATGAGTGTGTGTGAGTGGGGGTGCTCATATACAAATGATTTGTGTGCAAGTGTATTTATATGGAAAAAAACCATCAATAATGTTAGCCACTGTCTTTTACTGTACAAGGAACTGTAGCACTAAGACATTCAACAATCTTGCTTAATCTTCATAACAAACTAATGAGGTTGACATTATGTATATTTTAGGAATGAAGAAACTGAGACTTAGAAATGGTATACAAGTTTCTCAAAGTCTTATAACTAATGTCAAAAGAGCTGAGGCTGGCTTCCAAACATGCTCATTCTGGGTGACCATTAGGGAAGTTAGGATTATGGGAATAGAATCAGACTGCTATAACAATGAAATGATGATACAGAAGTTTTGTAATCAGGGTCAGGTATACAGATAATGCATGAGGACATGAGCCTCCAGAAAGACATGCATTGGTGAAAACATAAAACATAACCATACTGGGGGCTTCATGAGATAGCTTGGCACAAACATTAAAAGACTTCAGGAAAAAGGCCTGCAAGGGCCTGGCTGAGGTCATAGAGGACTTTGGAAAAAGGCCTGCAAGAGCCTGGCTAAAGCCAGGAAGGATCCCAGGAAAAAAGTCCATAAGTGCCTGGCTAGGGCCAGAAAATCCTTGGGGAAAAGGCATGAAAGTGCCTGGCCACGCCTGATCTATTCCCTATAAAGACTCTGTACCATTTCTAAGATTAACGAGAACATGTGCAGCTGACTCAGTGAGCAAGAAAAACTAGTTCTTGTAGGATGAGATAATAATAATCAGCTTCTTTCTCCCTGGCTCCCCTTCTGAGTAGGGTATCCACTAATCTGCCCTGAAGGAAGCCAGGGGACTAACTGGGTTGCTTCTACCTTCTCAGGCCACGTTCCCTTTTCTTTTGTTTCTGCAATCTTGTTGGTGATTGTTAAGTATTTTAAGAAGTAAAAGTAATGAAAATGGCTAAAGGGCAATTGGATGGATAATGGAGAACTAGGGCATGGGGAGCTGCAAGAATGACTATACTGTTGTAGTTGCAAACACAGGTTTACTTAAGGGATAATGAAAGTAATAAAAACTGAGTGTATCTGGAGGTTCAGGCTGTTGCTGTTTCTCACATTGGGTAGCATCAGATCCTTCGGGCCCACTCTTTAAATCTACACTTTGTCTCTTTGTCTTAATTTTCCTTCATTCTATTCACACCGCCAAGCACTGGGAGAGAACTGCGGAGTTGCTGGGCTGGTCCCCAGCACTCATCACCCTAGTCCATGTCATGAGCCCCTATATTACTCTATAACATCTTTTAGTTCCTTCTCTCAAAATCATATTTTTGTTTGTTTTCTTTTTACATTGACTAAATAATTATTAAGTATTGGATGACTAAAAGGAGGAAGTTTTGTTAAGTAGATCTCAAAGTCAAATTAAGGAAGGAGGCAGTGACCCATTAAGTTCTCTCCAATGCCAATTTGTTAACATGTTGTATATAAAGATCACTATGTTAATTATCACAAGTCATTTATTCAAGTGACATTCCAGTAGAGTCCAGCATTCTCTGGTGATGGCCATAATTTGTTATAGCATTGCACAGTACGTGGTAGGTTGTGAGCCTGTACCAGAATGTGACAACAAACTCTTAGGATTAAATAATCATCTACTTGATTATATCCAAAGGGCTAAAAAGAGAAACTACACAACTGCAACCACTG
>NW_003852407.1:21423436-21439102 GCF_000181295.1 Otolemur garnettii
TATTTTCAGAAATAAAGGGCTTGGGTGGGAGTTGACAAATAAACAAATAAACAAAACTCTTTCCTCTGAAGTCCATTTAAGACTGAGTGAAGATAGACACAGCTTGACTTTCACCATTCTCCCTCGTGTCTCCACCAGCCAGAAGTCACTGTGCCACTGATTGAAGCAGTTTTCCCTTCAAGTGGAAATGACAACCTGTGAAAGGATATTTTACGTCTTTATTTACTGATTTTTTTCCTAATTTCTAAATTGCAGAAAAGTAAAAATAAAAATTATCATAAAGGGAAAAGTAAAAATCTTCAGAGATAATTATCTGGACAAGTTGAGATATAATGCATTATACTTCTGTAGATATAATATACTTTGCACTTGATTTTCTTTGTTTTTGTCTTTCTAAACAATCTGTCTTTCTCTGGTTATTATAAAGAATGGAAATTATACTGTACTCATTAGCCCTAACACCAGAGTGTTTTCAAGAAACAGCCATGCAGCCAGGTCAGTCTCAGTATATCTGTTAAAAAGTAAGTTTTGTTCTCAGCAACTCAGTGTCCTCTTTCATAAACCGGTGGTTAATAGTCATGGTTAAAACTCAGTCAACTTCATCAGAATGCTGTAAGTAGTACCTGAGTGTATGCAATAAAGAGTAATTTCTAATAAATTCTTGCTTTATTTGGTCTTTTTCTAATCTAGCATAATTGTGCAAATCAGAACACATAGATCTACTTTATTACCTTTAATGACTAGACAGCATTCCAGACTACACATTACTATATTTAATAATTCTGTCTCTAATTAAATTACATGAAGGTATTTTTTCATTACTATGCATTCGCAAACTGTGGGGTCGTGAATGTATTTTTTAATTTTTTAAAATGAGTTTCTGTTACATTCTGATGGCCAGATTCCTATAAGTGGAATTGTTTAGTTAGGGATAAAAAAGATTTTCATTTATTTTGATATTATTGCTGATATTGTTTCTACCAATTATATAACTTTTAATGAGTACAGCATTTTAAAAACTTTTTCTTTAACATAATTTTCATGACTTTTCTATGAATAAAAATGATCCATGTTTGTTAGTTAAATTCTAAGTAATGTAGGGGAAAAATAAAGAACTTACCCAAGTTCTCCTTACCCAGAAATAATCAGTGCTATTTCATAGTAAACATTATTTCAGACATTGCTTATTGCACCATTTTCTTGTATACTACATAAAAACAAAGTAATGGAAGGATAGACTCTAGCTATATACAAATACATTTTTTACAAAGCTAAATTATGCATGATGGGTTTCTAGTTTCTTTTCCAATAAAATTTTTCTGAAAATATATTTCACTGAAGGCTGTAGGACATTCTTTTTTTAAAAAAAAAATGTAGAATACTGGTAAAACTTAACATGGTCAAATGCAAAATTTACTTTGATTTGCAATTATGCTTTTGTTGAGCCCTTATTAAACTAATCCTTCATATTGGTCCCATGTGGTGATATCAAATTAAATATTTCCTTGAAAAAAGTGGTAGAATTTGGAGTCTTCATGATTTTACTTGCTAGCAATAACAGATCTTTAGAAATGTAAGAATGAGTTCTTAGCTCTCTAAAAATGGACATTAATGTTTTATATATAGATTTATTTTGATAGAACAACTAATGTCAATCAAGACATCCTTATTAATAAATTTACTATATAGGCTATTCATGTCTAAAATGCCTATCATTTTTAAATGCATAAGCCACATACCAGAGGCCAACACATTGGCAAAGGTGATCAGCACAGACAGAATCAGTCACACCGCTATCCAAAAGTGAACTGAAACTTTTAATACCTAGAAGCATCAAAATCTGATGCAAATATATACACATATATATCTAAAATTTTATATGAAATAGTATTTGTAGAACAATTTGGTTTATGTTCAATGAGGCAATTATAATCATTTCATAGACTTTTCTTTCTCTGCCCAGAATCTTTTATTTGAATCCATTAGTTAGATGTTAATTTTTAAAATCTATATACCGCCTTACAAGTAGTGGAACACATAGTTATCCCATTTCAGATTATAGGCTAATTTATATATACATTTTCTGCCTTTTTAAATAAAGCTATAGATTTCAAAGGCATAAATAGCATGCTAAACATATTTCTCTATACAAATCAAACATACTTTTACTATTTTTATTTCAAAACACTTCATGTACACTTGACAGATATTATAATCATCCTCATTTATATAACAAAAACGGATATTACAGAGAGGTAAAGTTGCCTGCATGAAGTCACATCATTTTTAAGTATCACATATTCAATGTAGCAAATATCTATTATGTAGCCAGGGCTACATAAAAGTGGTCAATGAGACAAACAAAATCCATGTTTTCATAGAATTTTCTTTCAGGTAGAAAGGAATGGTAGTAGTGTCAGAAAATGAATTATTTATTTGTGTAATGTTATTTCATAGTTTCCAGATGTCTACAAATAAAAGACTAGTGGAATAATACGGTAAATAATTGAGGGAGTATGTTACACTAGGTTATTTAAAATGGCCTATCTCCAGAAGCAGTCATATTTAACATTTTATTTAAGACTTCCATAAAATATAAGGATCCAGAAAAAAATGTCTGATATAACAGATTCCATGTCAGAAGGAGAGAATTTGACATGCCCAAAGGGTAAATAGAGCATGTTGTGGCTGGAGAAAATTGAGCTAGAGAAAGAGAAAGATAAGAGAGAAAGGAACCCTGACTGATACAGTAAGTCCCCAAGTTTGAGAAAGTCTCTCTTTCCAATCTCCTTCCCTGTTCTATTAAAGCTAATCAGTTATATCTCTCAGCATTAAAAAAAAAAAAAAGAAGACTAAAGTGTCTGTAGAGAACATTTTCTTGCACTTATTGTTCTGTTTACTTTAATTTGTTTCATTCTAATTGCTGCAATCAAACACCTAACGGGTTCTATGTTTGTCTCAATTAAATAGAAGACCAAAGGCAAAGGTGAGTGAAGAGCAACTAGGGAATCCACAGCACTAAGGATAGTGGAAGTCAGGAATTCATAGCTTTGATTGGTCTCAGCAATATAATAACAAATGCTCTGGAAAAATGGATGGAATGCACCGTGTCTTTAAGAAGTCTCTTCTTGGCTCTTCCTCGGTGTGTACACCAGGAGGGTCCAGGTCCGGGCTTCCCGGGCGTGAATAAAACTCACCTCTTGCTTTAAAAAAAAAAAAAAAACAAGTCTCTTCTTCTCATAAGGCATCAGAGAGCCATAACATCATATTTAAAATAGCATATAGAATATATTATGTTTACTTGGAAAATGACACAGTATTTTGCCTTTAAAACGTGATTTTTAAACCTTTTCCGTCAGAGCTTGCTGCCAAGCCATATACATCCATTCTTTGTGTATCTTTCATTCCTCTTCAAGAGCACAACTCTTACCATCCTTACTGAGGAATACTTAACATTCAATTAACCATACGTGACTAAAGTTTATAGTTTGATAAACATTGACGCACACACACACACACATATATACACTAGGGAAACAAAGATATGATCATATTAATAACTCAACAGAGTTTCCCTGTGTCCCGTTGTAATCCTCACTTCCATACCTCTGAATACCTCAATTTCCTGTCCAAGGCCATCACTCTTCAGCTGTCTGGTTAACTAGGCATCATGTTTGATGAAGCAATATCTTAAAAATAGTAGCACACAAAAATGAAAATTGTGTTTGTTCTAAATATAAATATTTGATCATATTATGTTATTTATATAAATGTTTACAAATTATGAGTTAAACCTTCTTTCTTAAAGAATGACTATGACAAGTTAAGAGTATTACATCGTCTGATTCCAAGAACCATCACACAGATGCATTGTCAAGACAGTGAATTTTTGAGGCAACAGTAGACCTATTATGATTAAGTGGTACAGAACTCAGACTCACACTATAGTCCCGCTTATATGTAACATAAGAACACTAAATTTTCAACAAAGCTACCAGGACAAAAGAAAATGAAAATGAAATAATTTTTACTTAAATGACGCCTTAACCATTGGATATCATGATGGATTATAAAAAGAAATGTCAATTATTACTTATGACCATAAAAAGAAATAACTTGGAATTTACAAAACATCTAGAAAAAAATCATAGACCTAGAATGGGCTAAGAATTCTTTCTTTCTTTCTTTCTTTTTTTTTTTTTTTTTTGAGACAGAGCCTCAAGCTGTCCCCCTGGGTAGAGTGCTGTGGCATCACAGTTCACAGCAACCCCCAACTCCTGGGCTCAGTCTCCCAAGTAGCTGGGACTACAGAGCCCGCCACAATGCCTGGCTATTTTTTGGTTGCAGCCATCATTGTTGTTTGGCAGACCCGGGCTGGATTAGAACCCACCACCTTAGGTGTATGTGGCTGGCACCTTAGCCACTTGAGCCACAGGTGCCAAGCCTGGGCTAAGATTTCTTATGTAGCACACAGAAAAACACAAACCTTAAAGAGAAACTCATGAAATATTGAACTGTATAAAAACTTATTAGACATTATTACTGTTTGAAAGACAAATTACAGAATGGAAAAAGATCATAGTTGTATCAGTTTGTTTAACATAGACTCTTAGGTAATAAAAGAAACTTCAGAAGTTGTTAATAAGAAGATAAACTGCCCAAATAGTTCATGAAAATAACATATTTGAACAGAAGATACCCAGAAAACAAGCACATATCATTTTTTTCAATTTTGGTGATTACTGAATTGCAAATTAAAATTTCAAGGACATGCCAGTACAATTGACGTTCTAGCAGTCAGCCATTGACTACTAGAATAGCTAACATTAAAATATCTGATAATATCAAATATTGCTGAGAATGTGTTGGAACCAGAATTCTCATACAGTGCTGATGAGAATGCAAAAAGGTGCAACCAATTTGAAAAACAGTTACAAGTTCTTGTAAAAGACAAAGACAATACCATATCTCTATATAAGTAGCCCCAATATCTGACTGCCTTGCTAAATCATGAAACGTGTATTCATTTAGCAATATCCAGCCCTGAATGAAAGTAATAAGTGGCAGACCAATATAATTTAAGTCTTATCAAGAAAATTGCCTGCCAAAAAAAAAATGATCTAGTCTTTTTAGAAGATTAAAACATAATTTGGTATTTCCATAATATTATCTATCACAGTATTGAAATGCAATTAAAAGTTTCAGTCATATGAAATAACATCCTCAACAGAAAATTCAAACAATAGAAATTGATCATGAGAATTCTTAGCTGAAAAAAAATTTTAAAGTAGCCATTCTAATTACAGCCAGTGCTGGAAAGTAAAGCATGATAATGATAAGTAAAGGAGTGGAGAATTTCTGTGAGTTGTTGAAAGTATAATTTTGTATTAATTATAAATTTGAATACTGAAACAAAATATCAGAAATAATTAAAATATACTAGACTAGCTGGGTAGGCAGATTAATTTATTAATTCTTCTCCCTGCGGAAGTAATTCTAACTTTTAATACTGTGAACTGTAAATATGATTAAAGTTGTAAATGTGATTACATTTGTTAAAGTGTAATTTATAGATAAAACACTTATAATAGTTTGTATGCAGAAATGGTATTCTAATATTCAACAAAATTTACTATCACTCCAGGCAGGACCTGTTCCATAATCTTCAGTACTCAGAGCAAAATGAGAATGCAGGTCCCTTTGTTCATAAATTACTATAAATTTTAAGATGACAGCCTCATAGCATTAAATTAATCACAGGACCAATAAGAACATAGGGCCCTGTAGACTGCATGGGTTTGTCAAATGTCCATGAAGCCAGGCTTGATGGCTTTTTTTTTCATATTTCTTACTCATAACTCAATGTATATTTGCAATGCTTCTCTGTAAGCTGCATGAATCACCAAATCAAATCAATCTTAACTTGATTTTTATACACCATGAAGATTGGAGGGAGGTATAGGGAGAAAGTAAAAATCAGAGTTATGATATTTGGCTAAATTGATTCTTCCCTCCATATTCTTCCCGTAACATACACCAGAGTCTACCTAAGTACACTTTTCTAGCTTTTGTGACTACATCTATCGAAAGGGCTTTTGCTTTTCTCCTCTCACCACACTCTAACCAAACTAAAAATAAAAACATTATTCAAACTGAACTTGAAATTAAAAACTCAATTGTAAGAAAAGACAAGGACAGAGGAAGGCAGGGCAGCATGGCAAACAACGAAAGGATTGCCCTGGTAATTTGAAAGCTGGAAGTCCTCAAAGCTGTAATCTAAATTTGTGAGCAAAAAAATTTAAATTAATGGTCCCTATGAATGAATGCAGTTGTTAAATTTATTCTAAATGGAAAATTAAATGTTTTTATTTTTATTACACGTGATATTTACTGGTTCATGACTACATGATAAAGATCAAGCATGAAATAATTAAAAGTTTGAAACTTTGGATACAGTTCTAATAAAATGAATCACTCCCACCGAGAGAAGTACAAAGTAAAAGTAAAATAAAACATCGTATTTAAATGTATGCACTAACTCCTAAGAAGTTTTGAGGATGGGGGAAGTATGTGGAAAAGCATGAACTCTATTTTTATTCTGCTCATTTTTTGTAATGGTGTTATTTGAGAACTTCTGAAACTGCAGTGAATGTATCCATGAAGTGAGAAAATGAGCAAGTGTATTATTGTTAGGAGACAGAATATGCATTCTAGAAGAAGGGAAATAACACATATATTAATAGAAGAGAAGGCAAGAAAGAATGCAGACTATTTTCTCACAATTGCAATTTGAAGTTAGGTGTATATAAACACAGTATTTCTGAATACATGTACAAAGAGAGAAAGAAACAGAAAGAAGAGAGAGAAACAATATTGCATCTAAGATCTATGTATATAAGTGTATATATCCATCTGTCTATAAATAGGTCTATACATAAATATATTTACATAATTAAAGATATGTAGAGGCACATGCCTACACGGGTATATACAGGTATCATATGCGTAATAACCTCATTGTTACATTAATATGCACATATAAATGTTATATAGGTATGAATATATATATTTGTGAAGGTTTATACGCAGGTATTCATTTTCTAATTCTGTCTGTTGAAAGCAAAGGAATCTCAATAGCTATGAGACAGCTATTCCCCAGATGTCGATGTCTGGTATTATTTTCCACTGAAAAGGACTAGAGCTCCTTGGAGAATTTGTTGATTTCAGGGTAAGTCAGGGTAGGTATAAGATGAATCTTGAAATATCTTGTTTGGCCAGAATGTAAGGAAGGGTCACCAAGAAGCACTGTCAAGTGAGGTGCAACCATATAGCTGGTTCAACCCACAAACGTTCACCGTCCCCATGGGCCTGATATTTCCTCTCTAACTTGGAAGCAACAAGTAGCCCATCTTGGGTATGTTGCTTATTTCCCCTCAGCCAGGACCCCTGAGAGTCTCAGTGGAACCAGATAAAACAAGCAGAACAGTGAAACACTGCAACGATTCAGAATTAAACAGGCCTGGGAACCAGAATCCAGAAAACTAAGCCGGGGAATTTGTGCTAAACCCAAGTGAGGTTACTGCCTTCTAATAAAAGATTTAAGTATATTCATGAATTTGCTCACAAACAGGAAAAAAATGTTTAGGATGCAACAGAAAATCACTCATCCATCGTAACAAAAACTAGGAAAATGATTAATACCATCTGAATCTGAACAGACGAGCAACTGACAACAAAGCTGAAATGAACTAGACGCTGGAATCAGAATCATTATAATAATAATCAAACAAGTATAGAAATTATATTGAAACAAATACAATCTCAGTATAAAAGTAAAATTTATGTAAAATAACCAAATTAAATTTGTGGACCTGAACATAATTCAGACCTTTTTTTTTTTTTCTTGTATGAAGTCAGTAGTTGAGTGAACTAACGGAGGAAATCATCAGGAAATGGTAGAGAAATCAATGTAATTTAGCAATCACAGCAGACGGAAAAGACAACAAATAAACAGAGATTCTGTTACTTGGTGGATAATAGCAAAGTAAGCAGAATTTATATCATGTAAGTTTCAGAAACAAAGAAAAAGAGTATTCAAGTAAATAATGTTCAAAAACTTCCCAAATTGGGTGAATGTCATAGAACCTCAGATCCGAAAAGCTGAGTGAATCTCAAACAGAACAAATTTAAATGAATTCACACTAAGGCACATGATGATTGCATTTCTGAAAATTGAAAAGAGGGAAAATGTTACAGTGGCCAAATGTGATACCTGATGTATAGGAAAGCATCAATTTGAATGACAGCTGATTTCTCATCTGAAACCCAGGAGGCCGTAAAGAACTGGTACAAGCAAAAGAACTATCAATCACAAATTCTATGCCTAGTACAATTTTTTTTGAGACAAAGAAATTAAGATAATTCATCACTAACAAATCTTCCATTAAAAAAAGAATTTCTAAAGGAAGTTCCTCAAACAGAAAAGATGTCAAATAAATAAATAAAATCCCAGAGCATTAAGAAAGAAGAAAGAACAAAGACAAGAACAGAAAAATCATCTCGGCACCTGTAGCTCAGTAGCTAGGGCAACAGCCATATGTATACACTGGAGCTGGCAGGTTCAAACCCAGCCCGGGGCCTGCCAAACAATGACAACTAGAACCAAAAAACAGCGGGCACCGTGGAGGGTGCCTGTAGTCCCAGCTACCTGGCAGACTGAGGCAAGAGAATCACTTGAGGCCGAGAGTTTAAGGACGCTGTGAGCTGTGATGTCATGGCATTTTACTGAGGGTGACAGTAAAAGAAAACAGAACAATCTTTTTCTTCACGAGTTTCAAAATGATATGATGATTGTAACAAAAACATTAACATATTATCATAAGACAATAATGTCTAAATGTACAGAAAGTAAAAATTAGAAATAACTGCCTATTTACTAGAAGTTATAAGTTGTAAACTATTGATCCTAGTAGAGTATGATCAGTCATTTATGCATTAATACATTGCAATATACAGAGTAACTACTACAAAGGTGTATGAAGAGAAGCACTAAAAATATGAAACTATAAATAACTCTCTCAGTGTTCAAGGAACCAGAGAAGAGCAAGAGACGATAGAAGAATGAAAAACAGAGGAAACAACAAGAAAACAACTAATACTATCTCAGATTAGCAGCACCAACATATCACTATTTGCCTTACGTGTACACAGTCTAAAAATAGCAACTAAAGGGAAGAAATTTAAAGAGTAAAATTCAGAACGTGTGACCAAATTAAGAATACAAAGGATGTAAAGTATAATCAATAAAAAGAAGGAAGCAGATGTAACGCTTTACTCAAAAACAGCACATAGGTAGCCATATATACATGTATATATAGATAGATTGATATACAGACGTAGATATAGAGAGATGGGATTATAGACATACCTGACTGTATAGATACGTCTAGTTACATATATGAAGATATAGGTATATATATTATAACTGTCTATCTAGCTATCTATATACATGTATCATCCATCATCTATGTCTTCACAAAGGTAGACCATATTTGGAACTATTAATCTACTCACAATATAGTAAAGTGATTCAATAATATGTTGTCTGACCATAATAAACTCAAAGTAGAGATGGACAATAATCAGAATATGAAACCACAACTTTTCTTAATAATAATAAATTTCTCTGCAAGATAGCCTTTTGTTCCATAGTAGATTATATGTTTTTTAATATACTAATGTGCTACCTTTATTCACATATGCCCTGTAAGCCTTCAAGTAATACTTGATTTTAAAATAGTATCTAATTGAAGTACATAATTTTTTAAATAGTATGTGGGTATAAAGAACAGATAATAATCTCAAATGAAATAGCTGAGAAGAATCGTCTTTAATGGGTCACAGAATAAATCTTTAGGCAATCTTGAGGTGAGTCATTTTGCATGGCAAGATATAGAGGAAAATGAGAAAAAGGAAATACTCTAGCTAAAGTTAAAATTGTTTAAATTATTCATTACCAACTCATCTTAATTTTATCACAACCAAAAATATCTTAGATTACCTTGGAGGTAGAGAAGAGCTAGTTAAGCATTTAATGTTTAAGATAAAAATAGGCTTGTCCTACAAAATTAGTGAAATGCTGATGGAGATAACAAGCTATGGTTGCTACTTTAATTAGCTTTTAAAATACTTAAATGACAGAGATCTATTAAGGCAGCTATCACAAAGACCCAGTATCATATACCCCAGCTTCATTAATATAATGACTGAGCTGATTCCAAATTTAACTCTACTTGCTATTTTTTCACATTTCACATTAAAGTTGTATGAGACAATATTTTCAACATTAAATTATGTTTTTTTTCTTTTTAAAGAAGAGATCGGTAATAATGTCAATAAACCAAACACTGAAAAAAAGTTTTGCTTTAGGGTGGCACCTGTGGCTCAAAAGGGTAGGGTGCTGGCCCCATATGCTGGAGGTGGTGGGTTCAAACACAGCCCTGGTCAAAAAAAAAAAAAAAAGTTTTGCTTTAATTAATTCCATAAATTTATATAATCTCAGATGATTTTAAATATTTTAATTCAAGTTGAATATACCAATTGTACAACTGGTAAAATTATAAATTCAGTTTTAATTCTAATATGGTTTTTCAGTTAAGGTAACTTGGGAGAAGATTGATCCTCTTTTCTTTACTTTATATAATCAATTAAGCATCTACCCAGCAGGTTTAAACCCCAGATTGGTTCTTCTTCTCTCCATTATTACTACTATATGTCTGATTATTGTTCCTTGTCTTAATAACTTTTACAGCTTTATAAATATCCCCCTCCTTTCAGTCTTGCCCTCATATCCATCTATTCTCGAGAAGCAATAGGGTTTCTCACCTGCACTTTATTTCTTACTGAATGTCATCTGCAGCAACCACTTTCTCTTTCAGTCTCTTTATTTACAAAATAGGTACAATGATAGTACCAGGCTCATGGAGATGTTTAGTGTACAGAACAGCACTTTGTGCGTGATAACCATTTCATAAAATGTAAGCTATTACAATCACTGAGCTACTTTGTTTTGGATTAAAAATCCAGTCCTGCCACTATTTGTTATTCAATCCATCACCATTTCCTCTTGGTCTCAAGGGTAAAGTCAAAGGCATCCAATATAAAATATAAAGCCTTCTTGTCCTGGCTGCTGCTTCTATATCTGGTCTTATCACTTCAAAATCCTAAGCCTCATGCTGAAAATCCTAAATTTTATTGGGCTTATCTCTGTCACAGGATTTGAAGACTTCTGCATACTTTCTAAAGGGATTCTTTCATGCTCAATTTATATTCTGCCAGAATTTTATTGAGAATCTATTTTTGGCCTACTTTTAGCCGTCTTATTTCGTGTGTTGCTGTAACAATCTGTACACAGACCAATCTTTGTGCTCTTGCTCAACATCTTCCTGACACCCTTCCAAATCCATGTTCCAGCCAGCTTTATGAACCAGGATGCTGAACTTCGTTCTACCTCTTCCAGTTGGTTCAGTTATTATATGTAATGGTAGGTATCAGGGAGGGAAAAGAGGAAGGTTGGGGTATTAATTCCCTTAATACACTTTCTCTTCCTGCAGAGGTTCCTTGAGACAGATACATCCACAGAATGTATCTTTCATCAGGTTCTGGTAACCCTTGTACTTGAATTTTCAGGCCTGTAGATATTAATCACACACTGCATTTTTCGCCCTGGTTTATTGTACCACCACTTATTCCTTACACCCTGGTCTCATCATTACAAATGGTCCCTTTCTTAAACTTTCCTTAAATTCCCTCTTTTAGAGTGCCACAGATTTCTTGCTAGGACCCTGACTGTACTTAGTAAAGTGTATTAGTCAGAATAGTTAGTGTTTCACTGTGGGAACCAACAACCCCCCAAATCTCAGAAACTTATGAGAAACCCAAACATTTTTCTTCTTCTGGTGGTTCTATGATAAACACTGCAAAAGGCTCCATGTCTAGACTTTCCTGATATTCAAACAGGGAGAAAAGGAAATGAGCAAATCACCGGAGTGCGTGATGTTTCTCCTCAGATATAGCACATAGGTTTCTTCTTATGCTTTATTAGCCAAAGCAAGGTCCTGGCAGTATGAGGGAAATTCAAGAATCAAGGAAAGTTCTTCAAAGGAGGATGAGAAATATTGATGAAAGCATTAGAACAGTTTTATAATAACTTTTTAAAATTTCCAGATACAACAAGCTCTTTAAAGGAAGGGCCTTTTTTCCCCTTCATCTCCACAGGCATATATCCTAGCATTATAACTAGCAGAAAATACAAAATTAAATAAATGTTCTTTGAAAAAATAATTTTTCATTCATATAAATAAAAGACCAGTCATTAATAAATAAATGACTAAATTGAATCACAGTTACTTTTAAACAGATGCAAACAGGTAAAGTTACCCTACCATTAAGCCAATATAGTTCCACTACACTTTATTATTCAGAACAAAAAACTCTCTCCAGACATTGTGATAGTCAGTTAAGGAAACTCTGGAATTGGCGTTTAAGAAATATCTAATGCAACAGTCAGTTCAAAAATAATTTATTTTGTGGTTTCGGACAAGTCTTTAGACATGAACATTTCTTTTAAAAGTAATTGGGTGTTTTTCTTTCTTTCATTTTTCTTTTTTTTGCTTTTCTTTAATTTAAAAATAAAAGCTTTCAGATTTCACACTGATTTTATGAGGTCTTAATTTTTATGGAACCTTGCATGTAGTGAGCAAGTTGGCAACTTTTCATTTTGCTGACCAAAATGATGGCCCTGTATCAAGTTCAAACTCATTCATCAGATGACCGGTAGACAGATTATAGGAGTCTACATGAACATGCACTCAGTCTGTACTCTGTGGGGGACCTCAGGTGGTATTGAGTAAGGAAACTCCTTTCTTCCTGTCTTTCCCATGGATGAGAAAATAATATAGTTGACTCTGATAAAATGTTAAGACTATAAACAAGCTGGAAAAACGTGTTCAAAAGTGATTTGACCAGAGCCTTCTCTATCTTTTGTGTTCTTTTCGAGTATAACGTATGTTGATAAATGTACATAAAACATAATACCTAAAGTCCTGCTTCCTTATGCAAGGTGTGGCCTTGCTATGAAGCTATGATATCAATTGATCTTTCCAGGAAGATGGCTTTTTGTCTCATGTTTCACTGTACTAAATGTTGCTTCTGATTATAACCCATGATAATGAGGAAATCATTTGAAATATGAGCCAAAAATTCTACTCTAGGCTTTAATGATTGGAGTGGCCCATCTGGGATCTGGGTTTAGCCAATCTTGTTTTCTATTACTTTGCACTCCTAATTGTTAGAATTATCAGACTTGAGAGATTTGTGTAAGCAGGTGCTAGATACATTCAAGAGCAATACAATTTTATTTTAAGTCCTCCATCTACATTGACAAAATGAAAAGTGACTGTAGGATATATATTTTATTTAACTGTAATTTTTTTGAGATTTCCAAGCTAAATGTTTGATTACAGTGAAATGAATTGTCTTTGGAGAGATAAGCATACATCTTCACAGTACAGTTGATGCCAGGCTTGATGTTTAAAGTTGCTTTCGAGGGAATCAAATGGAATTAGATAATGGACACCCAAAATAGAACCAAAACATTTCCAAAATAATAAATAATACATTGTTTTTAAGAATGGATGGTGTAAAAATTCAAAGCAATCGTTTAAACATCAACACTTTCTTGACATTGCAGAAACTAAGAAAATCTTGCCCAAAGCTCCTGCCACAACTTCTCTTCATCTTGATGAATTATAAAAAGGGACTGAGCAAATTACAAGAGTAAAATGAAAGTTCTGCCAAAATATTGCATTTGACACCCTAAAGAAAACAGAAGACCATTGCCAAGACTTTTTGTAAGGACTTGACACTTGTTATGAAAGTTAGAGCAAAAAGAGCATGTGGGCTGCTAGGAAGTGTGCAGTCTGCTGGCACGGGCATGCTCAGTTTGGCAAGAAGCACTGTTGCCCCAGAAAGCACTTTGATATGGCATCTCATGGAGCAGTCACTGGTTAGTATCTAGAGCACCATAAATAGCATCTAACTTTTATTTATCTATTTATTTATTGTTTTTCAGTGTTATTCTCAGTATCTTACTCTGCCTCCCGAGCTCTGGTGTTATTGCTAATCTCTCTTCCTGCTTTTTTTCACTCTCCTAGGACTTCATAATGATGACCAACAAATCTCCCTTTCTAAACCTAATCTAATTCCTGAACTCCAAATATACTTAAAGCTAACGTCATACATCTATCCTCAGATATTTCACAGGTACTTAAAAAACATATTCCTTATCATACCTTTTCAAACAAGTATTTATTTAAAAATAATACATATATAAACCATATAAAACATATGCATAGATTATTGAATCATATTTTATGGCAAACACCTTGAAATGACCACCAAAGTCAAGATACGAATGTGCTACATTCCCACAAAATACCTACTGACCCTCTCACTCTGTCACCAGGCTGGAGTATAGTGGTGAAAATATAGCTCACTGAATCCTGGAGCTCCTAAACTCAAGAAATCTTCCTGCCTCAGCCTCCCAAGTAGCCAGGATTACAGGCATGCACCACCTTGTCTGGCTATTTTTTTTCTTTCTTTCTTTTTTTTTTTTTTCTGCAGGGTCTCACTATGTAGTGCAGGCTGTTCTCAAATTCCTGGCCTCAAACAATCTGCCTATCTCAGCCTCCCAAAGTATTGATATTACTTTGCTGCTGCTGCTCCAGGCCAACTTACCTATTTCTTCTTCTTCTTCTTCTTCTTCTTCTTCTTCTTCTTGCAGTTTTTTGGCTGGGGCTGGGTTGGAACCATCTCCAGCATATGAAGCCGGTGCCCTACTCCTTGAGCCACAGGCACCGCCTATTTCTTATTTTTAAAAAATGCAGCTGAGATTTTGATAGGGTGTGCGTTGATTCAATAAATCAACTTAGGAAATATTGCCATCTTATTAATATTGTTCCCAAAAGATGAATAGAGAACATTTTTTCATTTATTAGTGAATTAATTTTTAAATTAAATTTAATGGCATCTTGTACTTTTAAGTAACAAGTCCTAAGATTATCATGCTAACTCTACTATTTTTTTTATTCTTTTGCAGACAGAATTGTTTTCAATGTTACTTTTTTACTGTTCATTGTTAGTATAGAAAATAATGACGTCTGAGATATTACCTCCTCTTTTCCAAACTATATGTCCTTTATTTCTTCTTGTGGCTTAACTACTCTGATAAGAGCCTCCAATAAATGTTGAACAGAAGTGGGAATTTAAGTCATCGTTGTCCTATTCCTGATCTTTGGAGAAAAGCATCTAGTGTTTCACCATTGAGTATGATGTTAATGCGGGTTTTTCATAAACAGCCTTTTTTTCAGATTGAGGATGTTTCCTTTTATTCCTAGTTTTTTGAATGCTTGTTTCATGTCAGGGTGATGAAATCTACCTGTTTTGTTTTTCAATATTTATGGAAATGACTATGTCACTTTTGTCCTTTATTATATTACTATGGTCCATTACATTGAATTCCACATTTTGAGCCAAATATGCATTCCTAGGATCATGCCCACTTGGCAACCATGTATAATATTTTCATGTCTTGCTAAATTTAGATAG
>NW_003852407.1:21440179-21489284 GCF_000181295.1 Otolemur garnettii
TATTTTCTTAATTACATAACAATTAATAAATAATAATGTGCAATAATTTGTTTTGGTTTTGATAGATGATTTTCTTTATAAAGAATCAGTGGACTCCAATATTATATGTGTGTATATTTTACTGTTTCTTGAAAGACTGATTAATGATTTACATTTTAAAGAATTTAGAGGCATCAACATATCGCCATTAATACATATATATTTTATGTAGTTTAGATATATAATAATGCATTTAAAATGTCTGTATCTAGTAGGGTAAGCATGTACCATGTTAGATCATAGTGATACTGGAACTTCTCCTTCAGTAGGTCCTTGGCCTCAGGGATTCCAAGAATAAACCCACAGACTACAGATCAGTGGCAAGACAGGACTGATTTTACAGAAAATAATACAGAAAAATCACCAAAGCTCCCGGCAGAGGGAAAGACTTGAATCAGAAAATCTCTCTGCCTGGGTTCTTTGTCTAGGGGTATACATAGTCTCACGTGTCCTTTGTAGTTTCTTTTGGGCAGGACTTTGTAACAAATGAATGGATACAGTCCCTTCTGCTGGGGCAAGGTGAATGAATGCATTAATAAACGGATATAATCCATTCATTAAATTGGCCAGGCCTAGGAAACTTACATGAAATTGACCAGGCCAAGGAAATGAGGCATCTCCCTGAACGTGGGACGCCTGTGTCACCCTTGGGACTGTGAAATGCTCACAAGGGAGTAGTGCAGCCACAGGAGCCACTACTGCAAGGGTGATTCTGGGGTTGGCACCTGCAGCAGCGCCGGCTATGCCGTGGTCTTCCTTAACTAACTAGGGACCTACAGGCTTCCCCCAAGCTTGCCCTCTCTGCTGCACTTGGTTCTCCAGCTCTGCCTCCGGTCGTGGGCTGCATCAACGTGGGTGGAGATGGGGGGAGGGACACTGGGGGGAGGAGATGCAGAAGGCGCGGCAGGTCCTCCTGGGTGGCTGCCGCTGACCAAGCCTGGATGGACCCACCCTGTATCAATAGAAGTTCCTATCCAGCACCCTACCTCTAAAATAATATGATTGGTCTTAGCTATCTTCTAAAAAGATAAATGCTATAAGTGTATTAAAAATATATAGCTTGTGGGTTAATATTGTTCTGATATTTGGAAGGAACTTATAATCTGTTAAAGGTTCCATTTAAGTTACTATTTAAAGACACTAAATACTAACTGGTAAAAAAAAAATCTAAGTGCAAAAAAAATGCCTCACTCTTGCATATAAAACTAATATACTATAGCTACATTACTTCTTACAAAAAATACGTCACTTCTGTTGTACAAGAAAAATACAAAGGCAGCATACAAGAGAATCAGAATGTAATGTTTTATAATGTGTGATAATATCTGCTTAAAGATTTCTTATTTCCTAGTAAAATTTCCTGGAAGAAGATAACAGTGAAGAGAATGATGGCTGAATAATGCAACTCAGAAATAATGGAAGGTGGTAAAGGAAAGTAAGCTGATTCTTACCTTAGCTCTTATCTACTTATATGGCCTTTGATGTTGTTAGTTCTTGCAGAGTCTCTATCTCAAAAATGAAGTCTATATGCCTTTATTTCTCATTATTTACCCCAACAATTCAATCTAAATTTCTTATAAATAACACTGCCATACGGTCTTTTGATCTTTATTATATTTCACTGAAGTAACCAAAGAGTTATCTATTATTACAGTTTTGTAGATATAAAATGTGAGCTCACTACTCTTCAGTTCTTTGTTCATGTACACGTGGCAATAAGTGTTAAATCATGGTAAAGAACAAGGTATGCTGATGCCTAGGTTAAGTTTCCACCGCATAGTCAAGTACTTTTGATCATTATTTGCAAACCATAATTTATAGATGATTACTTTTGAAGAATTGGAAAGAGCTGGGAGATTTCATTTATAACCAGTTAAGAAGATCCTCATTCAGTTGCTGCAGAATACTTTTATGATGCTAGTTGCAGTATATTTGGAAAAAAGTTTCTGCTGTAAATGGAAAACCCACTGAGCTTGGAGACATACCAACCAAATAACTATAATCTTTATAATCTGTGTGGCTCATTTAATCACCCTGTATACTCATTTTCATTAATATAGAAAAATGTTTTTGCCATTATTTTCTTTCATCCATGTTTTTTTTTTTTTTCATACCCTATGGGGATTTTTCTATATTTTGTAAGCTGAAATTTGTAAAAGAAATTCTACTATAAATTCAGAAAACGTGTATCAAATATGGATGGCATAGTAGAAAAAGCACTGAGATTAAAATCAGAAGTTCAAGATCATATCATTTCTCTCCCGAATCAGCTTTATTTATACCTTTGGCTTTTGCTACTTCATTCTGTAAATGAGAGTATCAAGATGTATTTACCACTAATATCCTTTCTGGCTCTTTATCTTTGATTAAAAAAATAATAACTAAACCATTGCAAAAAATACATAGCTACACTTTTCAAATATTCAGTTTCTAAATTATTGCCATCTCTGTAGATGTATGTATGTTAACATACTTATAATTTAGGTGTAATATTTACTACCTGGGTTTTCACCATTTTCTGTGCTTTTAAAGTATGTATTTATTTATTTCTTAAACTGAGAAGAAAAATGAGAGCTTAAAGGAATTAAAGACAGAGTAATCATATCTTTTGTGGAATAATTATTATATAGGTAGAATATATCCTTTAATAAAGAGTCATTCTTTTCTTCACAAGTCATGTTGTTCCATGTACAGCACATTTGAACAGTTATTATACATTCTACCAATTAGTTCAAACAAAATTATTTTATTATTTTTCACATTTATTCTTTTCATATAACTAATTTTGATATGAGTTCAAAAGCATTATCCTCACTTCTTTTGTCACTGTTAATAAAGCAGTTATATAGGCCAGGTGCAGTGGCTCATGTCTGTAATCCTAGCACTCTGGGTGGCCAAGGCAGGAGGATTGCTTGAGCTAATGAGTTTAAGACTAGCCTGAGCAAAAAAGTGAGACCCCATCACTACTAAAAATAGAAAAACTGAGGCAAGAGGATGGCTTGAGCCCAAGAGTTGGAAGTTGCTGTGAGCTATGATGCCACCACACTCTACCCAGAACAGCAGCTTGAGACTCTCAACAAAAAAAGGGGGCAGTTATATAGTTTAATCTTCTAGTCTTCTAGTCTACAGACTATTAGAAAGATATTCTATTTTTAATGTAAGTTTAAAGGACAACATTTTTCCTATTCAATTTAAGCTGTCCAGTCTCAGCTTAAATATAAATATGCCTCTCTTATTAATATTTTATACAATTACATATTTTCTGAAGTTCCATCTAGGATTCTTATTGTTTTTCTTTTGAAGTTCTATCATACTCTTTAAATGTCACTTAGAAAAGCAGTGTTGGGAGCTGGGGGCGAGATGGCCTGCCAAAGACAGAGCTCATCAGGCCATCCCTGGGGAATGGGGGGTGGAAGGCGGACTGAGGAGAGCTGGGAGAGGGGCAGCTGGGATGAGATGTCATCACAGAGAGAGACAACAACAGACAGAGGCGTCTGCACTGCTAAGATGAGAAAAAAGAAGAAAGAAAAGAGAGGACAGTAGCCACGTGAACCAAGTTCAGAGAAACACAGACCCCAGTAAAAGGGTGTGCGGGGGTCCTCTCCCCTCACATGCGTGACTGGTGATCAATGATCAGAGAGACACAAACACTCTCACCTGAGCTTTTTGGCACCTAGACACTTCCTCTTCTGCATCTTTTCAATTCCTGGCATCAAAGAAAGCAATTTTGGCTCTAGCTGGTTTGTTGATAAGCCCATCCCCACCATACCAGCCACCACAGTGTTGTGCTGAGAGAAATGGTTCTCACCACACCAGCATTTGGTAGGACTGCCTACTGGCAGCTTGTACAGGCAGGCCAGACAGGTGCCCCCAAGGCCTGGAGTGGTGCAGGGAGGACTTGTTCTTTCCCCCATAGCAATAGCAAGAGCACCCAGTAAGGAGAAGTCTGCTTTTTTGCACACTGGCATTTGGTGGGATCACCTGCTGATGGCTTGGATAGGTGAGCTGGACCAATCACCTATGTACCCTGCAGGCAGGCACAGGAACAGTGGGGAAGAGCACAGCTCCTTCCTCCACCCCATCCCCTGCAGCCATGTACATTCTTGGTACTGAGAGGCCTGATTCTCTCTGGTCCCAGGTTTGGTGGGATTTCCTGCCCACATCATGGACAGTCAGACTGGACCAAGGCCCCCAAGGCATGGGCGTGATTCAAGGAGACTGAACCCTCTCCTCGTGTCCCCATAACAACTGAAAGAGTACTGCATGCCAGAGGCTTGTTTCACTGCAGCAGGAGTGTGTCCCTGGTTGCTCCCATAACTGAGAGCAGAGGCGGACACCAGGGGGCCTGACACAGGTTTGTGGAATCAAGGGAACACATGCACTTGGACTGATCTGCTGGGAGACGACTGCAAAGTTACAGGGAACAAACAGGGAGGGTGCTAGTTCCTGCAGAGAGATGCCACGGGCTTTTGCAATCACAAGCACAGCTCCCTACTCCAGGGACAGCCCTCCTGGTTTCGAGAGATTGCTCTGAGTTCCCTATCAGTCACTCTCCCTGGTGGCCATGATACCAGACTTTTGACTTTGGATTTCCAGGCTCTTGGTCTCGATGATGAACCACAGTAAGATGGACAGTAAGTTAGGTTTTATTTACAGAGGTATTATCACAGCTCTTACAAGGAGCCAAATCCTGCAGAGCAGGATAAGATAGGTTTTATATAAGTGTCACAGCTCTTACAAAGAGCCAAACCTCCTTGCAGGGCAGGATGCAAATGTTACAACTCTCATAAAGAGCCAAACCTCCTTACAGAACAGGGTATAAATGTTACAGCTCTTCCTCTTCTGCTCTCTCTCCCTCAATGATCTGCGGCAATCTGCTGAGGTCTTTGCTCTCCTATTCTCTCTTCCTCGAAGGTCTGCAATGATCTGCCCCAGGCTCTTTACTCAGGGGATTATATAGGGGCAGTTGTCCATTGAGCTGAAAGCTGAGCTGATTGGTCTATTTTCTCCTAAAAATAGACCAATCAAGAGCAGGATTGAAAATGGGCCAATCCTCCACTGGAGGAATCGCCAGTGTTTTGCCCTGCTTGGTCTGGTCCCTTTGGCTACTGGAGCCTCCCATGGGGGAGGGAAGTTCCCATCTGCTTGCTCCAATCTGCCAGTTCCTCTGCCGGCTGCTGCCACCAAGACAGAGGTGGCAGATCCCCCAGCCCCCCTCAGCTGAGCTGGCTGGGGTACCACTTTTCTGGTATCAGCCAGATAACAACTTCTGAGACACTGAGAGTTACCAAAGCCTGACTGGCCCAGTGTTCCAGCTACAATCTGTTTTGCTCCCCCTCACCCCCCTCCCCACATAGAAACACCCTGAGAGCACCAGAATCCCTCCTAAAGCTTGAAACATTCGTATGGCCCACCTAGGGGACTAGAGTCTACCAGGGGCATAAAAAGATGACCTAGGCAGTTGCCTCTTCTAGGCAAACTACAACCAATGACAGGGACAACATTCACAAGTACGATGCACCAGCCTGCAGATTAATCTGGGAGACCAAGCTCATTACACTTTATTGGGAAGAGGAAATAAGTAATCTGAGAGGGTCATCAAACCTGCTAAAATTCCACTAAAATAGCTCCCAACCAGCTCTCTTTGCCCCAAACAAGAGATCAACAATGACAACTACAATCAAAAAATAGCCAGGCATTGAGGCAGGCACCTGTAGTCCCAGCTACTTGGGAGGCAGAGACAAGAGAACCATTTAAGTCCAGGAGCTGGAGATGGCTATGAGTTGTGACGCCATGACACTCTACTCAGGGCTACAGCTTGAGGCTCTATCTCAAAAAAAAAAAAAAAAAATTCTTTGAAGTAAATGAGAACACCTTTATCAAAATCTGGGCAATACAACAAAAGCAGGCCTGAGAGGAAAATGCCTCAAAGCTTTAAACTTCTACATTCAAAAAACAGAAAGATCATAAATCAATAATCTAATGAATCATCTCAAGGAACTGAGAAAGGCAGAACAAACCAATCTCCAAATCAGCAAAAGAAAAGAAATAAACAAGATGAGAGCAGAACTAAATAAAATTGATAAAAAAGAATTATTCAAATTAATGAAACTGTAGTACCCCCTTTGACCTGGAAAGACAGAGTCAGACCTCCACTTAGATGTAATTAATTGGTCATTTATTTTACCTGCCACAGGGGCTGCTGCTCTGTGAGACAGTCAGCAGCCAAGTAGGGGGTAGGTTGTTTTTTATAGTTTTTTGTGCAAGCATACTACAGAAGCGAAATGTGCCTGGCTAAGGGGCATTACAGCTCAGGTAGTCATGGATACAGCAGTGGTTTCAGTAATGTAACAATGATTAACACAGCTTTGGTTGACAATGGATATATCTTAGATCACAATGGTTATAGTTAGATAACCATGATTAATACAGCCTTGGTGGATTTCCACCATTGTTTAGTCACTGAGAACTTGGGTTTTTTTTGTGTGTGTGTGAAACTTGGGACTTTTCTTGCTTGTTCTGAAGCTTGTTCTTGGCAACCCTAGGGGGAAAGAGGGAGCCTGGGATCGTGGCTGGGAAGCATGTTCTTGGCTGTCCTGGGGGGAGGAGGGACTTGCCTTGTTCCCTGAGTCGACTCTGGGGGGAGGAAGGAGAAGGGAAATGGGCTGAGAAGCCTGTTCTCTGCCACCCTGTGGGGTGAGTGGGGCCTGGGAACATGCTATGACAAAACAAACAAAAAGAAAATTGGTTCCTTCAAAAATTAAACAAAATTGACAGAACTCTTGCCACATTAACCAGAACAGAGAAGAACACATTCTAATGAGCTCAGTCAGAAATGAAAGGGGACAATAACTGATATCATAGAAATACAAAACACTATCTCTAACAATTTACTATAAAAATCTCTAGGATTATACACTTGAAAGAATGAAGGATGTGGACAAACTCTGGAAAATTTACAACATTCTTAAGCTCAATCAGGAAAATATAGACTATCTGAACAGACCAATATCAAGTATTGCAACTGAAGCAGCAGTAAAAACATCTTCCAACAAAAATGAAAAGTCCCAGAACAATTTCACACCTGAATGTTACAAACCCTACACAGAAGAAGTGGCACCTATACTGCAGAGATTGTTCCCTAACATTGAGAAGGAAAGAATCCTCCTCAAGTCATTCTACATAGCCAGTATCACCTTTATACAAAGCCAGGAAAGGACACAAGAAAAGAAACCTATAGATCAATATCCCTTCCGAATATAGATAGAAAAAAATATCAATAAAATCTTAGCAAACAAAAATTAGATGCACAGGAGAAAAATAATTCAACAACTAAGTGGGCTTTACCCCAGAAGTTTAAGGGTTGTTCAATGTATGCAAATCTACAAATGCTATTCATCACATAAATAGTAAGAAAAAAAAAAAGATCAGATGATCCTCTCAATAGATGCAGAAAAAGCATTTGACAAAATTCAGCATCTCTTTTTGATAAGAACACTTAATGAGATAGGCATAGATGGGACATACCTCAAAATTGCAAAAGCCATATATGACAAACCCACAGCCAACATCATACTGAGCCTGGTAAAATTGGAAGCATTCTCACTTAGAACTGGAACCAGACAAGGTTGCCCATCATTATCAATTCAGTTCAAACGTTGTGCTGGAAGTCCCAGCCAGATCAGATGACAGAAGGAAATCAAGGATATCTAAATGGGGAAGGAAGAGCTTAAAGTGGTTGATGATATGATTTTATATCTATAAAACCCCAAAGATTCAACCAAGAGACTACTAGGATTGATGAATAAATTTAAAAGTTAAAAAATCAATGCACACAAATCAGTAAATTTCATGTAGGCCAACAACAATCAAGCTGAGAATCAAGTCAAATAGGCAAAACCTTTCAGAAACAAAGAAATAAAATACCTAGGGTTATATTTTGCTAAGAAAGTTGAAGATCTCTATAGAGAGAACACACTGAGTGAGGAAAGTGCAGTGGGTGTAAACAGAGGGGAAAAGGTATAATGCCCTTGATTAGCAGAATCAGCATTATTAAAATGTCTATACTACCAGTATAAACGTCCCAATCCCCTTCAAAATACTACCATAATTTTTTTGCAGAATTAGAAAAAATAGTTCTACACTTAATATGGAACCAGAAAAGACCATGAATAGCTAATATATCCTTATGCAACAAGAATAAATCAGAAGGCGTCACTTTATCAGACTTCAAGCTATACTATAAGGCATTAGTAACCAAAACAGTATGGCACTAGATACAAACAAAGATACTGACCTGTAGATCAGAACATAGTACCCATATATGAAACCGTCTTATATTGCCATGTAACCTTTGACAAAACAGATAAAACCATACACGGGGGGTGGGGGGATCACTATTCAATTAACGGTAGTGGAAAAATTGGATACCCGCATATAGAAGACTAAGTAGGAACCAAACCTCTCACATCTCACAAAAATTAATTCACTGTTGCTAACAAAATGAAACCTAAGGCATGAAACTATATGTAGTCAAGAATATATTGGGAAAACTCTTCTAGATACTGACCTAGTTAAGGAATTTATGAAGAATAACCCTAAAGCAATCACAGTAACAATAAAATTAATAAATGGGACCTGAGAAAATTAAAAAGCACCTGCCCAGCCAAGGACACCACTGATGGAGCAAACAGACAACCTACAAACGGGATAAAATATTTGCATGTTATGCACCCAATTTGGGGCTGATAAACAGAATCTAAAAAGAACCGAAGTAAATCAACAAGAAAAAAAATCAAACAGCCCCATTAAAAAGTAGGCAAAATGTGTGAAGAGAAAGTTTTCAAATGAAGATGTACTTATAACCAACAAACACATGAAAAAATGCTCAAAGTATCTAAGCATCAGGGGAATGGACATCAAAATACAGCAGATACTCCTAACTCACAGAAGAGTGGCTCCTATCAAAAAGTCCCAAATAAACAGATGCTGGCATGGACACAGACAGTAAGGAACTCTTAAACACTGTTGGTGGGACTGCAAACTAGGATAGCCTTTATGGACAGTATTATGAAGATACCTCAGAGAAGTAAATATAGACCCACTACCTGATTTATCAGTTCAACTACTGGATATTTACCCAAAGACTTGACTCTAACTGTACAAAACAAATCATGTAACCCAAACCTCTGTACCCCTTTAATAGTCTGAAATAAATAAGAGCACTGTTAAGAAAAAATTACATAAGGATTATCTTCCAGTGAGAAAACTAAGATGTATTTAACAGTATATCTTATCAATGCCAGATAATAATAATGTTTATTCTAGACTTAAAAACACCATTCTCATTAGATATGCTCTTTGAAAAAGAATATTTCCTCAAGTTGATAAAAATGTTATTACCGTGTTACTTTCATCAAAGCAAAAACTAAGTCATTTTTATTTTATGTAATGATGGGAATCAGTCATAAATTCTACATCATCACTAGGAAAGAATCACCGAAACTGATGTGATTCAGCATGCCATCTAGAAGTATATAATCATATAAATAAATATTAAATTAGAAATTTCCTATGATTCTTCAAGGCTAAGTTCTATAAGGAGAGCAGCGTGTGATCATTTGAAGTTCAAGGGCACTTTATCTGATGGTTAAAAGGCCACATTTGTCCTAATTTACTTATTTGCTCTCTTTTATCTTTCCCAATGGGAAGACATAGTTAAAAATTTAAATTCTTTAATTGTACAGACCGGCTTTGAAGTTGGCTTCTGCTATATACCAGAGACACATATATAACCAAAGTCAAGCTGATTTTACCACTGTTAGCCTCTCCTTTATCTGTAAACAGGGACAATACATCTATCTTGTTAGTTTGTGAGGGGGATCGCTTACAAAAATACATGCAAATTGCTTTGTGCAATGCCTTCACAAAATAAGTGCTAATATTATCTATGATTAATATAATACCTGTGGCATGTGTTCTTTTTCTGGTGGCCTCAACTAAATATATTCCCTTTATCTGAAGAATCTTTTCTATTATTTGAATATGGTACTCTTTTTCAAAATTCTCAGACCTTTTTGGAAAATAAGAACATATCACAGCAGCTCATAGTAGGTTAAAAATGTTGGTGAGGCTGATGATAATCTGGTTAATTTACTTCAGGAATCCCCAGAAGTTAACTAGACTATGGGGACTGTGATCTGCTGTACAGAAGCCCCTGCCTTGTCTGGAAATCCAAGTGACAGTGCCTGAAATCATCAGGAAAGCTTCCGGATATTCTTCTTCCCAGTTATACACTTTGGTCTCAATATCTTCGTTCTTCAACATTTTTTATTCCTAAAATGACATAGTTTCAAAATTTGATAAACATAAGATTACTTTTTTTCTTTTGACAGAGAATTTACTTAGCTGGCGATACTCTTAAATAATGTCACCTGGGATTCCAGACCTTGATCCCAGTGTATGGTCCATGGCCAGAATCATTGGTACCACCTAAGTGATTGTTAGACTGTGGAAGTACAGGTCATAGTCTGGACCCCCTAAGTCAGTGCCCTCACTCCTCAATATACCATTTTTTTAAATTTATTCCAATTAATATGAGGGAACAGCATTTAGGTTACATTGTTCTCACTTCCAGAGTAAAGTTCTATTTATAGAAGAGCCCCTCACTCAGGGTGTGTCTTATACACTCTCACAATGTGCACGTTAGGTGAGATCCTGCCTCCTGCCCTCCCTCCTTCTGCCAAACGTCCTCCCTCCTCTCCCCTCCTGCTTTACCCCTGACTTGGACTATAATAGTGTTTTATTGTTCTTAGGAACACGTAATTGTTTATATATTGATTTCATATTAATATGGCGTACATTGGATATTTATTTTTCCATTCTTGTGATACTTTACTAAGAAGAATGTCTTTCAACTCCATCCAGGTAAATATAAAAGATGTGAAGTCTCCACCTTTTTAATGGCTGAATAATATTCCATGGTGTACATGTACCATTTTTAAACCTTTAGCACTTCTTTAACAGGCATACCCTAACACTTAGGTGCATACAGCTACACTAACCACTTATAAATTGTATCAAAATATTTCCTCACACTGAAGGTGACTCAATAGCAAATCTTGAAATCCTTCTTCACATGAGTTATGGTTTAGTCAAGTTACTTAACCATCAAGGGTATAACTATTATTCTGAACTCTCTCTTATGTTGTTTTTTCTAAAAGTTATTGAATACTGCTTGTAAAATGTTGCTCTAACTATGCAATCATGTTGTTAATCATAACATGTGTTACCTTCTATGGATGAAGCAATTTAACAGAAAGTATAATAGAATTACATTTTAAAGCAAAGTGGGCTTCAATTAGGCCTAAGGTATTCTTCTGTGACCACAGCCAGTTAATTGTACACATAAATGATATACCACAATTTTAGCTGAAGAAGCATATATATTTTTATTATTTCCTATATGTGGCTTTGGTTTAAAATGGAGAGAGTGTCAAATAAATGACATTTAGGAAGATGAGACTTTATTGAAATAATAGTTGTCATTCTAACTTTATTATTTGAATACAATGCCACTTTATTTCTTATATCTATACCTATATAGAATATAAGCTGTCATTCTGTTTATGATAATCTCTCAGTATATTTGAGAAACCTCAATTCTAACTTAGTTCTGATTTTATTACAAATTAGAAACAAGAAACATAAGCCTTGGAAGAACAATTGAAATGAAAAGAATGACTAGTTTCAATATCAATGCTGTATTTATTGTCATGAGCATAATTTCACCTAAAACACAAAGCTCCCTTTCAAATATAAATTCTCATTATGCCATATATATATTTTGTACTGCATAATTGAATGCTTATGAAAAACCAGAATGCTTATATTAAATCAAATTAAATTACATTATAAACTAATCAAGTTTTGTTAAGAAGCCTTTCAAAATACATTTTGGATTATTGAACTATTTTATTAATAAGTAAAAATGACCAAAATGACAGTGAGAAGTGTTGTTAAAAATATACTGCCTTCCTAAGATTAAACATGAGCACTCAGTTGAATTCCTCTTCTTTTTTTTTTATTATACGTATCTAGAAAATTGCTATTTAACAAGGCATTTGTGGAAAACACAAATACCTCTCCAAGATACAGATGGGCCAGAAAATATTATATTAACCATTTGTTACTGCAACTGATATCTAACTTAATGACATTTTTATTTTAAGATTCTTACTATAAAAATTAGACCAGAAAGTATTTAGAAAAGTAAACTTATGACAAGCTTGGCTGCAGTTTGGCTGATGTTGAAAATCAATGGAAATGGTAAAATGTTTGTTAGGAAGTAGGGGATTTGATGCATGGATGGATCTACCTATCGTCAGACAATACTCAACAGCATCAAGCTGAACAGTAATGAGCTGAAATAATTAATGATGTAAGGAAACAGCATGATGAAAGAGCCAGATAAACTAGAGGAACCCTTTCAGATTCAGGTATATGGACACAAGAATGGATTTGCAGCTGAAAATGTACAAATACTTGAAATAGTTGCAAATAAGCCAGCCCAAAATATTCTGAAATAAGTTTATCAAGTTAATTCATATCATCTTATATATTTAAAAGACAAATACGTACACACAGTATATTTTACACATTGATATTGAAAAAATTAAACAGCAGCTAAGGTGCCAGCCACATGCACTGGAGTTGGCAGGTTCGAATCCAGCCCAGGTCTGCCAAACAACAATGACAACTACAACCAAAGAACAGCAGGTGTTGTGGTGGGTGCTGGTTGTCCCAGCTACTTGGGAGGCTGAGGCAAGAGAACAGCTTGAGCCTAAGGATTTGAGGTTGCTGTGAGCTGTGATGTAACAGCACTCTACTGAGGATGACATAGTGAGACTTTGTCTCAGAAAGAACATTAAACACTGTTGATAGCACAGAGAGTATTAGTTTTTAAATGTATTTATGAAGATCATTGTCCAGAGAGAATTGCTAAGTTTTCTGAAGGTTCTAATTGATACATATTCATTGGGTTAATAAGAGGGTAAATACAAATGTTACTGAACTAAAAATTAGTCAAGGCTACAAACTGGTGAAATTCATAGTGTTGATTTTGTCTGAGTGTGTGCTATGTCTTTAAGCTTGGAATTCTACTACATTTCTCTCTTACTATTTATTTCCTATTATTCCAGGGACATCCAAATGCCCATCTACCATATGAAACCACCTCTGTCTCTAGAGTCCACATTCATTATTGGTTCCCTGAATTTCAGAAAACTACTTTATAGGGCAGAGTCTCATGCCAATAGGTATTTTTTCCACTAGAGTAGATGAGTTTATCTAGTCCTAGTAACTTAAGAGGAGTTAAAATTGGGTGGCGCCTGTGGCTCAAAAGGATAGGGCACCAACCCAATATGCTGGAGGTGGTGGGTTCAAACCCAACCCCCCTAAAAAAAGTGGAGTTAAAATTTAGTTACATGCATGAATTTTTAAAAATTTTGGAATTTTTGAAAAATCACCTAATGGAGCCTATGTCCATGTAAGTACTTGGGTGGAACTTCTAGGAGTCTGAGCAACAAAGGACTCCAAATAAAACAGAGACATGAAAAAGGATATGAAAAGAGAAAACAGAGCTTGATGATTTTTAGTTTGTTTACCAACATAAATGATGAGGGAGTATGAATTCCATTATTTAGGTAGAAAATCTTTTCTATATTACATATACCACTGGATTTTATGGTGAAATTTAAAAAAAATTTTTTTTATTTTGAAATAATCTTAGGCTTAAGAAATATAGTTTGCTTAAGACATTGATTTTACACAATTTATGGGGAAAAAACAAGAACAACAATAACAATTACCCATTCCTCAATCTTTTAGGTTCATCTCTTTACTTCTCAGATCATTGAGTTGGAGGTTGGAAGTTAGAGGTTTCAGAATTCTCTGTGGCTGCTCTACATCTGTCAGTATGCAAAGGCAGGGACTGCTAGTGTGGAGGATAATGGGGAGGATTGAAAGTTCTGAAAGATCTGGTGTTAGGACAGAGTACATTAGTGTACATCAGGGGTGGGGAGCCTTTTCATTTTGGAAGGCTGCATTAATTTAGTTATAATCAAGTCCACATTCAAGAAACTTCACTTAAACAAACTTAAAAATGTACATTACTTTGTGAAAATCCAATTACTATGTACTTTATCATTTCAGGAAATGAAAACTATTCCTTAATTTTAAAGTTAACTAAACCTATGGTGGCTTTCTTGTGTCTGCTTTCTGTTGGAAAGCATTGGAATATTGGTTGCAGCTGGAGATTTTCAGTTCCGGGCGTCTTGATTTGGGTTAGGTAGAAAAATGCAGATTCAGTGCTCACTTCGGCAGCGCATATACTAAAATTGGAACGATATAGAGAAGATTAGCATGGCCCCTGCGCAAGGATGACATACAAATTCATGAAGCATTCCATATTTTTTAAAAACTTACAAACTTCCTCTGTAAAAAAAAATGCAGATTCACAGCAATAAGTGGTTGAAAGACAATAAAGCACATTTGGACATACTGCTTCAGGCATGGGTATTCTTTTGCATTTTTCCATGTTTTAACTGGCTTGTTCTTGGCACCAACCAATGACTTTAAAATGTCATCTGCTGAGAGCTCAATCAATTTCACCTGTTATGCCTTAGGTGCTATCAACAAGATGGAGCTAAAATGCTAATTTGAGTGCAATGTCATGACTCTCAAAGCCAGTGACCCTTTCATTGTATTCTCCAATTAATACATGTGTAATAGCTGTGTAGTCATCAAAAGATTCCCATACATCACCCTGCTCATCACTGACCTTTACTAACTGGGGAAAATGTTTATCAGAAACTTCCTTTTGAAGAAATATTTTGAAAAAACATTTTTTCTTTGAAATGCTTGGATTTTTCTTCCTTTATCTACACAGCATATATAGACCCAGTTTTACTTTGCAAAGAAATAGTCATTTTGATTTGACATGTGATTAAACAGAAATGCTGCATTTCTCTAAAAAATCTTCTTCCATATTTCACATTGCTGATTCCGTTCTTCATAAAATTTAACTTATCTGTTCTCACAGAGGTAAAATTTTGGTTAACCTTTGTCTCACCAATAGCCAAAGCACTTCAGAATGATATAGCATGTCCTCACTGAATACCTCAGCCTTCAAATGACCATTCCATGTTGCATTTGCACAAATATAGTTAATATTACTTATAACTTCTGCAAAGTATCACTTAAAACAGTAGCTTTAGCACAGAGATTTGCTGATGCAAGATACAATGAAAAAAAAAAAAAAAACCAAGAACTCTGGATCTGTTAATATGTTTTTAACTGGGCAATAAATCCTTCATGTTTTCCTGTCATGGAAGGTGCACCATCTGCCCAAATATTCACTATCAAATTCAGTTGAGTTTCATGGCATTTATCCCGAAAGTTGTTGATGATATTTATGACCTGAATTCTGGTCTAAAGAGTCATCAGTACAAGTAACTACGGCAAATAAAATCTTTTGTTATGAACCAAATGAAGTATAAAACCTGCACCAAGTCAATAGAATCAGTCGATTCAGGCAAAGCAATTGAATAATAGATGTTTCCATTTGGAATGATGGCATAAAGTTGTTTTGTGAAGTTGAAGACTAATCTATTCTGCTCATCAGTTATGGTTCTCAAACCCTATATTAACTAATTTGATCTAAGCATTCCAAATTGCATATAAAATCAGAACATTGTACCCCATAAATACATTAATGTATCCATGATCTATGTGTATATGACTTAATAAAAAAAAAAAGAAGCAATTGTTTATATTTTGAAACATTAATGGGGCCAAACATTCTACAACTTCAACAACGCATTATTTCACAATTTCCACATCACTGAATGGCTTCCATTTCCCCCCAAGTATGTAAGCTACTTTATAAACTGCTTCAATGGCATTATTTCCAGGTATTATTTTCATTTGAATGAATTCTTTGTTTTTGCTTTTAATCTTTTAATTTCTACAATATAAGCTTCTGGTCCTCTCCCACTAATTTAAAATATTTGTGGTCCCTATGGGTATTACAATGTTGATGAATATTTAATTTCTTTAATGTTGATATTGCAATATCACACACAAGCAAATTATCTTATCTGTAGCAGACACAAGATGAAATTCCAGTTCCCAATGCTCGTTAAAGAATCTATTTTCTTTCTTCAGCTTTCTCTTGGTCTTCTTTGACATGATAGATTATTAAGCAGACAGAATTAAAAAATACTGTCAAGTATTTTCTGCTTCAAACAGAAATACTGTGTACCATTGTCAAAGCTGATAACAGGTTGGCACACTTGAGTCCCATAAACTCTTATCAACCAGCCTCCTGTGATAGTGGTTCCCATCAGATGAGGTAACTTATAATTAAATCAGTAGTTCACCAGCCATCAGTTTATCTCTTATGGCTTACTAATATTCTAATTTTGCCAGTCAATCTTGAAGGATTTTTTAAAATTTTATTCATTGGTATTTTAAATACATTCATTTTTAAAATAAAAATTATAAAATCTAGCAAAATATATTAATAAAAATAAAATAATCTGTGTTGTAAGGTTTGAATTCAGTCAAAAGGCGTCACTTAAGGACCTAGAATGCCACCTCAATGCCACAGTTTCCCCACCCAGGAGTATATTGTTCAAACATCTATTTTATTCCTTCCAACTTCAGTCACATGGTCCCAGATAACTACAGAATGCCTGGGAATGAGGTTAAATAGTGTATTCAATACCAACACGAGAAACAAAGATATCTGTAGAGGAATAGACACCATGCTTGCAAGGACAGTTACTGATTCTTATCACATTAAAAGGAAACGCTGAGAACAGGACAGTCTCCTGACAAGCCTAGAGAAGTTTTTTTGCAGTTTTTGGCCAGGGCCAGGTTTCAACCCTCTGGTATATGGGGCTGGCGCCCTATTTCTTTGAGCCACAGGCACTGCCCCAACCCTAGAGATGTTTCCTGACTTAGGGGCAAGACCCCAAGTAAGTCAGTGTTCCGGAATGAGATAAGAGCTGTCATTCATTAGTAAGCAGGTGTTAAACAGGGATGCCTGGTGCTTCTTCGCGGGGGTTGCCCAGAAAGAATAGTGGGGAAAAGCACGTGGCAATCGTCACGCATGCAGGCCTTGGTATGGCATTACTTTCATTCTCCACACCTGTTGTGTATCACCTTCATAAATAGCTGTTGCGGAGGGGGCTCGGGGCTCCCCTGCACCTCTGGTTAGGAGGACTTCAATCCGCGTCATGCCTGGTTCTTTCCTGCGTTGTCTGAGGCTTAGCGTCCCCGTGGGGACAGATACCGACGTTTACTTACATTCTGTGCTGAACGGAATGTCTATGCAGATGGCCCCACTTCTAAAAGTCCTTTATCATTGTATAGAACGTTGTGCATAGTGTAAAACCAGGGAGAGAAAGAAGTACCAGTTACTACCGTGCTGAGTAATGAATGACATAACTGATGATTGC
The DNA here is from genome assembly GCF_000181295.1 of Otolemur garnettii. Classification (NCBI taxonomy): domain Eukaryota; kingdom Metazoa; phylum Chordata; class Mammalia; order Primates; family Galagidae; genus Otolemur; species Otolemur garnettii. The sequence goes on from NW_003852407.1 coordinate 21,457,741, forward strand.
GGTCAAGCACAAGCACATCTGTGAAGATCAGTGTATGATGCAATGTAATTTCAAGTAACAATGGAAATCTGAGCATCCAGATTTGTGTTTTAAGGGGTGCACACAGGTGTTTGAGGATGCCTGTATTTGTGTATTTTAGCCAACAACTTTCCATAACATCCTCCTGACCTGAATTTATGAAGAGCTTCATCTTTACGTATGACAAATAAACACAAAGCAAACAAGTCGGGGATTTGAACTAAAACCCACACTTGGATGTTCTGCAGCTCCCTGCGGTCAGAGGTTCTGCAGCTCCCTGCCGTCAGATGTTCTAGTGGAACATTTGTATGGCCCCTTGTTTATCTATATGAAAGGGCATTAAGTCTGGAATACATCTTATGTTCAGACCCAGGACTCTGGTTGAGGGTGGGTAGATTTCATTAAAGGAGAGAGTGACATTTTGCCGTTTTCAACATGGGAGGCAACTGCTTATTTGAGGAGTAAATTCCAGTAGAGAGAAATAAGTGCAGATAATAGGGTGGATGGTTCAGACCTTATACAGGTTATTTTTTCTGCTTAGATTAAAGAAAGAGTCATATTCAGAGTGTTATTTCAATTCTACCTCTCATTCTGCCCAGGGCACCAACACATATGTAAAGTTAAGTCAGCCTTATTGTAACTGAGAATTTTCGATAAGAACAAGTTGGATGTATGTATTGACAGGTACAGTTGTGTTTGGTTTTATTTGAGCTAATAGTAGTTGAAATTTTTTCTTCTCTTTCTGCCCGCCCCCACTTCAGCCTACTGATAAGAAAGACAGGTCTGAAAATTGTGCTGATTGCTTTGTAAATCTGTTGAACATAGCCACTTACAAATTAATCTGCAGTTTTACTATTCTGTATGTTTACCAATAAAATTTTCCTCGAATGATACAGCAGTGGTGTACGTAATTTTTCCTAAGAAAATATTATTGTACATTGTTTTGAGCAGTAATACACGCATAAAAGCCTATTTTAAAAGAAAGGCTGTCAAAAAAGTTTTTTTTTTAATTTAAAAAATGTAGGGGTTAATGTAAGTGACAAGCCCCCTTTAAAATATAACTCAACTGAAAAAAGATAGATATGGACCTAAGATTTTAGAAAACACCAATTAGCATCAATGTGAATAAATATGGAGAGGATGGCAGTATCAGCAAAATCATCCACAAATCTGTAAAACGCTATGTTAGTACCGAGATCATTATTTTCCTTTTTTAATTATAAGTCCACTACTTTTTTCAAGCCCAAGTTCCACCTGCTTGTATACTACGAGTTGTAGTCCATGCCCCTTAAATATTCGTTCATATCTGCATACGACCCAATCATTAGAGAAAAGAGAACTTCGGTGGCTATGAGTAGGAGGGTAGTACAGTGAGTGCAGTATTAACAATTCATAAGAGACTTCACATTTGAAAATAAAAGTACATTAAAGAAAAGGGAGTTGAAGGAAATGGGACACGATGAGCAATAAGTGCACCTGGGAGAGATGAGCTGTCAGCCTGAAATGAACAACAATAATAATGAAAGCAAAACAGGCATCAGCAGTGTTGGCAGTGTCTTCATGCCACACTCCTGATTCTGTGCTTTGAGAACATAATTAAAAGGAATTAAATCCTTCCCCTACATGGAGACATAACACCTACTGAATTTTAATACCATGATTATTAATTGGGATCTTCTTGGTCAGAGTCTTAGCTCCTTGAGAATACAGTAGATATTTTTGAGTATTTAACATCAAAACCCCTGGCTCTTAATACACCTACTCGGAAGTTCTATTCTTCAGTAGTGCTGGTGTATCTATGGTAGTCAAGCATATAGGGAGTGTGGTCATTTTTTAACACCAAAAAGGTAAAAAGATACTTTCTTATGCAAATGTCAAGTGTCAGGAATAGAACTTCAGCCTAAGATCTGGAGTCAAGTGATAGTTTTTAGAATATTAGAATATAAAGAATATACAGACATTAACAGGCACCATTATTCTATGACATGCAGTGAGTGCAAATGTCAAATGAATAAAATAGGATAAAGTAAGAAAACTGTGGATAATTCTCCAGAATTCAGTTCTAGGGGTAAGTTTGCAGAATGTGTATTATTCTATTCTTCTGAATGTTAGGAAAACAATACACATTACAATTATTAGCAGTTATTCTAATTGTTCTACAAATAGCAAGACACTTTATTTGAATTTGCCTGGTTAATTCTGGTAGAGACAAGCCAGGACTTGTTGAAATCTTTTATTCTTAGGACTCACAGCTGCCTAAGAATAGGCACATCCATTTTCCCAACAGTGCAAAACGTGCCTCTGACCTCCACTTCCTGCTTCCCTTCTGCGATGCTATTAGCAGGTTCTGTGCAGCAGCCAAGGGCCTGTTAAAAGCCAGAACGTGATTTTGATCTTTTTAGTTTCTCACTAAATTACAGAATCAGTTCTCTGGTTGGCAGCTGCTGACAATTTTATAACAGTTTATTTTTCAGTACCTCTCTGAAAAGCACCAATTTATGGTTTAAGGTGCTCATTTATATCAAGACAGAATTCTCAGTGCATAGATGGGTCATTCTTGTAAACATTTGGTTTACAAGTGACCTTCATGCTTGATATTTTTTTCTTCACAGTAAGTGAAAAAAAAAAGTCTTCATTTTTATTTATAATAGAATTAGATACAGTTTTAAAACATTCAAATTTCTATTTCAGGGAAAGAAAATTCTCTCTTAAAATAACTTATTCAAACTCTTAAAAATGAAAGCTGTAAAGTTGACTATACCCTGAAAAATATTATATTCAACCTAACTTCTCTCAATGTGAATGCAGCATGAAGTTCCATGTTTGAGAATTAATAAACTACATTGTATTTTCCTTCTCTTAAGATGACGCACTTTGTCATTTTATTTTATTTCTTATTAAAATATGTCTACTTTCAACAAAAGTGTTTGTATAACATATACTATGTCCATACTAGATCTGAAACTGAAGTTCACAAACTCAGCCTAGAAAGTGCTACCTATGTCATTGCTGGATACCACTACCGTCACCTTTGAAGTCCTCCCCTCCTTAGGAGCCTATGCACCATCACCAGCACCTTGCCCACATTCCAAAATGTTTTTGGAACTCTTTCTCTGGAATGACCATCAGAGCTGTCATTGTATTACCCTTGATGTCCCGAATGTCATCAAAATGTCTTTCTTTCAATATTTTCTTAGGCAAAGAAAAAGTCATTGTGGGCCAGATCAGGAGAGTAGGGAGGGTGTTCCAATACAGTTACTTGTCTACTGGCCCAAAACTCTCCCTCAGACCATGCCATGTGAGCTGGTGCATGGTCACGATGCCAAGAGTCCACTTTTACACACACCTCCCTCATGCCAAGATTTTCAGGTAAGATTTTTCCTGTTTCTCTATCCATGTTTCATTGCTCTACTATGCTTCTCACAGTCAGATGAAGATTTGGACACATAATTTACTGAATTTTTAAAATGTTTTTGTCAGTTCTGCTCATTACTGCTTGCCATGATGTCTTTTAATGAGTGATGCTTTCTCTCCCCTCAGGAAAAGATAATCGTTTGTAGACTATGTTTCTTCATACCATTATCTCCCAAAACATGGACTTACCTGTCCCTGATTTCCCTTCTATTCTTAGCAGGTTTAAAAAGAAATTTTCATCGCTCTAATTCAAGCTCCAGCATTTTTATGACAACAAACAAAAGCACTCAACAGCAATAAAGAATGCCACTCCGCAAGACCCTACCACACGTCCACATGAACACAGCTGCGAATCTTACTGAGTTTTTTACAGTGCTGTCCATTTAAGACCATGGTGGCAATTTCATGAACTTAAATTTCAGACCCACAGATGTTATAACTTGACTTTGTTTCTTAACTTGATATTTTAAATGGTCCATTAAAACTATATGTCATCCATTCTTCTCTTAATCTTTTTCTAAAATTCACATTAATCCACATGAAAAATGAGAAACATTAGTGTTTGGAGATACAATATCTTTCAATAAAATTTGCTGAATATTAAATAACTGAGTAAACCCAAACAGAATATCCTATTTATCCAGGAATATAGGAGTATGTAATTCTTTTTAAGTTCAACTGTTTATAGCAAACTAGATATAGTCACAAAGTGTCCAATATCTTATATTTTAAGGTGGTATTATTTGGTATCAGAGGAGCCTGAAACAAAATGGGTGAGATGGTCTTATTTAAACACTTTAAGAAAGTTTAATTTCACTAAATTGTGTTAAATATTACTCTATACATATGTCCAAGATGTTTCTGCTTGAGAAAAGAAAATTATCGCAGCCATTATTGCTTATAAAAGATTTTTCTGGTAAAAAAAATCAGTTGATTCTTAACATTGAAGTCTGAAGGGAATTAACCAGACAAAGATAGGGAGAAAAGTTTCTCAAAGGAGCATCATGAATAAATTATTAACCTATAAAATGGGAGTGTATGTGCTGGGACCACGGTTTAAAGTGCAAGGCATAGAGCAGGCAAATGTTAAATTAGTAGCAGTCTGGGTCACTTCATCAAGGGCCTACAAGCTGAGCTCTGGAGATTAAACATTTCCCTTTAGTGGCTGGAGAGCAATTGAGAATTTTTAAACAAGGGAATGAGTAACAAGGTCATATTTTATTTAAGAAGGATGAGTATGATTGCAATTTGGAAAATCATTTTAAGAGTGGCAAGACTGTATAAAGGAACAGATTAGGGAGGTCCAGGTGATCATCTATAGGGGGCTGAAGCAGTGGTTATATAAACAGAAATAGAATGCTGGAATGGATTGAGTCATATTCATAAAGAAAATTCTATAAGACTCGGTAAAAAAATCAAAAGGGAATAATTGAAAATGGAGAGGAATTTGGCCTGATCTGGTTTCTGATGGCTATCACTAGATACATGGTAGAAAACCAGGGTTATGTGGAAGTTGAAAGGGCAGAAAAGAGGTGATAACTTGTGAGAGGAGAGTTAAATTCAGAATCGGATGATTAGAATTTGAAGTAATTGTGAAACATTTGACTGGACATTCCATTTTGCTTTTAAAAGCACATTTTTGGCTCTAGTTTTAGATTTCATCAAATGAATTCAGCCAAACGTTTGATCTTAGAAAACTGAAAGATGTTCTCATCCAAACAAAATAAATTATATTAAATCATTTTAAATTCTCCTGCATGATTCTTTAGCAAAAGAAGTAATTCTTCATTTACTTTTATATATTTCTCTCTATTTTTTTTCTGATAAGGAGAAAATGGTAATTATTAGTTGTATTAAATCTGATGAACAAAGCTTTTATTTTGAAACATTACCTTTCCCCTTTCTTTAGTGTTAATAATAATTTTGATCATGAAACTGCCTAAATGCCCAGGCGACTCTTGATTACAGATATCTCTGTTTTTTACCATGTTTGGGAGACTTGTTTTAGTAAAGCAAATGCTTAAACAAACTGAACAGAATCAACCATAAGCCAACTGAATTATTAATTATAAAAAATTAGATATGGAGGGCTGTAGTCAATATTTGTACTGAATATATATTCTTCCAAAGGAGTCACTAAATGTTATGATGTACTTTGTGATAATTCTTAATACTGTGCATTTAAGGTACAATGCTCAGAAATAACACATTTCTTTTAGCTTTAAATCCTATCTACTTCAATTATAGCTACTGATGGATGAGCTCAGAGAATTCAAAGATTCATGAGCTATTGAAGACACAGCCATGTATAGTGTAAATAGCACAGCCTCTAAAGCCAAATTCTGGCTTAACATCCTAGATCTTCCGTTCACTGACTTTATAACTTTGATTGAGTGACTTAACTCAGTGCTTGATTTCTCGGTTGTCTCACTTTGGAACATGATGTGTGTTATGTAAAAATTTCATAAATACTTAACAGTGCTTACAATTTGGTAGAGGGAATAGAGAAACTATGAAAAGCAAAAAAAAAAGCTTATATCATTCAAGATTATGAAATATGTAAGATAAATGGAGATTCAAAATTATGTGTGTCTCTTGTCTATAGACTTAAGCATAATAAATGTGATGACATCCAATGGATAGTGGGATAGAACATCTAACTTGTGTTTTAACACTGAAACTTAAATATTGTAAAAAATTTTAGGGCAGTGCCTGTGGCTCAAAAGGGTAGGGCGCCAGTCCCATATGCTGGAGGTGAGTGGTTCAAACCCAGCCCCGCCCAAAAACTGAAAAAAAAAGAAATTAAAAATAATATTGTTTATAATACTTTATTAATGATAAATCTTATATACTTTCTCATTTACTTAGTAATATGAGTTACTATTCAGTAGAATATATGTTTGAAAAAAGATGGATAGATAAATTATAAACTACCTTTGCAAGGTCACGTGGCATATCTGAAAGCCTTCTGAATCCATATTTAATGATGTTCCTATTACTCTGGGCATTCAATGATTAACCCAAGTGAAACACTTCATAAGAAATCGTTTATAAACTTGAGTAAATTATAAAAGTGGAGGTTAAACTTAGGTATATCCTTAAAGATGGAGAGGATTTTCACAGAGTGATTCGAAGAGAAATCATTTTGATACAGAGAACAAGAGGAAATAGAAAGTTGTCTCACAAAATATTCCAAATTTCATTTGGCTTGAAGTACCATAAGATTAACAATGTAATTTACATTAGGAAATTATATTACATTGTTTAACCTAGAAAAATTCATTTACTTTCCCTTGATGTGCTGAAAACAAATATATACACAGAAAGATTACTGAGAAAAATTGCATAGTCAAAAATTACTAAGATTATCAATTCAGTTTACATTAGGGAGTTATATTACAGTGTTTAACCTAGAAAAAATCATTTATGTTTCACTCTTTTCCCTCCAGAAAATAAATACATACACAGAAAAATTACTGAAAAAGAGGAGAGTAATATTTTTCCCCAAAGAAATAAGACACAAACCTGAACACAGAAGTCAGGTAGACTAAGGGGGACCGTGCTGAGACATCCCTAATTTGCCCTCCTTAATTCTCTACTAAAGTCGCACTGTTTAATCCAAATCAGAGGTTTCAAAGAGCCTTTAAGAAATCACTGGGTTAGCCCTTTGTTAGTTTCTGACTCTGCTTAGCCTGTCTGGGGGAGATTTCACATGAATTGTCTATCTTGCTATGTAGAAGATGGAGAGAGAGAGAGAAAAAGAGAGATACCAGAAATTCAGAATCTGCAACTTTTGTGTCATTTGGAATTTTATTTGTGTGAAAATGTGATCAAGTCAGTCAGTGTCCAAGTATAACAGAAAAAATTTAAAAAATGGAGTCTTGGAGTTATTCAAAGAGAAAAACTATTAAAGGTGAATAATGGATGATAAGTTTAAAGGGAGGAGAGCAGAGGGCAGGTGTTGAATAACTAAATCAGTTGGTGTAGCAGCCCGAATAGCCTATGGCCAGGAGGAGTGAGAGTTATAAGAAATGCCTGTATAGCTCAATAATGGAACACCTTGGTGGAAAGGGCATGGAGAGGGATTTAGCTCTCCTAACAAGCATGAGAGCTCATGAGATGAGAGCAGTGGTGAATTGGCAGTCTCTACGTCTGTGGAGTTGAAAGGCACGAGATCAGCCTTATATTAGGCTGGAGGAGCAGGCAATCGGAGTGTGCACATTCTATCACAGACCTGCTTACTCTGACTCTGTCTCCTCTCCCGCCAGCACGGCATCTCTCTGCTGAAGATCACTAAGCTCTGCTAAAGACTAAGATCTATATTTCTACGAAGACTGCTTTACTCTCTCTAAGATTCTCTCTCTCTCTCTCTCTCTCTGAAGTAGACAGACCTCAGGCAGCTAAGAACAATAGTTCCCGAGCAAGGTAGCTTAGTGGTTCACATCCAGAACCAAGTTAAGCCAGGCCAGAGATCTGGCCAGTTCCAGGCCCTAACAAGTTGTGTAGGAGGATGGGGTGCACATGGGGAGGTATCCAAAGAAATAGTGCTAACTCATATTTGAGAGTATTAATGATAATTGAATGGGCCTGGGGCAGCTGTCTAAACCTATTAATCTATATGTATGTCATCTCTCATATACCTCTTTTAGTCTATATGTGTATATATATATGTATACATTAATCTATATCTATATGTATATACATATTAATCTATATGTATCTCATCTCTCATATAGAGAGACCTCTCTACCTCTTTTACTCTCTACCAAGTCACCCACTCTACCTAAAATAAATATGTCTACAGAGTTACATTTTCACAGTGGTCTGCTTTGCCTTATGGTGGTCATTTGGCTTTCAAAACTGAATGAATTTTCTGCTTCTTTGGGCTTAATAATTTGGGTATTATAATAATATGCTGGTGGTTGCAAGATTAAAGGCCTAGTACAGAAAAGGTTTCAAGAGTAAAATTTTCAATTTCTTTCCAAGATCACATCCACTTTTTATTCTGATGATGACTATGGATCCATCTATGGAAAACAACCCTTGGAAAAGTTTGCCTTTGTGAGACCAAGAGACATGGGGTCCTGCTTGGCCCCCATCCCAGGGCAAGCAACACCTCGCTCATGCTATGAACTGAACATCTAAGAAAAAACACGCTAACAGAGAAGGACACTCAGCAGCTTTAAAACCCTACTTTAATAATTATTGCAAAAGCGTGATATTCCAATAATACTTTATGGCCTTGTTATTGAGCTATTCTTAGAGAAAAAAATTAAGGTTATTTGCAAGACTAGCTCTTAATTCCCTCTGGAGCCTATGTCAGGAGAATTGATAGTGCTTTTATCTGACAATGTAAGCACACACATTACGTATTAGCACAAGAATTTAACTCTACACATTCAAAATTCTAATGGCAGTGGTTAAAGCATATAAACCCAAGGTACAATTCTGCATCAGTTCTAGGGAAAAGCAAGGGTGAATCAACAAGATTTTAGTTTTAAAAGTACTGAATTTATATGATAAGTGTTTGAAAAATGTGAAGCAAATAAAATGTACCAAAGCTATGTTGTTAACAGGGGCTTCTCACTTACAATTTCTACCACCTAGAGTATTTTCTCTTTCACCTCTTTGCAAGATTTTACTCCTTGGCATGCTTATTAGAGGTTTCAGAAACAATCCTATTTGGTATCACCAGTATCTCCCCATTTCAAATTTAATAAAACCCCAACTAATCTAAAGATTTATATATCTCAAGCTCACAGGAGTAGCCTGATTATGAAAAAGCACAATTGAATTTGAGCACCTAACACTGTGAATAAAATTTAAAGGGTATTTTTGCTTATTAATATATTTTTAGAGGATTGTTGAATTGCTTGAGCTTGGCCAGCATAGCCATTCAATTTTTAGCCAAGTTTGATGGCCGTTAAGACTATACCAGTAGATTAAATAATAACCTAATAACCATTTCTACAAAACAGCCTGAGATAACATAGTGTGTCTTGGGTAGTGCCCAAACTGTTATAACCTCAAGTCACTTGGGGAGGTAAATTTTCTTTCTGAATGAACAAATGGCAACTCAATTTTCTTGAAGATGCAGAGGCTATCAGACCAATTTCACCTCCCTTCTCCACCATATCCTGACTGGAGTGATTAGAGACCCTAATAATATAGCTTCTCTTTCTTGCTAAATATGCTACTATTTCTTGACTGTATTATGGATAATTGTGAATGTTACTTTCTTCGCATTATTATTATTATTATTGCTTAGTATTTTGGTGCAGCAGTAGTCTGATTTCTTTTCTGAATGTATTTATCTTCATTCGTTCTTTATGAGGTTTTTGTTTTCAGTCCTTATGTTAAATATTGTTATTGTTAAAAAAAAATAAAGAATAGTTGAGACATTAAACTTAACTTGTGTCTTATCTATACTCATTTGCATGCAGGTTTTTTTTTTTTTAATAAAAACTCAGTCAGTAGGGTGCTGGCCCCATATACCAAGGGTGACAGGTTCAAACTTAGCCCCAGCCAAAATGCAACCAAAAAATAGCTGGGTGTTGTGGCAGGTGCCTATAGTCACAGCTACTTGGGAGACTAAGGCAAGAGAATTGCTTAAGCCCAGGATTTGGAGGTTGCTATGAGCTGTGACACTATGGCACTCTACTGAGGGCTATAAAGTGAGACTCTGTCTCAAAAAAAAAAAAAAATAGTCATAGGGCGGCACCTATGGCTCAAAGGAGTAGGGCACCGGCCCCATATGCTGGAGGTGGTGGGTTCAAACCCAGCCCCGGCCAAAAACTACAATAAATAAATAAACAAAAACTCAGTCATTTAAAGAGAACTAGGGAAAAAAATATAACCTCTACTTAACCTTATTTCTGGATGAATACTTTGTAATCAGAGAAGTGTGTTGATGACTCCCAATTGTCTACTATTAAACATTCCATTCTTGTAATCATATACCTTTTTATAATGTTATTATATACACATGTCTTATTATACACATTTAATTCTAGTTTCTATTATCAGACATTGCATTATATAATCACGCCTCTTTTGTTCTCTATTATATGTTCATTTCCTAAAGTAGTGCCTAGAATATAGAAGGGAATAAATAAATGTGCATGGAGTAAATGAATGAAGGAATAATTTAAGACCCTGGATGCATATCCTGATGGATTTGTGACTCAGATGCGCATAGAATGGGGAAAAGTCTGTTGTTTCGGTAAATGAGATCAAATCTCAATTCTAGGGGGTCCTCCAAGTTACACACTTGATAATAGATTATACAAAGTAAAAAAAAGCTATTATGATGTTCATTCCCAACTATGAAAAATGAAGATTGTTTTCACTTTTAATGATAATATTCATTCCTGTTACTATGCAGAACACTTCCCAAACTAACCTGCTACCACAATATATGTGAGAAAGACAATTACAGGTACAATATCTAGGGTTATTTTTTGGTTCATTCTACCTCTAGGTCCACCTTCAACCCAAGGAAAACATATACTAGCAACATTATGCAAATTTCCCTTCTGTGTTTTTTTCCTAGGCTGGAAAAATTTAGATGGAAATAATTTGTTCTGTGAAAGCACCCATGTCAGCAATCACTACAGAATAAACACAGACCTCTCTTAGTAAGTATAAGCAAACAGTATGATCACTGGATACATAAAAGCCTTAGAAGCTCTAAATAAAGTGATTGGTCTGACAGTACGAAGAAAATACCCATATGCGGTTTGGTATGCAATAAATATAAAATGTATTTTAATGAGATGTTCAAAGAAAATGCGGAGTATGATGAATACGGAGTACGATGAGTGCCTATGTGTGCGTTTGTCTACACAAGTGCCTATTTCTTATTTTTCTGGGAAATTTATTCTTTATTCAACTATGAGAAGGTAGAAAAAGCTTTCATCATCTTATAAATCCTGACACACCCCACCCACACTCCTGCGTCTACACCCTGGCCTCATTGATGGATGCTTCTAGTGCTTATTAGATAGTTGGTTCAAGCAGGAGAATTCAGCCTTTGGGTGCAAAATTTAACAAGCATGTAGGGCTACTATATGCATTATAAACAACAATAGCAATAACTCTCCTTTCCTTTGAACAGGCACACCCTTCTCAAACCTTAGGCCTGCACAATTTTGCCCAGTACTCTTGTCTTCTGGAAACCATTTATTAAATCTATGAGGGAAGTTTACCAAAGCCAGACCAATAAGATTATGGCTTTAGAGCTTTCATTCAGAGGCAAAAATAGAGATTGAGAGTTAAGCATGGAAGTGAATAGAGGCCAGGTTGCTGCCATGTGGATAAAGCAATGTGAGAGGATAAAGCAGACAGGCGGAGAGAAACAGCTGTCAGACACTGACAGTCCCTCAGGACTGAGTGCAAGGGGGAGAAAGAGACAGACTGCAAGATCTAATCTCAAGTTGCAGTAACCCTTGAGACCTTATAAAGCATATAAATTTCTATTCCTATATTATTCAAGTCATTTTTGAACATCAATCATATCACAAGCATTATTCCAGATGCTCAGAATAAATGAAGGAATAAAAAAGAAAACTGAAAACTTCTTCTCTAATGTAGCTTGCATTCTAGTCTTGGGAGACAGATGATAAACAAATGAATCAGTAATACGACAGATTATAGTAAGTATTATGGAAACAAATACATTAGGGCCAGGAATAGTGATGGGAGTTGGTGCCAATGTGTTTCCTTTCATTGCTGTTACTCCCCTGCAGCTGCTGTTCTCTGGGCTTTCTTAGCTTCAGGCATAGGTGCTGGTCAGTCTCTCATGTCAGCATATACTGCTGCTTCTTAGAAGGATGGAGGAACTGCAGGTGAGGGCAGGCAGCAGGAGGGCCAGGCGGGGAGACTTTCTTGACCAGAGCAAGAGCTTGCTGTGGTTCTGGCTCTCTTTGAAAGGGAGCAAAATCGTATTTCTTTATGGGATTTGGGATCTCACAGTCCTCAGGCAAAATAGGAGTCAGGGAGATCTTTCTATCTGTGCCAGGGCGTTGAATATGAGGAGGGATCAGACTCGGCTCCTCAGGAGTCTGCTTTTCTCATTCTTTAGGCCTTTCCTAATAATCAGGGATGCCAGAGGCTGGAAGATCGCAGGAAGTCAGGCAGGGCAATGGGAATGGATTTTGGTATGATGGTATTTTAGCAGAGTCATAATGTAAAATGGAACAGATTTTATAAATATTTAGTGAATGTTAAGAAGACAAGCATAACAGTGTACTGGAAGAGTTACAGAATGACTGGGCATTTTGTTTATATGAGAAAATAAATTCTTTGTCAAGAAAAAAAGGACAATTTCATTTAAGAAATGAACATTATAGACACATATAATATAAAGAATTCATTAATATATTATATTGAACCACATATTTAAACAGAATGCCATGTTGGACCTATAACCAAGATGAAAAAAGATGGCTTATAATAAAATATGGATTAATATTAACAAAATATATAAAGGTGAAGAAGTAGTACTTGATAGAAATCCCACCCTTAAAGAAAATGGGACCTAGGAATAAGAGGAAACTCAATCCGGTAAAGGCTGCTTAAAAGCCAAAACAGGAGTACAAAAAATAATTTCAAATATGTCCTAATGTCCATAAAAAGAATAATCTTTATTTTAAGGTAAAGCCCTCTTGAAATTGTTCTGTAAATTTAAAAAAAGTAGCTTTATAATTAATAGACATTATGGAAGACCTTACAGGTTTACAGAAAGGTAAACTATAGGTTTATAGAAAGTACAAAGAATTCTCAAATACCCCCTAACTTCCCTTTTCTCAAATACCCCTAAGTTCTATAGGTTTATAGAAAGTACAAGAATTCTCAAATACCCCCTAACTTCTCTTTTTCCCTGCTACTAAAAGTTTCAATTTTTGTTATACCATTGCTACTAAGTAAAGTACATAAATCATTTTGGATTCATTTCTTTGTGTGCAATACTGCATGAGTTTTGACAAATATGTCATAAAACAGGATAGTTGCATTGCCCTAAAAATTTCCCATGTTGTACCCAGTCATCCTTCTTTCCTTGCCCCTCAAACCTCTGGTGACCACTGATCTTTCATTTTATCCATTATTTTGCTTTTTCCAGAAGGTCATATAGTTGGAATCAAATGATTTGTACTCTTCCCATGATATGCTGTTCATTGTCTGTCAATTATAGACACCACAGTTTGTTCACCCATTCACTTATTAAAGGACATATTTGTGGCATCTGAGTTTTAGAAATTATAAATAAAACTCCTATGAGCAGTCATGTTTTTGTGCGGATAAGCTTTTAACTTCCTTGGGAAAATATAAAGAAGTTTGATTGCTGGATCATATGGAAATAGCATGTTTAGTTTTGATACAAACTGCCAAACTGTTGGCCAAAGTGACTGTAGTGTGTTGCATCCCAACCAGCAAAGAGTTTCCCTTCGTGTTGGTCTACAGCTTCACCAGCATTCAATGTTGGCAGAATTTTGAGTTTTAATCAATCTAGTAGATGTGTAGTGGCAACACTCCTTATTTTTTAATTTTCTAATTCCCTGTGATGTAATGTTGAGCACCTTTCCTTATGCTTATGTGCTATTTATATATTCATCTTATTTGATGGGGTGTCAGTTCAGATCTTTTGCCCATTTTTTGATTATTTTGCATTATTACAGAGTTTTAAGATTTCCTTTTATATTTTGGATCCTATTAATTAGAATTGCATTCTCTTTCATTCCTGTGGGTACAATACTTTTTTTCTCTTGCAATAAAAGACAGGTTTTTAGATATCTTTGATTCTATCATTAGCTCTTCAGCAACTATGCTTTTGTAAATTCTTTGATTTATCCTGTTTTCTTGATCCTCTTAATGTCTGGGAGGAAAAAAAATTGTTATATTAACATAAAAGCTTAAACCTTTTAAAAATTTAAAAAAAATCAGAAACCTTACTATTTTCCTTTTTCAAAAAAATTTCTGATATATAACTACATAATTATGGGTAAAAAAAAAACCCTACATTTTCTTAGACATAGCCTCTTTAGAAATTGAATTATATGGAAACACATATCTCTATTCTATTAATAATCTTAGAATTTTGAATCAAATGAAAATACATGACAATAGAAATCATTTTATTCTCTTTTCAACCTCCATGGTTCAGATGTGGCAGAAGCCCTTGTCTACTGTGGAATAGACATCTGCCATCTTAATAGTTATTTCATAAAGCTAGTATAAGAATTCACTCTACTGATCTAAACTTTGTAATTCCAAAATGCTTTACAGACAGTAGATATAGTGTTTAATCCATCTCTATTTTCATTACACTAACTTAACTGAGAATTAACTGTGGTCCTTCCTGATATTCTTTGCTGTATGTGTTTGTAATTTCTTATGTGCTTCATAACTAAGATACAAAAGACTCTGAAACAAGAAACATATAAAAATAATCAAGAAACTAAGAGCCTTATGAGGGAGAGAAAAACTTGTCTATTAGGACTTGTTTCATGATAGTACAAAAAAAAAAAGATCTGTATGATGAAAATTACAAAACTGTGAAGAAAGTCATCAAAGAAGAGCTAATAAATGAAGAAATAGCTCATGTTAATGGATTGGAAGACTCAGTATTATTGTCAGTTCTCCCCAAATTGGTTTATATAAATTTAAACAAATCCCAATCCAAATTCCAGTTAGTTATTTTGTGGAAATCAACAAAGCAATTCTAAAGTTTATAAAGAAAGGCAAATAACCCAGAATAGTTACCAAAATACTAAAGGACTGGGGCAATCATAGAAGATTGACGTCTCTCAACTTCATTGTAAAGCTACAATAATCTAAACAGTGTGGTAATGTTGAAAAAAAACATAGGTAAATAGAACACAGAGAGAGGCAACTCCCTCTATATAGAAATTTGACAAAGAAACAAAAGGAATTCAACAGAGAATATATAGTCTTTTCAATAAATGCTGCTGAAAAATTGGATGTGCACATACAAAAAATTAATTTAGACACAGACCTCATATCTTTAATAATAATTAACTCAAAATTTATTACAGAATTACAGAAAAGTGTAAAATGCAAAACTATAATACTCCTAGAAGATGACATAGGAGAAAATCTAGATGATTTAGATTTGGTGATAACTTTTTCAATGCAAACTTAAAGGCATGATCAGCCATGAAGTATGGAGTACTTTTTCTAGGATGAGTTTGTAAACTTAATTGTCTGATCTCATAGGTCATCAAGAAAATGCATATTAGAACAAAAATCAAACACCCTTAAACATGCGTTAGAATACTTAATATCCACATCACTTACGACACCAGACACCGTAAAGATGTGAGCAACAGTAAGTTTCACTCATTGGTGGTGAGGATGCAAATTCTACAGCCACTTTAGAGGATAGTGTGGCAGTTTTCACTAAAACTCTTATGCTTCACCACTCATAGTTTAGTTCTTTTTAGGTATGCAAAGGGGTTGAAAGCTTATGTCTACACAAAAACTTGTACATGTATGTTTATAAAAACTTCTTTTCTGATTTCCACAATGTGGAAAAAAAAACTTGATAACTGTTATTAAGTTAATGAATAAGTAAATTGTGGCACATCTAGACAATATAAAATCATTCAATATTAAAAATAAATGAGTTGCCAAGCAATGAAAATGCATAGAGGACACCTAAATGCATATTACTATGTGGAAGAAGACAATCTGAAAAGAGCATATGTATTCTAGTACCAAATATGTCACATTCTGAAAAAGGTGAAATTATGATGACAGTAAAAGACCGGGTGACTGCTAAGGGTTGAGAAACAAGCAAAGGTGAATATGGAGGGCAGAGAGAATTTTAGGGGCAGTTAAAATGACTATGTAAGATACAAAAGTGTACAAGGGACCTATGTCATTATACTTTGTCCAAATCCATAGGCTTTACATGAGAGTGAACCATCCTAATGTACACTATGGATTTTGGTGATTATGATAGGTCAATTAACTTCATAAATTTCAACAAATATTTTACTTTTGGTGGGGATGTTGATGATTGGAGAGATTATGCATGTTATGGGAAATTTCTGTACTTTCTGCTCAATTTTACTTTGAACCTAAAACTGCTCTAAAAATAGAGTATATTATTAATTTCAAAAGGGACATGCTATGTGCAATAGCTGAGATATCAAAATGTATCACTGCAACTGTGTAATCCCTAAGAAATTCAAACTTCCAAAAGTATCTTTGCCAAATAATTGAATCCAAGTAAATGGATTCACACTAATCTATCTTCACTATCCTATAGTTTCTGAAATTTTTATCAAGCACACAACTTATCCTCTCTTCAGAAAACAAGGGTGCATAATAGTGAAAATGCATTTTCAAATTAATATTTATGGGTGGAAAACATAAGAATGAATTTCTATTCCAATCCAGTGAGTAACTAACCTTACATGTATTAGAGGTGTCTTTCTTTGATGGAGATAACAGTTCAATCACTTGATCTTTCTTGATTCCAGTTGCTTTTCCCCAGGATTGTGACCAAGCAAACTATGAGTTAACTGACATGTTATAAATTCAATTCAATGACTCTAAAGGTAGATGTTGCCTAGTAAAGCTTCTATAGGTCTGAGCTGGAATTAAAAGTTCTTGAACTTCCTCCACAGTCCATACAAACAGGGGCTCTTTGTGATCTGAAATTATAGAATCCATATATTGCATTAGAGAAGTTCCTGGGGGTACAGTCCAAGTCACCCAGTGGATGCCAGAAGCTGCAGGGAGTACTGAACCCTATATATACCATGTGTTTTCATCTATATACACATACATATGTATGTGTGCATATATATATGAAATTAGGCATAGTAAAAGATAAACAATAACAAATAATAAAATAGAACAACTGAAACAATATGCCTGCACCACTATTCTTGAGTGTTTCCAGGCCATTATTAAATAAAATGAGTGCTATGTGAACACAAGCTCTGTGATACATCCTACACAAAAGGATGATTCATGTCCCAGGTGGAATGGAACAGGGAGTACTTGAACTTTATAATGCTACTCAGAATGGTGTGCCATTTAAATTTCAGACCATGGTTGACTGCTAAAATTCAGTTTCACAGAAAGTGAAACTGCTGATAAGGGGAGCTTAACTATGGATTTGGCTACTATTTAAGGTGGTACCATAGTTAGGGGCAAAAATCAGTCAGAGAGAATTATTCCAATTAGAATAAAAACAACCATGGCAATAACAGAGGTTCATCTCTGTTGAGTACAATATGGTCAAAATAACCCCCCCTTGTAAATTTTGGAGCCAAAAAAATTAAGATCAATCTACCTGATATTAAAGGCCATATTAGTAAACATTTTCTTACTCTGCTACACATGCAAATGCTACATTTATCAATTACTTTCTGCAGACATCTGGAGAATACTGGTCCCAATTGTTCACTAGTTGCTACAGACTAAGACAAGCAAATGAGGCAATGTAGGAGATGGTGTTGCCCACTAAGTGGAGAGAGCCAAGACAAGAACCACCTGTTTGCCTTTATTTCAAGCATATTTCAAACTCGTTGCTTAGGATATACAGCCACCCAAATCAGTGGGGTTAAAAAACATTCTGCTCTTGATAAGGCAGAGAGAGAGGGACAGTTCTAACTAGGAGAGAGAGTGGGAAGGAGATCTGTGCTTGCCTTCATTCCTGGAACAGATCATTTTTAATCATTTATTTGTTCCTATTTTTTACACTGCTACAAATTTCCTTTACTCACAAACACATATAAGATATATTTTCAGATGAGTCTATGTTTTTCAAATTCTCAAATATTTGAAGTTTAATCAATACAAATACACTATAGATAACTCTAATATCAATCAATGACACAATATCTTGCTTTGATTAAAAGCATCATAAAAATAAAAGAGCAATTCATTTACAAGTTCATAAAGATTCAAAATAAACTATATTTAGGTCACACATCTACACAGAATTTTTCCAAACATTTTTAGCTATACCTGAAATCTAATCTGTGAAAAATTTCACTCATGAATATTCATCAGGGTAGCTTAATGTTCTTGTATTGTTTCAAATGGCATCAAAATATCTGTCTATTAGAAAATTATCTTGAGTCCTTTCTATAATAATAATAAATTCAGAAATCATGAGTATTTGTAGAAATATCAGAAACTCTTTTGAGAGTTCTACTTGTCTTCAGCATCAAGAAATTCATTCACACATTGAGATAGTGTGACTAAACTGATCACCATCATTAGCTAGAGACATGACCAGGGAAAAGAAGCCACCTCTGTAAAATAAATTAAGGAGATGTATTCTGAGCTCTATTTGAGGGCCGTGACCTGTAGCCAGACCCAAGAAGGCCTGAGCAAGAGGATTCAAGGTGGTGGGGTCCCAGTTTGGCTTTATACATTTTAGGAAGACAGGGATTACAGGTGAGGTCATAAATCCATACATGGAAGGCAATCTTTAGTTTGGCCCTAAATGGTGAGACATCTGCAAATGGACAGTTACAGATTTATAGATGGGTTTAAAGATTCTTTAGCGACATTGGCTACAAGGTTTAGGCTCTGTGTAAAAGACTAGGAGTCAATGAAAAGTAAAGCTTAAGATAAAGGGTCTGTTAATTAGAGACAAAGAACCAAGCAGATTCCGTGGTTTGTTATGATTGGATTGAGACCAACAGTAGGTCTGCTAGTGAGTCACAAGGACATCTCTAAGTCAGGCAGGGGGCATGATGATGAAGCATATCTGATCTTTCTCATGCCCAGAAACTCAGTTTTACAGATCCTCTTGGCCAAGGGGGCCAGTCAAACAGCTACTGTGGGGGAACCTTAAGATTTTATTTTAGTTCACAGTCCTTTGTTGTGTCCTGTGTAATAGAAAAAAAAAAATCAGCTTAAATCAAGTAGAAAGAAATGCACACTGTCTTTGAGGATTGTCAAGCAAGGTTCCATGGTACCCACATTAACGGCAACCTGTGCTGAGCTAAGTGCTTCCATATCTCTTATTCTAACATTAGTACTTCCACTTCAGTAGGTTTTTAGAGATGGCAACCCCTCAAATAAGAAAGTTATGAAAATATGTGCTTGGCATACCCTGAAAATGGAGGGAAGGAGCTGTATGAGGGGGTGGAGGCAAGAAAATTCCCCTTAGAGCTATATACTTGGAATTAGATTTTTTTTTATGTCTTCAGTGCTGAAGATCAGAGAACTACTTGATGAAGTGTAAGGAATTCCTAAATTAGTCTAAGAAAGCAGATAGAACAAAACTGGACTTTATAAATAAGACTAAGAAATCTGCACGTAAATCTAGTCTTTAGCCTAAGAAAGTAACATAATTGGTCTCTTTGTTGACAACACTGAGTTTATGCTGATTACTCATTATTCTGAAATAAATAAAACATCAAAAATATGAAAGCATAAAAAATGGATTTAAAAAATTATATTTTCAGTCTGACATAAGATCCTAAGTTATAGCATACATCTCTGAAAATTATTAAATACAAAGCCAGAATATTATTTTAGAAATATTTTGGGCATTTGTAATATAATAAAATTAATTCACTGTCTTGTAAAATTAGAATATCTTAAATAGAAAAGCTCTTCAAGATAAAAAAGGAAATGTTTGATACTATCATATCAGAGTTTACATTGATTACTCATATGCCAGGCATTATTTCCAACATTTTTGTTTGCTAATTCATTTGATCATCCCAGAAAATTTAAGGTTTAGATATTATTATTCCCCTTTTTCAGTAGGAAAGTTGAGACCTAGGTTAAGAATCCCCCCAATGCTGTACAGCTAAAAATGACACAAACACAAGCACATGTCTTTCTGACTCCATAATATTAATTTTTTTGCTGAACATTAGCTTAGTATATTTACAAATTTTTATAAAAATTATAATGTTGATTTCTTGAATTCTATAATGACTTTATTTTGTTCAATTTTAAAGTAGCCATTAAAAATTGATAAATATATAAACTACTCCCTTTAACAGACATATTTAAGTTTCCTATTCTAGTGAGATAATGTCTCTAATAACCCCTCAAAATACAATAGATTTGCTGGTCTTTTATGAAATTTGTGGGAATTAATAGTAATAAATACAAATGACTGGATTTTAGGTCATTAAATTACCCATGAAAAAGTCTTTTAAGCACTGAGTATAAACATTGAAATAATAAGATGTTATACAATTTTTACATAGATAAGTTTTCTTCTGGGTGATTCCATAGATTTTATTTTAATGATAAATAAAATGGACCAGTTCTCACATCACATTCTTCCCTAATTCCCTATCCTGTATAGTTTTCTTAAGCTTTTATTTCCTCACTAGACTCATGATAGCAGCTTCTGTGTTCATGTTTCAGTTGTAGGTTATGTCTTGGGTCAATCTACCTGGTGGCAACTGTGCTCAGATGAAGTGGCCACCACTGTCAAAAATGTTCTGCTCTCCATCTTTCTTTAAGGCTGCATAATATTCCATAATGTACATAGACTTCTCACATGTTTACATGGATGGAGCTGGAACATATTCTTCTTAGCAAAGTATCTCAAGAATGAAAGAAAAAGTATCCAATGTACTCAGTCTTACTATGAAACCAATTAATAGCTTTCTTATGAAAGCTATAACCCAATTATAGCCCAAGAATAAGGGGAAAAGGGAGAGGGATCGGAGGGAAGGAGGGAGGCTGGGTGGAGGGAGAGCAGTTGGTGACCACACCTGTAGTGCATCTTACAAGGGCACATGTGAATTTACTAGGTGTAGAATATAAATGTCTTAACACAGCAACTGAGAAAATGCCATGAAGGCTATCTTGACCAGTTTGATGAAAGCATTTCAGATCGTGTGTAAAACTAGCACATTGCACCCCATGATTGCATTAACGTACACAGCTATGATTTAATTTAAAAAAATAATAAAAGTAAAAAATAATTCTGCTCTGTAGCTAATGTTGTGGACATACAGTGCTAGGCAGTCTCACAGTTCCTGGAGAATGCACTGTTTAGAAATACCACTCTTCAAATAACATTAATTTGTCACATGGGTTATATATTTGAAAGGTACGTTTCCCCACACTGCGTAGAAATTGTATTTCTTTTTAGCACAATATATACATTCGGTACTAAATAGTATGACAGAATACATTAAAAGAGAATGTATATTTTCAATAATATATAGAAAACAAGTCTCTAGACATCTGAAAATATTTTTTGGCCCATTTTTACACTAAATTTTTGTTAGCTCATTGATAAAACATCTGTCTGAATTTAAAAAATGAGCAATGCTGATACATCTCTTTAAGTCTGTGTTGTAGGATACAAATGTGTCTTAGATTAGTGCTATTATAATCATTTACTATCATAACCACAACATGATGAAATAGCAACTCAGTGCCCCTCCCTAAAATAATTACCTTTTATAGTTCTGTGAGCAGAAAGTGATTTTAACTGATGATGTGCTCTCTTTTGTGCTTTCAGAATGTGCAACTCAAATCAGGTATCTCCAGTTCTCCCCAATAAATGCAGATTTACATATATATAAGTATATACTATAATTATTATGTATTATAGATATTAATATACATTAGTATTAGTGACACTGGTGTTATTATTAGTACCCAGCACAAATTTACTACAATTTGTGCTAATATGTTGTGCTACAACAATAGTCCTCTTCTCACTGTGGTGGTAGTTTCTTTGAATTATTCTACTACAATTGTTTGAGTTATTAGTAATTCCTTATTTTTATAAGCTCTGAATTTTATGAGTGAATCTTACCATCCTCACTAGAAAGTTATCTCATATGTCTGATCAGCTCTCTCATTTCGCAGCAGAATAAACTGGGATCTGGGCGTCTTAGTTTCTTATCCAAGAGGAAGAGTCTTAGTCTGTACACAACTTCATCTACATTATTTCTTCTGTTTTCCTCCTCCTACCCCTCTCCTCCTCCTTCCTCTCCTCTTTTTCCTCCTCCTTCATCTTTACTTTTATTTTAATACAACAGATTGTTGAATTGCTATCCTCAAGAATAAGCACTTAATCAGTTTTCTAATCATTATTCTAATTGCTGAACTACTATTTCACATTAATACTGAAATAATTATAATTGTTACCTTGGTTTTGTTGCAGACCTAATTAGGGAATAAATTGTCTCTACATTTCTTGCTAATCCTATAATGCCAAAGGTTGTATTGGACATTACTGAACCATTACTGGCAATTTTGATTTTCCACATCACTTAGGGAATCATCAAAGAGAGAGATGTGGAGACAGTAATTTTTTTACAATATCACCATGTCTTGTGGAATGGCTGTTTAATGTGGTTTTTTGTTTACTTACTGTCTACAGAAGTTTCAATAAGTTGTTGATTTCAAACCTACTGCTTATCACCAGTAGTGGGGAAAAAAGAAAAAACAAAATAAGCTATTAAATCCAGTTCTCCTCCATGCCAATCCTTCAACACACACAGAGAATAAAACCTTTTCTGTATAGTGGTTATCACTCTCCTAGAGTTTAAAAAGTGTTTTCTAATGGTGGCAACTGGACCACTTATGTATATCCATGAAGTTTGTTTTAAAGTCTGAGATAATGATAATATTATTTTAGAATCAATATGAATATATTCTACTAGTGTATACTTTAAAAATATTTTATGATGAGATCTTTACTGCTTATCTCTGTAGAGAAATTGTCAACTATACCCTATGTTCACTGAAACACAGTTATTTTTCTGATCTGCTCATGACATGGACCAAGCAGAACATCAGCTTTATTGTGGAATTAGTCACAGCATGGTACTGAGTGTGTCTATGACATCTGATGGTTAAGTTTGTGACCTTCCAATGTGCACTTACATTAGCGTCACTGTACAAGCAACTCGGTAAAGTTTCGTAATCTTGGCATATCAGTGTCTCACAACTGCGCTGTATCAACATGTAGTGGTGACTTGCTAAGTGGCATTCATTATTGTTGTTGTGTGTTTTTGTATGCTATATCCGGGCAGCTCTGATGGTTATTCCAGAAAGAGCTTCAAGATTGTTTTGAAGATGGAGTAGGCACTGGTGTCAGTGCATAAATTCCCAAGGGGAGAACTTCACAGGTGACTTTAGTGATATTCAACAATGAAAGGACAAGATGACAAACTAAATTATCAGAACTTTGTATGGCTGAGTCCCGTACGCTCTGAACAGAATGAGGTAATTGGTAGAACTTGGATCTCCACAGTATTTCCTTATACAAGGTTTTTGCATTTGTTTTCTTTCATACATGAATTTGTTGCTAAAAATATATTTGTGTTATCAATATTTGTTTTACTGTGTGTTCTATACATAGTGTTTAACTTTCACTCTTTCTCATCTCCAGATTCCTAAATTCTTACCATGTACTTAAGCAAAGATTATGAACTTACACTAAACAGTTGTAACCATTGGTTGCTATCGACAAATGAGTTTTTGTCTTTTTTCATTAGTGAAGAGTTAGAATCTGCTTAAACCACGGTTAAGTTCAATTTGTTTCTAAGTTGCCTTGAACTAGATAGACTCTGTAAGCTACTTGTGAGATCATGCTACAGGCAAATCATTTCATAGCATTCTAGTCTATGCGGGCCAGCTTCATTATCAAATCTAATAGCAAATTAAAAACCTAGAATATCTAGACGCTTCTATTAGAATTATAGTTAATTGCCCAGAGAGTGAGTAATGAACTTTATTTCACATTCTTATAAAACTATTTTAACTATTAATTTCGAATTGTAATATTATCTCAGATGAATAATGAGATATGTTTGATAAACTAATACGTTTTGATTTGAGACACATTTTCATACTGCCTCTTCCTCTTAGTGTTCTCATACACACCTTCTTAATCCCCCAAAATCAGATCGTATGTGTTCCAAGGTGTTCTGAAACACTTGGTGCCTTCAGACATCCATTTAATTGTTATGTTGAGATTAACACAAGGCTATGAGTTAGTTTAACTTAAAACTTCTTTTTCCTTTTAGATTTTCTTTTCTTAGTAAGGTGCTCTGAACTGAAGTTTGCACCCTCCAAAATGTATACATTGTAACTCTAATGCCTAAATAATGCTAATTAAAGTAAGGCTCTTGGGAACTAATTGGGTTTAGCTGTATTCATAAAGATAAAGCCCTTCATAGTGAGATTACTATCCTGGTAAAAACAGAAAGAGACCAGAGTGCTTTCTCTGCTATGTGAGGATACAAGGAGGTAGCTGTCTGCAAACTAGCGAGAGAGCCCTAACCAAACACTGCATCTGGTGGCACCTTGATCTTGAACTTCCCAGGCTCCAAAACAGTGAGAAATAAATGTTTCTTGCCTAATCCATTCAGTGTATGAAGTTTTGGTATATCAAACTAAGTAGACAGTATTTAGCAAATAGTTCGGGGTTTTAATAAATGTTTATTCAATGAACTTAACACAAACAATTGTTGAGTTATTTATTTTTATTAAATTATAACTGTGTACATTAATACTATCACGAGGTACAGTGTGTTGTTTCTATATACAATTTGAAATACTTTCATCCAACTGTTAACATAGCCTTCATGTCATTTTCTTACTTAACGTGTTAAGACATTTATATTCTACATTTAGAAAGATTCACATTATTTTGAAAGTGAACCATTTTTAGTAGGGAAGTAAATTTAATCTACAGACTCACATAAGGTAAACTTACCACAGGTGAAATAAATCTGAAAAGTTCCAATAAAACTAAAAGATCAAAAGGATTGTCATTCATAATGAATTTGAAAAAAAAGCGAAGTTAGAATATATACTAGGGAAATTGAAATTACCTATCATTTTCTTCTGATTTATATTTAAAATTATTTTAACTTTAAATACTTTGAAGTTAATTCATATCTCTGCTCAATATAATCTAATAATAAATTTTTTATTGTTAATATTTCCACAACTCTACTCTGAAATTGTATGCTTTGAATAGCAAGTGATTTCTAAGATATAAAGTCAACATTTTTATTCTCTTTTATGTCCGCTCTTCTATTACACTTGAATCATATACATTTATGTGAAGGCCATATGATCATGTCATATTAGTAACATAAAATGGTTATCTCTATGTTTTTAATTATAGCATATGGATTAGTGCTATGCCAGGATCTATATATCCTAAGGTTAATGGCTCTTACACACAAACATAGACCAAGACATGAGACATATATACATATAATAACACTTATAATTGAGATGACATTGGATACTTTTTATGTATTTGTAATGGAAGAATTTCATAAAGCTAGGTAATAACCATAGTATTTCATAATATAAATGATTGGTAAAATTTTCCATTTTAGTCTTGAATATGGAATCAAACTCACAACAGCTTATTGTAATTTTCCTGTTCATTTAAGGCAAGACACTCATATTTATAGTGCTTTTCCACTTACAAAATTTAGTTGTTGTATCATTTTGTGATCTGAACAAACCTAGGAGCTGTTGTTTTCATTTCATAGCTGACACAAATGTTTCAACTGGCATAGTAGGCTACAAATTTTAGTTAGATTTGTATTAATCACAAAAGTCTTTAATATCCAAATGTATTTGTAGTGTATCAAAGAGAAAAAAGGTTGAGCATGACATCAGTGACATTTATTTGATAAGAAGTATGGATCTATGGTGTGCATGTGTATCTTCTCTTAAATTTATGCTCCGCCTCATTATGAGGGTCTTACTGGGGGAGATATTTAGGGGAAAGGATTACGTCATCATGAAGTCTCTGTTCTCATGAATGAATGATGCCTTATAAAAGAGCTGGAGGAAACTAGTTTGCATCCCTTTCTCTTTTTTGACCTTATATCATGTGAAGACATCTAGATCTCCTCGTCCATGAAGAATGGCCCTTAGCAGACACTGAACCTTCTAGTGACTTGATCGTGGACTTTCCCACCACCAGAATTGTGAAGAATAAATTTTTGGTTTTTATTAGCTACCCTGTCTCAGACACTTGATCACAGGATCACAAATGGACTAAGATACAGGTTATGGGCCAATACAGTATTATTGTACAGTACGTTCTGCCTACATAAGATTGGGAACAATTACTTTAGTCTTACCAATAATCTTCAGTTTATATAATGTGATACACTATACACTATGTATATGCATACATGTTTATAGTTGACTTGCGAGTGTGTGATATTGAATGTGTACTCTGAAATGATTCATGTATTATGAACAATGAAGAAGATCAATTACCAATGCCCAGAGTCATAAAATACTATTGTGTTAAGGAAATTACTTTCAATGATGCTGATATCGAAATCCATAATATCATAATAACATGGAAGAAAAAGAAAATACTTACTTTCCATTCTAACCTTAATAACAATAATGTAGCTTTTTAAAAAATCCCTTGATTTTTGTTTTTGTTAAGGATATAATGAAGTAAGGAATACTGATATGTGAATGACTCTATATGAAAGAAATAGCATAGGAGGCAAATATTGAGTAAGTGATCTGAAGGAAAATGGTAACAGGTTGTCTGCGACACTAAATTTAGCACATAATAAAAAAATAAAATAAAGAGAAAGTGATTAAATCATTTTAACAATTCTAACTCAATGGATTTAGAAGAGTATTGTAAATATAATCTTCATATAAATCCTTTGTATCAAAAAATAAATGGTAGTTAATTACTTATTTAAGATGTAGTAATTGATAATTAATGATATTAAGCTACATCAGAAACTGGTACACTTCACGGACCTTTGAGGAAATATACCATGGGTGTTTATCATGTCCATGAGTTGGAGTTGATCTGTACTCTACAAATTTTGTGCCTTTTGAGTTTGCCTACCCAATATCCATTGGAAGTCGTGCCTCAGAGTCATCAGAAATTGCTACGCAAATGCCGTTGCTGCTGTCACCTTTTAAATCCCGTTAAAGTTAGATAAACCAGGGTAAAATCCATTGTGACTAATGCATTTAATCATCAATTTTAACCTATGATTCTTATTATTGCCAAATGGATTGTGCAGCATGTCATCATTTGTTTCCTCCTCAGCATTATAGGATATTTTTTGTCCAAACAAAATATGAAAGAAATTTGTAGAAAAAGAGGACATTTTTTGGTTTGCAATTTATAAAAACTGAATTAATCAAAAATGAGCAAAGTATTTCAAACAATGATTTTCAAGAAACTGGATATTAGACAATGAAGAACAGAATACAAATACCTGGCTTACCACCTTACTGTCTTCAGAGGGATTTCAGGTGGCAGTGCAGGGATGACAATGGAGGCTGAGCCCTGTGAACTCCCTCACGGACGAGAAGGGAACGGAGAAGCTAAAGGAAGCAAGTTCTCTAGAGGTGGCAGGCAAAGCGCTGGAGAGGAGAGAAAGAATTCCAGAGATCTGCAGAAGAGCATCCTCAATATTCAGATAATCACTGATTAACAGAGGCAAGTGAGACAGGCTTAAGAACATCTGAAAAGAGACAGCTGTGCTCAACTCTCAGACAGATTTAAGAAAAATGCCTGTTTTTACTTGTCAGCATGGAAAGCCAAGCCACGTGATCCAGGACACTCTTAAAACATCAAGTGTGACAAACATGAGTAAAATCACATCAAGGCTCATCATAGTCAAAGTTCTCAAAATAGTGATATAGAGAATGTTTAGAAGTGATCAGAGATGAAAGATACTATGTATACAGAAGAGCAAAGGTAAGGATGACAGCTGGGTTCTCATACAGAACAATGCCTGTGAGAAGATTTTGAAGCAACATCTTCAAAGTATTGAGAAAAATGGTATCACTTCAGAGTTTTATATTCAGTTAACATATCATTCTTAAAGAAGTCTCAATAAAGACCCTCTAACATGCATAAGCTAAGACAATTCCTAATCAATAGATCTATACTACGAGAGATTTTGAAGGATTTCGGGAGAAACTAAATGATATCAGAGGAAATACAAATCTACTCTTAGAAACACAAAGCAGTGGTAAAAATAATTATGTGAGTAAACATATAACATTTTCTTGTTATTTTAAGAACTCTTTAAGAGATGATTTACTCTTCAAGTAGGAACAATAAAGATGCAATATGGAATTTATAATATATAACCTATCTGAATAACCACAATAGCACAGAATTGGGGAGGGAATAAAAAGAAGTATAATATTTTGAGTTTCTTATACTATATGGGATTATCAAAATATTTCTTGAAGGTAGACTGTGATAAGTTCCAACATTTACTATCAGACATAAATGAGCAAGTAAAATAAAAATATAGACTATAATAATGTATAACAAATATAGTATAGAATATTACCAAGGGAAATTTGTAACACCAAAATCCTATATGAAAAGAGAGGTCATAAATAAATAAGTGGAAACTCGAAAACATAGACCAAGTAAATTTCAAAGTAAACCAAGGGGAGGAAACAATGAAGATTACACAGGAACTTAATGAAAATATAAAAAAAAAGAACCAAAACAATTCAGCAAATCAACATTTAAAAAACTAGCACTTTGAAAAGAAGAAATAAGTTGGGTAAATACTGAAACTGAATAATGCAGGTGTAATGGGAAGAATGATAATTAACCAAAACATGAATGTAATATCACAGGAAATCCTATTAAAATTTAAAGAATAGTAAGTGAAGAATATGAAAAACTTTATATCATAGGTTCAATAACCCTAAGAAAGAGAAAAAGTTTCTCAAAGACACAAACTATCAAAAAACACACATGAAGAAATGTAAACTTGCACATATAACCATATAATTTTAATAAGTAACCACTTTGTTGATAAAAGAGTAAAGAAAGCCAAAGTTAAAATTTTGTCAGTATCACACATATGAAAATATGTAAAACCAAGGATTAAATATACAAAATATAAAAACACCTGTACATTGAAAACTACAACATTTTAATTTCTATTTTTTCCAAATAAAGCTATGGTCCCAAGCTGATTCCAACAAAATATTAACAGATGTTCTCAAAATTTTATAAAATCTAAAATTAATATGAACATTTTTAACAATGGTTCAGTGCCCAAAGCACAGTGGTTATGGTGCTAGCCACATACACTGAGGCTGGTGGGTTTGAACCCAGCCCAGGCCAGCTAAACAACAATGACAACTGCAACAAAAAAATAGCCAGGCATTACAGCAGGCAGTTGTAGTCCCAGCTACTTGGGAGGCTGAGGCAAGAGAGTTGCTTAAGCCCAAGAGTTTGAGGTTGCTGTGAGCTGTGATGTCACAGCACTCTACCAAGGGCAACATGGTGAGACTGTGTCTCAAAAAAAAAAAAAAAAAAAGGAAAGAAGAGAAAAAAGAAAATTTATAACAATGAAAATAGCTAAATCAACTTTGAGAAGTCAGAATGAAATTAAAAGACTAACTCAACACAATTCATGTTTTATTATAATAACACAGAGATGAAGAAAGAATGATAGTCTTGTGGACAGATAGAATAAATCAATGGAATGCAATGGATAGGCCAGAAATAGTTTTAATGTCAACTAATTTTTGACCCAGATGAATGTACAATGCAAGGTAGATGGAGAGTTTTTTTAACAAATGTTTCTGGAAAAATTGTGTATCCATATGCAAAAACATAAAAATAAAACACACACACAAAATTTCGATCCATAACTCACACTATATGAATAAGTAACTTAAAAATAGATTATAGATATAAAACTGAAAATGCTATGGGACAAAATCAAGGCAACCTTGGCAGAAACAATTCTCATAAATAATACCGAAATCAAGATTCATTAAAGAAATCATTGGTAATTTAGACTTTGTAAAATTAAAAATGTCTGCTCTTTGGAAAACACTCTTAAGAAAATGAAAGGAGAGGTAATATCTACTGAGAAAAAATATTTGCAAAGCATTTATATAATTCATGTCTTGTAACAAAAGTATATAAAAGAATGCACAAAATTCAACAATTCAAAAAGAAACAACTTTTTCTTGTTTCAAAAAGAAACAACTCAGTTTGAAACAATGAACAAACATTTTTGAAAATGTTTACTTTCCCAAATAAAGATACAATTAGGTAATCAAACTTGAACATATGTTTATCCTGACATGTCATTAGTATAATACAGAACTACACCACATCTGTTAGGATTTAAAATTCTGTTAAGGGTTATAAAATAAATGGGACTATCATTCACAACTGATGGAAATTTAGAATGGTAAAATCACTTGGAAAAACAGTTTGACCATATATTTTCAATTTTCCTGTCTTTAATTTAATTTAGTTTTTCTTTCCTTATTTATTTATTTATTTATTTATTTTCCTTCTTGCTCTGGCTGGAGCCTCCGTTTCAATGTCGAATAGCAGTGGTGCGAATGAACATCCCAGACATGTTTCTGATTTTAGGAGGAAGGGCCTCAGACCTCTACCAGCTGTGATATTTGTGCAGGCATCCTTTATAAGGCTTACCAAGTTAATTGTATTCCTTCTGTTTGTTTATTTTAGAAATTTTGATCCGAAACAGAAGTTGCATTTTGTCAAATGCGTCATTAAGATGCTTACATGATTTTATACTGAGTTTCTTAATATGATAATTACACTGATTGTCTCATGTTAAAACCACCTTGCCTTCCTGTGATGGACCCCACTTCCTCATGATTTATTACCCTTTCATAACATATGTAGTCTAGTTGCTAAATGTTTTGTTAAGGATTTTTGTATCTATGGTTTTGAGGGATCCTTTTTTCTTTGGATTGACTGTTTTTGGTGTCAGGGTAACAAGTGAGGTACGGACATCTCTACATATTTTTACTGCTATTAACTGAATATTAATAAATATACTTCTATATATCATTACTCACTACATTACTGACTGTATCAGTAGGAAGGAATTGTTAACCAATTGAGTTTTTAATCATTGTACTGAAATTGAAAGTATCTAGCATTACCACAAGATCCTAACTGCTTTCTATATAGTTTACCCTTGTTTTTTTTTACCACTTTATTTGAGGTATTATTGACGTATAAAAAACTGTATATATTTATATACAGTTGTAGCTTAGTGAGTATGTATGTATGTAGTGTATGTAGCTTAGTGTATGTAGCTTAGTGTATGTAGCTTAGTGTATGTAGCTTAGTG
>NW_003852407.1:21489304-21506394 GCF_000181295.1 Otolemur garnettii
TAGTGTATGTAGCTTAGTGTATGTAGCTTAGTGTATGTAGCTTAGTGAGTCTGAAGATAAGTACACACTCTTCAGCAACATCAAGGCCCCAGAGATACTTATCCCCTCCCAACGTTTCCTTTGGGAATGTGTGTGTGTGTGTGTGTGTGTGGTAATGAATGACACTGAATACAGATACACCCTCTTAACACATTTTAAGTACACTATCCAGGATTGTTAGCTATAGGCACTGTGCTGTATGGTAGATCTCAGCACATATTTATCCTTTAGTAACTGAAAAAGTATCTTGATGGCTGTCTTCCTTTGACCTTCCTTCCAGGCTTGACCACCACCTCCCCATTTCTCCCTTCCTCTATCTCTGGATAACTATTCTACTTTCTGCTTTTCTGATTTGGATTATTTTAAATTCTACATAAAAGTTAGATTGTGAGGTGCTTATCTTTCTGTATAGGGCTTGTTTTACTCATCATGGTGTTCACCAGGTCCCTCCAGGTCATTGTAAACAGCAGTATTTACTTCCTTTTTGTAGCTCAATAATATTACCATGTGCGTGAGTACCGTGCTTTCTCCATCCATTCCTCTGATGGTGCTTATTCAGGATGGTGGATATTTGGGTTAGTATGGTCATAGCTGCAGTGAACATGGGAGTGCAGATTTCTCTTTGACATACAGACCTCAATTCCTTTGGATATGTATCTAAAAATGGGAGTGCTAGTCATATAGTAATCCTGTGTTTACTTTCCTGAGGACTCTTTATACCATTTTCTGTAAAAGCTACACAATTTGCATACCCATCAACAGTGTACCCGGTTTCTCACATCTCACCAACATTTATTGTTCATTTTTTAAATGATAGTTATTTTAACAAATATACAGTGATATCTCACTCGAGTTTTGGTTTGCATTTGTCCAATGGTTATTGATATTGACTACTTTTCCACATTTTCATACTTTTTTGGCCATTTGTGTATGTTCTTCGAATAAATGTCCATTTAGGCCACTGGCTCATTTTTGTACAAAGTTAATAGTTTTTTTACTATTTTTATGTTTTTATGTTATTGAATTATAAGAATTTCTTGAATATTTTGAAAATTAACAATTGCACCCAAATTATCTACAAATATTTTCTCTAATTCTATAAGTTTATCTTTTCATTGTGGCTGTTTCCTTGTTGCATGGAACTTTTTGCTTTAGTGTAATCCCACTTATTTATGTTTTTATTTTGTTGCTTGTGCTTTTGGTATCATATCCAAAAACTCATTGCTGAGACCGAACTTCTAGAAAAAAATAAGATGAAAACCCTTGGTCCTAGACTTTGGTCTGAGAAAACTGAAGATGAATGTAACATTGGAAAATATTCTGGCTTACATGTTTAATTTTTTTCAAAAACTCTGAAATAAAATATTCTCTAAAAATGACTCTATTTAAATATAGCAATCTCCAGTCCCCATCGGTGAAGTCCATCAGATAATCAAATTACTTTATCTCTTAATATTATCACTGGTAATGTGATTCAATTCCACTTGTAAACAATAAGCTTTCCTATTATAGAAAATCTTTACAGAGGCCATTATCAAACTAATAGGGATTCAATCAGTATTAGATTACTGAATATAAACCGGGACTTGAATTATAAACTCTTATAATTACAGATACAATGACAAACTCAGTTTCATGGGGCAATATTCAAAAACAAGCAATTCAGTTGCAAATATAAGGAAATAACATAATCCAGGGTATAGTAATTGGAACAAAATTGGGAGGGAATCAGTAGGGAATTTGAAATTGGACAGCTTGGAATGAAGTCCTATTCCAACAAAGTACAGCTAAAGACTTGTCACAAGCCCTTTCCTTTATCACACACAACAGAGAGCTACTCTACATCTACAGGATATGCTAGTATTATTGAGGTACAAGATTGTATCTGCTTATGAAAACAGTTGGGTATTGGGCATGGTACTCTTGATGGTGAGATAAAAAGAATGATGTAAAACAATTGTTCCTATTATAGATAGAAGAGCTGAAATTTGCCATTTTTCAGTTAAAATGGTGAAGAACAAACCACCATAATTATACCAAGGGACATATGCTTTTTTCTATAAATATATGAGAAAATATGTTACATGCATGCTTGACATTCAAGGAGATTTAATTTACTTCAATTCAAATGTTGCTATTAACATTGACATTAAGATATAAGAAATGTCCAGTTGGATTTGGTTGGTCGCCAAAGTCTGCATCATATTAAAATCTGTTCCTAATAGTTTAACAGTTCTGTACGGACCTTCCAACAGTTATCTTATAATGAAGTTTAATTATGGGTAATGGGCTTGGTCAAATATGTCTATCTCGTGTTGGAAGCATTATTTGAGAAGATGAGACTATTTCTGTTGGCTTTGCTTGAACTTACAAGAGAAAAAAAAAAATACCTGAGAAAATTGCTGGAAATTTCCACATGTATTATATGTGTATCTGTGTATTGCACCACGCAAAAAACTTTGGATCAAAAGCTTTAAATTACCAACTTACACGTGTTGGTTATAAATTAGAATATATGGGAAAGCTAATTGGGGAAATCCAAAATGACAATTATTGCGCAATAACTCTCAAATTTTAAAGCATTTAGGGAAAAAAGCTACTAAAATTAATCATCTGTTGGTAAGGTTTTTTATACAATGATGAAGAAGTTTTACACATAGCTAATCAAGAATTTGCTTTAACTTATCACTAGTAATATTTTAACGGTTATTCCCCTAAAACTAACACTTTAAAGTGTTTATTTCATATTATTTTAATATTAATCATGATGTTATTATGCATACTGCTTTGGAATTTATGAACAGCTTGAAGATACATTAACACTGCAATGCAAATTTATGGAAAATCTGAAACTATAGAATAATACAGAAAAGGCAAATAATTATGTGGAAAATGAGCTTAATTTAACCTTACTGAAGAGTGATGAAAGAAGTGACAAAACATATATGCTAGATACCCTGTGACAGGCAGCACAGGAGTACCAGTAAATAATTATGAAGAACAGGGGGGCAAGTAAACCTGACAATGAATTAGGAAAAAATAGGAGACCACAATGAAGCTGATGTCACCACTGTTACAAATTGAATGTTAGCTGCCTGTTTCCTAAACAAAGAATTTTGTACAAAAACCATAGCTTTAATTTTATATTTATAGAGCTGAACTATCTAGTTCCATAGCAACTTGTTGGCTCTGCAGGTATTAGTTATCTAGGGCTGCCATAACAAAATCCCACAAACTTAGTTCTTAGATCAAACGCAGTTTATCTCCCAGATGTGAGCTGGAAGAAATGGACTGTGGGACTACGTTGCATTCCTTCCTCTCAGTTTCTGGGGTTTGCAGGCAATCTTTAGTGCTCTTGGGCTTGGTTCATCAACCTGGTCTCGTCTCTCATGTTCACGTGATGTCCTGCCTGTGAGCTTATCTCCCTCTGTTTTCAAGTTTACCCTTTTTTGAGGATACCAGTCATCTGCTAGATATTTACTCCAGGGAAATAGATGCCTACGTCCATAAGGAAACTACACAGGGGCACAGGGGTACTACACTGATTATGTCAGCTAGATTCATAATAATAGCTCCAAACTGTGAACAACCCACACGTAGGTACATGTGTATGAGGGGCACTACAAAAATTTTGAGATACACAAATATTAAGAAGTGTAAAATCATTGTGATTACTATATTTTCTCCATATATGCCATGACTTACTAGGCACATTTGCATTCTTGTAATCCATTTTTGAAAACCCTGTTTCCACTCGTTTTCTTCAAGTGCTGTAAGCTCACTCTTGTAGGCGTGAACATCTTCAGTGCTGGGAAGCTGCTTCTCTGTGTGTGATTTTTTTACTGTAGGGAATAGGAAATAATCACACGAGGCCCAGGTGAGGACTGTAGCATGGATGAGCATAAGTTTAACTTCTGTGGCTTCCCGGAACTGTATGGTGACATTGCCTGTGTGGGCAGAAGCATCGACACCATGCAAGATGGTCCTCCACACCCTGTGGCCTCCTGGAAGCTGCTGAGATGTAGGCATGACGCTGTGCACAGGTGAGCAGTGACAGTGCTGTGTTTCTTCAGAGGAACAGTGGCAACATGACCACTTTTGGAGAAGAAAATTGCGCCCGGGTTCTTTCTGACATGTGGGAGACACCTGAAAAGAAACACCTTGGGAATGAGGGAACGGGGAAGGGATTTAACATCATCGGTCACTCAGTAAAGAGCACGAGAGCACGTAAGAGCATGAG
Source organism: Otolemur garnettii (assembly GCF_000181295.1). Taxonomy (NCBI): domain Eukaryota; kingdom Metazoa; phylum Chordata; class Mammalia; order Primates; family Galagidae; genus Otolemur; species Otolemur garnettii. The sequence goes on from NW_003852407.1 coordinate 21,493,584, forward strand.
AGGAGAACACCGACGTTACTGCATAGCCGTCTCCACACCCGTGTGCATCACTTCTGTAAACAGCCTCAGAAGAAGCTGCTGCAGGCGACAGGAGGACTAATAAATAATTGTGAAGAACAGGGGGGCAAGTAAACCTGACAATGAATTAGGAAAATTAGGATTCCATAATGAAGCTGATGTAACCACTGTTAGAAATTGAATGTCAGCTGCCTGAGATTGCTGAGGAGACGCTCGCTCCTACTAATAAGGACTGTGACTTCTAAGGTGATTTGGCACCTGAGGCCAGAATGAGACACACCCAGAATGAAATGTATAGGTCTGTTTCCTGGGCTGAAGCCAGCGGCCTGGCCTCCTTGCTTGACACTGAAACTTTGGGACCACTTTACTTTTGCTGGGGAATTTTCATTGGGAAAAATCCACCCAGTCTACTGACGCTTATTCCCTGGGTCAGTCTGGCAAATCTGGCTTTCATCGCCAGTAACAGTGTCAGGGACGCCTGTAGACTTGTCCCCCCCACCCCCACCCAGATCTGACTGGCGCTTCTTCACACCATTCAATACAGAGGCACTTGTGCTGATCTGTCAGGGTGTGAGGCCTCATCCGGTGAAACCTCTCTGACTTGAAGAGAATCGTGCAGGGTTTTGGACGCTGCTGGGATCAAATCTGCAGTGCTACTTCAATGTCCTTGTACCTTAGTCAACTGTTTTGGGAGCCAATTTTTTTCACAGCAGCTCTGTTTTTCTTGGTCACTGTGGCCGCTAGGCGCTCACTCCTCTCCTTGTCTTTCAGCAAGGTTCAGTCTCTCCTAAACTCTTAAGACTTCCTTCCATGGGTAGGAGTAAGGTCCTTGAAACCTTACAAATGGTCAAGGCTTTGAGACTCATTTCGCCCACTTTCAAAATCATAGAAAAGCATCGTGCAAAGGGGATTGATCTCTTCCCAGCTGCATACCTGATGGCCATCAAGTGTTAAGTGGACGGAAACAGATGAAGCCTCCTAGGATAAGCCCAGCAAGTTGAGACTTGCACAGATGAATCAGAAAGGGTATTTACTGTCCACCATAATTCTCAGATGTGAAGGAATGGACCATAACATAGTCTGTCTCAAAACTTTTGTAGTGACCTTCATCCATAGAGCACAATGGAGTGCTATTTAATTAAAAGGAATGAACCATGAGCCAGGGCCACACCCTACAATATGGATGACTCTCAAATAATTATGCTGAGTGAAAGAATCCAGACAAAAGTATACACAGAGAGTATCATCCTATCTATGTAAAATCCTGGAGATTACAGACTAATCTATAGGGACAGAAAGTCAATCAGTAATTGCCTGAGAATAAGCGGGGTGAAGGGAGTTTGAGAGAAAGAGAGAGAAGCGGAAACTGAGAAACATTTTTTGGTTGATATTCCATAATATTTGTATTAGAGTTTTTCACAAGCAAATCCAATGTACCAAGTTCATATCAAATTATACTCTTTAAATGTGTACAGTTTGTTTGATGTCATTTTCATATCCATTGAGCATTAATACAAATAATACTAAAATAGATAATAAATTAATACCACTAAAAAAGTTATAATGAAGCCCACAGTCATGGAATTAAAAAAGTAAGTCAGATATAATTTATCTTTATTAAAAACAGACTAGAAGTTTGAGGCATAAATATATTACAATTTTTAAAGACTTCTATAACAATAATTTCGCTTATTATTGGCTTATTTATAAATTATTCCTTATATTTATTTTTATAAATTTAAATTTTCTTTATTATTTATGTACAAACACATGCCACATTTTAGAGTAGCATACTTGGATTTTAGTGCGGTTTTTTGTTTTTGTTTGAGACAGAGTCTCACTCTGTTGCCCTGGAAAACAGTGCTGTTTACAGCAACTCAAACTCTTGGGCTCAAGCCATCCTGTTGCTTCAGCTTCCTGAATAGCTGGCAGGATAGGCACCTGCCACAGCCCTGGCTAATTTTTCTATTTTTGGTAGGGACAAGATCTTGCTCTTGCTCAGGCTGGTCTCAAACTCCTGAACTCAATCCCACCTCCCAGAGTGCTAGGAATGGTTATAGGCATGAGCCACCATGTTCACCCTGCTTATTTTTTAAAGCTAAATATTCTAGTTTACTTCTAATTTCTTGACTAATTAATTTTTAAATTGGTCAGTAAAAATGAAATTAATTAAATGCATGTTTTGATGTATGTATACCTTCTAAAATGACTAAATTAAGCTATTACAATTAACATATGCATTACTTCACATAATTTTGTTGTTATGAGAACACAAAATCTGTTCTCTTAGCAATTTTCATGTATATAATATATTATTATTAACAGTAGTCAATATGATCTCTTGAACTTATTTCTAACTAAAATTCTGGGATGTGGAGAAAAGGGAACACTTCTACACTGCTGGTGGGAATGCAAATATGTTCCTTCTGGGAAGATGTTTGGAGAACACTTAGAGAACTAAAAATAGACCTGCCATTTGATCCTACAATTCCTCTACCAGGTATATATCCAGAAGACCAAAAGCCACCATATAACAAAGATATTTGTACCATAATGTTTATTGCAGACCAATTCATAAATGCTAAGTCATGGAAGAAGCCCAAGTGCTCATTGACCCATGAATGGATCAATAAATTTTGATATATGTACACCATGGACTATTATGCAGCCTTAAAGAAAAATGGTGACTTCACCTCTTTCATGTTTACATGGATGGAGCTAGAACATATCTTCTTAGCAAAGTATCTCAAGAATGGAAGGAAAAGTATCCAATGTACTCAGCCCCACTATGAAACTAATTTATAGCATTCTTATGAAAGCTATAACCCAAATATAGCCCAAGAATATGGGGAAAAAGGGAAGGGGAGGGTAGGAGGGGAGGATGAGTGGAAGGAGGGTAATTGGTGGGACCACACCTATGGTGCATCTTACAAGGGTACATGTGAACCTTACTAAATGTAGAATATAATTGTCTTAATGATAACTAAGAAAATGCCATGAAGGCTATGTTAACCAGTTTGAAGAAAATATTTCAAATTGTATATAAAACCAACACATTGTATCCCATGACTGCATTAATGTACACAACTGTAATTTAATTAAAAAGAAAAAAGAAAAAAAGAAAATAAAATCCTGTGGCTTTAACCAACATCTCCCCTACCTCCAGCCTCTGGTAACCATCACTTTATGCGCTCTCTGAGTTCAGCATTTTAGATTCCACACCTAAGTGAGGTCAAGCTATATTTTTATTTGCCTGCCTAATTTCTGTCTACTTCGTGTCCTCTAGGTTCACTATATCTTTGCAAATGATAGGATTTCATTTTAAAAAATAGAATATTGAATAGTATTCTGTTGTATCCATTTACTACATCTTTATTCATTCCTCCATTGATGAACAAGCTGATTCCATATCTTGGCTTTTGTGAATAATGTGGCAACAAACAGGACTGTGTGGACATTTATTCAACATTAGGATTTCATATATTTTGGATACAGGATTGTGGGGTCATAAAGTAGTTGCATTTTTGAGGAACCCCCATACTGTTTTCCATTATGGCCATAGTAATTGGCATTCCTGCAAATAGTAACCAATTTCCCTTTTCTTTATATCCTTGCCAACATTTATCTTTTTATAAACGTGTTAACATACTTCAACAAGTATGAGTTGATACATTACTGTGCTTTTAATTTACATTTCCTTGATGATCAGAGATATTGAGCATTTTTTTTTCTCATATACATGAGAGCCATTTGTATACCTTCTTTTGAGAAATGCCTAATCAGGTCTTTTATCCATTTTTTAAAATCAGGCTTTTTATTTTATTGCCATTTGGCTGTTTGAGCTCTTTGTATATTTTGTATATTAATCCTTCGTTAATCAGATGTATGACTGGCAAATATATTCTTCCATTTGTAGGATATCTCTTCACTTTGTTGATTATTTCCTTTGCTGTACAGACAATTTTTAGTTTGATCAATCATCTTTCTACCTGTTTGTTCTTGTCACCTGTCCTGTGGGGCAAACCTGTGCTATGCAAACAAACTGCCCCCTCTGTCAGAGAACTTGTCCACCATGTTTTTTTTCCAATGGTTATACAGTATCAACTCTTATATTTCAGACTTTAACCCACTTTATATAGATTTTTTTTCATATTGTATGAGATGAGGGTGTAATTTTATTACTCTCTTGGTGTAAATCCAGTCTTCTCAGCACAGTTCATTGAAGAAACTATCCTTTTCCAACTGTATGTTTTGGTGTCTCTGTCAAAAAACAAATCCCTCTAAACATTCAGATTTATTTCTGGGCCCCGTATTCTGGGGCATTGGTCTTTGTGTCTGTTTTTATGCCAGCACCATCACACACTTGGTTTCATCATATTTAATTATTGTTTATTATATATTTGGGGGCATATTTAATTTAAATGTTTTGGAGATATCTCTATGAATACATTCTGTACAATAATGTTCACATAGGATGGGGAGGGGGGGTTGAAAGGCATTATTTCTCCAAGAGGCAGTGGCTGTTTTGTTGAGCCTCTAACATGTTTTCAGTATAAAATGAGAGTTTACTCAAATTATTAAAAAAAAAAAAAAACCTGTAAAATGGTTGGAAATAATTTCTTTAGCATTCATTTTGAATTATAGAATTAAGTATTGTATTATATTCCAGGAGCTGTATTACCATATCGCCACTTAGTACACAAATACATTTTTTAAATGTTGCATCAATAAGGTCATGAACATGGAAAACAAAGTTCGGCATTATTATAATGAATGAAGATCAATACCGTATTACCATTTCTGAGAAAGTGGCTCTGGTGAGGGAGAAGCTTTCCAGAAGTTTGTTTGCGATACATATCTAACATGATAATATACTATTTTCTCATAGTCCATGGTGATTGATAATTAGATGCCAAAAGAAATCAATAGCCTGTGTACCAAAAATGACTTTAACATCTACCTGTAGCTATTAAAAGCAAGTACAAAATGACACTACTCTGAAAAATTACTGTGATTAAATACATAAGCCATGAATGAATTCACAGTGATTTCTTCCACCAACTACAGAGTGCTACAGTTCCTCAGGAAAGGATGAATGAATGATTGACTTACTCTCTTTTATTATAAATTTACAGAAGAATGGAAAATTTGCTTTGATTGGCACCTCTATTGGTAGCATTTATTTCTTTTAATCATTTAGAGCAGGTAACTATGGATTCATGACCTTTGTTATGTTTTCAAAGTATTAAAATTGTTATAATCCCTTTTAGTTTTGTTTTAAACAGTCTCAAATTGAGCTAGTGGAAATTCTTTCAAGGGAGCTGGTGAATTCTCTTTCTTGCATTTGTGTTCTTTTGTTTAGACTCTAAAAAAATGCATATGCTAGTGACCTAGAATCAGATGTTGTCCCAAAAAGTCCTAGTTTCCTTTAGAGAAACCAAAATCTATAGGGTAGGTGTGAATATTACCACTGAAATTTGTGAATTTCAGTAGAAATATACATAGATACAAATGTGGATATGGAGGTAGCTCTTGTTATGGACATGGATAAGAAAAAGTACATACACACACACACAGTGGTGCCAAAATGCGTCTACATATTATAAGAAAGGAAAAAATCACCTAAAATTGTAATACTTAGTGTATACTTAGAACCATTTATTATCTTGTATCTCATGAAACTGTAGAAGTCAAATATAATTGGAGTATTATAATTTAAGTCAACTTTTTCTTTTCTTAAAGTGCGTTTATATTTTTTGGTGCCCTGTGTGTATGTATAAAAATACCCATAATTTATATTCAAAATATAGAATATACTAAATATAAATTATATTTAATGTATATATTAAAATATATACATATATACATTTTACCCTTTGCCTTATACCTATCTATCTTATCACGATTCACTGTAATATCTTACATATGTGTACATGCACACACAAACACAAAATGTGGCAAAATATATATTATACTCTGGTCATAAGATTTTTTGTAAAACAATATAACCTGAAGATTTCTCCATATAGTACAAAATGCATATTTTAGCCAGGCATAGACGTTTATGGTATGTATATGGCATAGTATAGCCAATCAGTCCTTATAATAGACACGAACAGCTTCCACATTATAAATATAAAAATAATTCCACTATGACCAAACTTTGGCATACATTGCTTTGTATTTGTTAAGATACATTCTTTGGCTTTCTGGATGTGGTAAAGACATAACTTTATAATATACTAATAACGTAAATTCCATACTGTGATGTCATTTTGTATTTTACCCAGTAACACATGAGAGTTATGTTTTCAATACTGACAGGCTAACAGTTTACATATTCAAACTTGTATATTTTTTTCTAATTAAATATTTGATAATTGATATTTCATTTAATTTGCTTTATACTTACAGTGAGCAAGGATGACCACGTTTTCATATGGTGGAGAGCTTTTTGGAAAAGTTAAAACTGCCAAAGATAAAGCCAATAACGGAAAAAATATGTTTATAACCTAAGTAATTCTCTCATAATTGGATAATAGTTACTGTACATTATTGAAAAAATTACAATAATGCTCAGTCTATTTAAGAGCAATATTTTATCATAATTATGGAATTTATTTTCAGGCCCCATCCTGGCTGCCTGTTAAGAGTCACCCTGGAATCTCAGGGACTCGCCACAGAAAAGTTTCATGAAACAGGTGTGGAGTATTTGATCATTGACATAAAGTAAATCACATGTAGTAAATCACATGAAGGCCAAGATGCAGTAAGTTTTGAATACCTGGACATCCACACACATTGTACATACTTTTTTCTTCTTTGAGTTTCAACCTGTCTACATCTTTATATTTCAAATATATCCATAGTCATATATTTAAGTTACGCTTTCTTGTCATGTTTTTAAAAAATATAACATTTTTATCTAGAGATTTTATCCATTTAAATTATACTGATAGAATTGACTTTCGATCATCTTCTGATTGTTCTAAATTGTTTTTCTCGCTTTTCTATTTATCTTCTTTTAGGTCAACATAATATATTTCATTAGGTCATTCTTTCTCTTCTTTCTACTGGCTAAATTTATCTTTCATTGTTTTTATTTAAAAGTTGCTCTAGAGCAGTGATTTTTCAACTCATGCGCCATGGCACCCTGGGATGCCATGAGAGGATCTTAGGCATGTCACAAAAAATTTTAGAGATCATTAATTAAATTATTTTCAAAAGAAGTTCAAAGCACAGTAAGTATATTCCTTTTTTTTTACTCTCTTTTTAAATTAGCATCATTTAAGGGTGCCATGGGAGTTTAACTAGAGGTTCAAGTGAGCCATGAGATAAAAATGGTTGAAAAACAATGATCTAGAAAATGCACTATGTATTTTTAACTTACTGTGTCTTACCTAAATCAATCATATAAAACTTTGACAATTATTAGACAGTTATAGGCACATCACTTTTAATTATACTCCCACCTGTATTTTGTACGATTTTTGTCAAATATTTTACTTCTCATCATACTAGAAACTCTGTAATACATTATTATATTTTTGCCTTTGTAAACTGGCTATTAACTAATTTAAGAAAAAATGTCGTTTTTAAAAATTGCCCTCATGTGTGCCACGTCAAGCCTTTTAAGTTTCAGGCTGTAGGCCTGAATTTGCAAATGCTTTGATTTTCATTCAGCATAAAAAATTTCCTCTGCTATTGCTTGTCCTATATCCTCAGAATTCACTGACTTGAGATTTATTTAATCTTCAATGTCAAAAGATAATTTTACTGGATATAGCAATCTAGATTGATGGTGTTTCTTTTTCTTTTCAGTGCATTAAAGATGTTGATTGATGATCTTCTGCATTCTATTTTTTATGGTGAAAACTCAAGCATCAATATTAATGGCACTGTGCTGTATACATAATGACCTTTTCTCCAGCTGTTTTTAATTTTTCTCGTTATCTTGGCTTTTCATCATGTCAAGTATAGTATTTCTACCTTCCCTCCTTTACATTAATCCTGTTAGTAGTTTGTTCTGATTCCTCAGTAGATGGTTGCATTCATTTTTGCTTTAAAAATTTTGGAAAATGTTAACCTATACTTTTCAAATGTTCATTTTCTTGTTTTATTCTCTGGTCTCAGTTTGGGAGACTAACTTACCTTCATTCCTATTCATCTTTTCTTCTGTTGTATCTTCAGTGTAGTTCATTTAATTCACAAGATGTGGTGGTGGTGGGAGGGTCTATGTGTGTGTTTAGCATTGTACAATTCACTTCGGAAATGTCCATTATATAATTCTGTTAAAAAATTGTAAATCTGAATTTTCTCATTGGTTGACTTACACCAATATTTTCTCTTATATTATTTCACATGTTTACTATAATAATTTTAAATCCCTTATCTGCTAATTGCATTGCCAAGTCACTTTACATCTGCTTCTATCTGTATATTCCTTGTTATGAATCAAATGTTCCTGTAATTTCACGTCAGTTACTCCCTTCTGACAAAAGGGAAATTGTCAGTAATATCTTGTTGAAAAATAAGGGTTATTTAACGTTGCAGAAAGTGTTGAATTGTGTTCTAGTAAGCAGATAAACAGCTCCAAGTTTATCTTGATGCCATTATAAATGATTGTTTTTACCATTTCATCTGTGTTTTGTCCTTAATTCTTGGACGTGATACTAATTTATAGTTTGTGGTCTTTCCGCAGTTTTAATCACAAACCATAGATATTTATTAGGGACTACAATCCCAAATGCTATCACTAGTGCCATACAGCTATTAAGACTTTTTCTTTGAATCTTTGTTCTCCTAATGGTAGCATCTGGCTTATTTTCTTGGAAACTTTTCCTGTAAGATAGCGATTCAGGTGTCAATAGGGTGTGTGATGAGTTACTGTGCAGATTCTGGGACTTGCACTCTCTTCTCCCATTAATCTTGTACCTTCAAAGTCTAACCTCTGATTCCTCAGTCTAAAATGACAGCAGTTTTCTTCATGAACCTAATAGGAGAGTGTCTTCAAATAAAAGCTGGATGAATGTAGTTCATGGTTACAATGGGTACCACCTCTCAAGGGCCATAGTCACTCCAGGTTCTACTGCTTTTGTTCCCTCCTTGGGGTACCTTGAAAAATTTCATGCTCTTCATGCTCTTTCATTTTTAAGTTTTTTTTTTTTCTTTTTCTCCCAGGGCTGTTTTTGAACCCCCCACTTCCAGCATATGGGCCTGGCGCCCTACCCTTTTGAGCCACAGGCACCGCCCCATTTTTAATTATTTATTCTTAGTATATAGCTGCTATTATCAGAGAATTATGTTAGTCTAATAATAGTTATTTCACCATAACTATAAGGTGGGACCTGAAGACATTTTATTCACTATACCTCGACTCATATTGTGACACAACAGTTCAAAACCTTCAAGCACTTTTTTTTTTCCTTCAAGCACTTTTTGTCAGAGAGATTTGATTAACAAGGATAAAAAGAAAAGAAAAGAAAAGAAAAAAGCAAAACCAACTACATATATCTGGAAAACTATATTTACTTTCTCACTGTAGTTTTCAAAATACTGAAATCATTTTAGTGTTGAAGGTAGTAAGAAGAACAAAGTCACAGTCTTAGCCCATCACCAGACAAAGCACACAAGTTTGTGGATTTCACCACACCAGAAACTATGCCTGAGTATTAGGAAGTTGCAGAGAAAATGATAAAAATCCGTGATGAGAGCACACAATAGGCTAGAGATGAGCCTACCCTCTTCACGTCCCCTCCAGGCTCTCTGTGAAGCTTCTGTCATTCACCTCCAAACCTAGAGAAGTGCATTTAGGGAAGGTCTGGTGATGGCTTGGGTTACATTTCTTCAAATAAAGTAGTAGGGAAGCTTGTATCAGTTTTAATTTATTTAATTTGAAAAAATATTAGAAGCAGACAGCATTTCCCTGAATGAGATTTATAGCTAAAAAGACTATGTGGAAAGGGTAGCACAGTAGGCATTCTAACATATCTCATACTACAGAACCCGGTAGATAGAATGTGGCAAAGTTGTTGTGGTTGAGCTGTGGTTGTTAATTTGACATGTAGGTATGTATGTAGGCATGTGCAGTAGTTTATTTTGGACTTGAAACTCACACTGATAAATATCAATGGGAAGTTGAAAAACAAAACTGGATGTAAAGGAATAAAATCGCTCTTACATAAGGACAATACATAAAGCTTCAGTCAGATAAATATTGGCTAATTATTGGGGATAGGTAGGGAAAATTGGATATGATACACAATAAGATAGTGGAATGGAGGAGAGAAAGACATCCTTCTGTAAATTTAGAATATTTTATACAATAAACCTGGCCATTAATACAGAAAATATCAGTATTTTCAAGGACAAGTTTTGTCCCTGTATGTACACTTAAGACTTAATTGAACATTAAAAAAGATTAATCCAAATCTCCCAGTTATGAGAAATCTTAGAATTATTTTCAATTTCATTACTTTAAATTTCTGCACTTATAAATGAGGTTGAAATTTGACATATGATGCCATGGACCATGGTGGTCCACATACTCATTTTGAAGTATGTAAAAGAAAACTTGAGTGCAATTTAGTTGTCAAATTAACAATTTCGTGTAGAAAATAAAAGCTAGAAAGAGTTTGGAAGAAGAATTTGTCAAATGTTTGCTTTCATGTTGAAATGCAGTCTGATGCACAGAGACCAGAAAGGGAACAAAAAGTCCCTCTTTGTCTTCATGTTCCTTGATGAGTTGATTAGTCTGGGCTAGAGCTAGGTGGTGGTCTCTTGAAGATGATGATGTTTGTGAATGCAAGTTCTAGGATTTAATCCAGTAATTCTAATTTATTTATTCATTCATTATCACTTCATAATCTAGTAGAAAGTACTTGGGCTAAAAAGTACGGCTGCTTTGAAGATAATGTTGGCTTACCACAAATCATTTATGTTACCTTAAAGAAATAATTTACTATTTTCTGTATTCAATATTTACTAGTATATACCAGCAATTTTTATTGATTATTCTTCAATTGCGATCTTGTTTTGTTATTGAAGTATCGAATATTTAGTAGCGAAAGAAGACTGTGTAAGGGAAGAACATGATGAGGGTTTCAGAATTAGAACAGAAGACATTGAAATAGAGAGAACGCAAATACTCATTGTTTACTGAGGACCTATGCCGGTAGGAAAAATAAGGAAGGAAAACGGGATATCAAACTATGAATTAATAAAAATCAATCAGAAATTTGAAAGAGAAGAGCAAAGGTATGAACTCATGAAGGTACAAGGAAAAGTATATTTCAGGAAATTCCTCTGGACAGATGTCATTTGCCCATGGCGTGGCTAGATTTTGGGGTGTCTGATATAGAATTGAATATGGGAATATATGTCATGTTGGTTAATTTCAAATCTGACACAAAGGCTGATGAAATAGATATGTTAGAAAGAAAAAAAAAACCCTACTATACATTGAGAAGGATGCCATAATAGAATAGTCAACGGTAATGAGAGCAGCGTTAAGGAAGAAGCTAATCCTTAAATGTTACAGAGAAAATGCAACACTCAGATTATTTTGATAAATAGTTTGTTGAAAACCAATGGAAACTACATTAAAGAGGAAGGCCTTTTCTCAGGATGTCCCATATTAAAATGTGATCAGAATGAATGGTATCTCACGAGAAGGGATTTGGAAAGCAAGTTGAGATTGTCTGTGAAGGGCCTTGGATGTATAAAGGGGCTGGCTGTCATGCTGCTCTGATGACTCAGCTGGGTCATATGCTACACTTACTCCTTAGGGTAGGCATACCTTCCCTAATGCTGGAGGGAGGGTACTGATTATATACATGCTAGAAGTTGTCTGCACGGGGTGGAATTAACTCACTGGGGGAGAAGTGTTTCTCAATAGAATAATCCATCAGTAAGAGTCACTACATAGTAATAATTAATGTGTTTCATCGCCAGCTGGTAATGGCAATGTTGACTGAACTTCCACCTGGCTCTATAAGGCTGGATGGAGAGAAGCAGAATTTGCTCTTACAAAATCTGGTTAACTTTGCAAACTCATGTTCTACCATCTACTTATTTTATTCTCATCTTCTTCTCACTGTGAACTAGTTCATCTATTTTGTGGGAAGAAGCACAAACTTTGCTTTTCAAATTTTCATGTGACATCAAATCTTAAAAAAAAAAAAAAAAAAGTATTTTCTCTTAAAAGCCAAGTTTTGTATCCCCTGGCTCTCTGTTTCCGTTTCTGTACCAGTTGGCTCAAGACAATTTTCATCTGTCACATTCCAACTTCCTTGTTTTATCAAGATGCTTTTTTTTTGAGATACAGTCTCTAGCTGGGTAGAGTGCCATGGTATCAGCTCACAGCAATCTCCAACTCTTGGGCTCAAGCTAACCTCTTGCCTTGGTTTTCCTGTTTTTAGAAGAGACAGGGTCTCCCTTTTTCTTTTTCCTCAGGTTAGTCTCAAACTCATGGGTTCAAGCAATCCACCTGTCATGGCCTCCCAGAGACCTAGGATTACAGAAGATGCTATTTCAAACGCAGAAGTCTTTGAAATGAGTAAAATCCACGACAGAAAGGCTATAATCATTTAAACTGCTAAATTTGGTATATAATCAGCTTTTATGACATTAATAAAAAAGGAATATATATTTATATTGTATTCATTGTCAGTGTATTACTGTTTCAAAAAAGGAGATTTTTCAGTATAGTTTGCCATCACAAATTATTTATGTCCATATAAAATGGTATAATACATTCCTTTTGGCTCAGTACCTGTGGCTCTAGTGGCTAAGG
>NW_003852407.1:21506810-21507857 GCF_000181295.1 Otolemur garnettii
TGGCAAAATAAGCTTATAACTGGCAATGAAAAATAGAGTAAATTCTCATAAACGTTATTGTAGAAATCTAAGAGACATGTATTATCCATTGTAGCGAGATGGATCAAATATTTTACTGAAGATCACACGGCTAGTAATTGATTGAACTAAAATATGAATCCAAATGTCTTTACCAAGCATACTCAAATTCAATCCCAGGGAAGAAATTTTGGCAGACAAATGATGAGGGCAAAAGAAAATGTAAACAGAATCGTATGAAGAGGAATAGAAACTAATCTGTGGTAGAGAGTTATCTTAGTCACCCGCTGTCTGAGTTCATGGTGAGGAGACAAGTGTAAGAAATAATAAAACCGTGGTAAAGAGTTTGCACTGTATGTGCACGAAACTAAGATGCTTCCTCATTTTACATATTCAATATCAGGTTAATTATCCAGAAAATATTCATATAGTTCTTATTCTTTTTGGAAGGTTTAATCAGTCTCACTCTTTATTTTTTATTTCCAAAATTGGTGAAATAAAAATAATGCCTAAACAAGATGGACTGATGGAGTCCGTGTGAAGGAAAGAACCAACCATCCTGCTGGTCAGCGCTAGGGAAGCAGATTTTTAAATAAGATGCTGCCATCGTTAATTTGTTTCAGTATCTGCTCCATATTGCATTGTTACAAACTTGGATATGTTCCCCCCTGAAGTTTTTAGAAAGTAGATGTTAGAAAGTAGAAAATATTTCGCAATAGTATTAATGTTACTAAGAATATTCATGATCTCAGTGTATCTCCTCAAACATTACTTAATATAAAATGAAGTAATAAAACATAATAGAAACAACTTTATTGTGTTATTACTAGTTAGTCAAAACAAAGAACATAAAGTATAAAAACTAATTTAAAATTTATCTTGATACTAATATGCAATGATTAGCAGATCCTAGTAAGAAGAGAATTAGGAGGTAGAAGAAATGGTGTTTTTTTTAATTTGTTTGTTTGTTTGTTTTTACATTTTCTTTAAGAGACTTTTGATCATTTTTGAGGTCTTGAATATTTTGAG
>NW_003852407.1:21508427-21509326 GCF_000181295.1 Otolemur garnettii
CATACCTCCTTGACACGATTCGGTAACTTTTCAAACAGAAGGTTCTACCGTAATCTGAGACTCCTATAACTAATTCCTTTATTATTTTGTTTTTTTGTTTTTGTTTTGTTTTGCTGACAGAACCACAACTTTTAGAAGGAACTCAAAAGCATATTCTCTTTACCTCATTTTCCACACATTTCTCAATTATACTTTAAAAATGATGGACATTTGAAAAAAGTTAATTGTTTGTTAGTGTGAACTGTCAATTTGCAAGAAGACCACAGGTGTATAGACATGAGAGATACTTTGGATGTTAATTATATTACAACATGGACACATAGTATTTAGTTGATAAACCTTTGCAGATATTTTCTCCCTGTTTGGATTGTTGTGTTTATTTATTTACAATTTAGTGGTTTTTTAAAAGTAATATTTTCATAATGTCTCTCAAAAAGAAAACTGGTTAGCTTTGATGAAATTTCACATATAAAGTTCTTCTATGGACTTTTTTTTGATACAGGATTTTGTATGGAAGAAATTTTTGCCTCACTCAAGAGATACTAAAGAATTTTTCTAAGTTTTTTTCTTTTTTCAAATCTTATGGTTTTAGATTTTATATTTAGGTCTAAAATTTTGAGTTTTGTATTACATGGTGTTGAAGAATATCTCAAAGTGAATGTTGTTATAAATGGCTAAACAATATTTTCAATAATATTCATGGAAAATTATCACTTCTCCACTTCAATGCCTTTGCTCCCTTGGAAGTTGCTTGTTCAGATATAAATAGCACTATTTCTGGACTATTTCTCCTTTTTGATCAATGTTTCAATTTTTACCTCAAAACCACATTTTGATGATTACTTTTTGGTTGTTTTTTCCAAATTTGTCTTATGGTAAAATGCAGTTAAATACAAAGC
>NW_003852407.1:21526032-21537092 GCF_000181295.1 Otolemur garnettii
CACTCTGCTCAATAAATAAGATTGATTCTCAAGCTGACTGTTGTTACAGCCTTCCATCTACAAAGAGTTCATAAGTTAACTCATAAAATTGAAAACAAAATATGACAAATAATTGTTATATGCAGAGGTAGACTGTAATTTTTAAAAAAAGCTCTAGACATTTGCAATAATAGGAAATTCTGGGCACAACTGCTGAAGTAAACTGTAGTAAATTATTTTTGTAAAACATTTCTTAGTTTCTAAAACATAAAAGCAAAGGGAAAATATTTCTTTGAAATCACATATTAAATTTTAAAATTTTTACATTCATTTTGATATATCCATTTTGCTGTATTTATGCTAATTCTGTGAATTAATGAAAATGCTTATTTCATAGAAATGGTTATATTATTCTCAACAATATAGAGTTGAATGAATTACCTATATCACAATTTTTCACACCTGAAATGCTTTGCATTTTTACCAAAAGCCAAGCATTGTGTGGTATTATAGTTTTACTGTTCATCGTAATATTATATGATAGATTTCATCCTTATTTTACTGTTCCTAAAATGTAGGATCATAAAAGATATTTTAAACCAGGTGACACAGTTATTGTATGCCTGTGTGACAGATTTGAATCTCCAACTATTACAATTGTGTCATAAATGTAGACTTAGATTGATTTATTTTGTGATGTCCATTGATGAGATCACTATAACATAATCTGCAAAACAGTTGAAACTTTCAAATAGAATAGTGTTATAACACCTTTTTTCAGCCTCAAATGATTTAGTAGTATAAGTACCAGAGACACTAAAATGCTGATTGTATAAATAAATGCTCAGAAATGAAATTCTCAGAAATGAGAAAAGTTCCACTACAGTCAAATGGTATATCAGTCTCATCTGGACAAGGATAGATACAGTTGTAGGTGGAGATGTAGATATACATATAGATGATATATAGATCAAATTTAAGAATACATATACAGACTTGGAGCCTATAGCACCAGGGTTACAGCATCAGCTACATGCACCAAGAGTGGCTGTTCAAACCCAGCCTGGGCCAGCTAAACAACAATGACAACTGCAACAACAATAACAAAATAGCTGGATGCTATGATGGGCTACTTGGGAGTCCCAGCTACTAAGAAGCCTGAGGCAAGAGAATCACTTAAGCCCAAGAGTTTGAGATTGCTGTGAGCTATGATACCATTGCACTCTACAGAGGGCAACATAGGGAGACTCTGTTTCAAAAAAAATGCATATACATGATAATATATAATTTAAGAGACATAAATATCACTCAAAATCTGATTTGTCTTTATTTTAATATTTTAAATAATTTATAAGTCATGTAATTTGATCTAAACTTAGTTTAGATATTTCAAAAATCTTAGAATTTTAATTGTGTGTTAAAGGTACTATGCTAACCATAATATGGTTGGTTTCTTCATGGCGTAGGTGGTGGTGTATGACAGTCAAACTTTGCTGAGACTAACAGATAATCTGGCCAGATTGATCCTATTCTCGTATTCTTAGAACTTTTTTTAGTTTCACAAAATATGTCAGCATCCAATGTAAATTGCTAAAATCTTAAATATTAATCAGCCTCTTGTGTATTATGGTGAGTGAACAAACACATCCAGAATGATAGGTTAGCATGCCCTGTTTTGGTATGAATATAATTTCTTGAAAATTTGACATCAATAAATGTTAGACATAAAGTCCTTCAAACGCAACATGTCTACAGAGAATCTCACAGAGAAAAAGTCAAACACTTTTTAAAAATATCTGAGTGAAGTTTGACCTGAAATGTACAAAACAACATAACCAAAGTGTATGTACACCTGTAATAGTCTGAAATTAAAAAAACAAATCAATGATTAATGATATAAACTTGACTAAAGAGTGATATAATTTACAATAGAATTTCGTGATTTTAGAGTATTATTGAATTCTCATTCCACAGGAAAATTTGCCTATAGACATATTTTGGATGACACTCATATTTAGGAAAATGATTTTCCTGACTAAAATTGAAGTGGCAAATAGATTTCTTTTCCATTAAAACCACAAAATAAAAAATAATATTACATTATGCCTTAGCTTTTTTAATCAAAATAATAATTGTGAAACTCTTCATAGCTCCAGGAAAATAAAAATTATTATTGTTTTTAACCTTTCTAGTTCATTTCTTAATTTTAGCAGAAAATAACATTATTATAGACTTGTGACAATATATTTCTTATCTGTATAGTCCTTTTGACTGAAAACATTTAGGGACAGTAAGGAGTCACTGATTATTTCTCTGAGCTAAAAAAACCAATAAACTGCCTAATTTTGAAACAAGGGGATTGGGGCGGCACCTGTGGCTCAAAGGAGTAGGGTGCCAGCCCCATATGCTGCAGGTGGTGGGTTCAAACCCAGCCCAGACCAAAAAGTAAATAAATAAACTGCAAAAATAAATAAATAAGTAAATAAATAAAAATAAAACAAGTGGGATAGTTGCTACAGGAAGATTCATTAACTATTCCTTTGTTATACTTAGAGTGGCTTGTGGCCAGGGAGTCAGCTGTCCGCTGACGGAGGCACATGCTTGTACTAGATTTCATCTTTGAACAGTCCGCACAGTTTGCTTTTGAACCCTGATCCTGTAATGCATTCCACACTGTCTTTTCTCTCATGTTTTTTCACCAGAGTCTTAATACCTATAGTGTCAAAATGTTATCTGAAAGCTGTGAGAGAGGAAATATTTTAAAGCTTGTGCTTAAGATGCAAACCTTTTTATCTCCCTTTACCTTTTTGTGTGTGTATCTGAGGTCAGAAGTAGAAGGAACCTACTTACACTCGTATCTGAAGCAGTATGGGTTCATGAATTTTTGCATAGTTCCTTAGGAGCTACACTAAGATTGAGGAAAAAATAGTTTGAAGCAATAAAGAACAGGCATTGACCTGGATTTGCCTCCTAAGTTGAACTTGCTGGGGTTTGGAAAATGAAGGTAGTAATAGAAGAGAGAAGAACAAATGGCATCTCTCCAAGATTGTGCTATTCAGAAGAACACTTCTTCACATGCATACTACACCACGTTTGGGTTCCAAGTCAAGCATTCAATATACTCTAGTTTATATGACTTAACCTAACATCTACAAAATGAGGATAATAAGAAAACTATCTCATAAGATCTTGTTAAGATGAAATTATTTGTTTCAATTTTATGCGGAAAGCACTTGGATAAGTGTTTGGCATTTAATACACACACATGTGCATGTATGTCTGAATGTATCTTATACATTTTTTATAGTTACAGCTGCTACAGCTGCTATAGTCACTGCTACAATCAGTACCCTGATGCAACGTTGATTAGGTGTCTGGCTGCATACTTCATTAATCACTATTTTGCAGGAAGTCTTTTTTCTTTTGCAGTTTTTTGCCGGGGCTGGGATTGAACCCACCACCTCCGGCATATGGGGCCGGTGCCTTACTCCTTTGAACAACAGGCACCACCCTGCAGGAAGTCTTTCAATTTCCATAGTATTTTTAATATATCCATATCAATATGGACTGCCATACATTAACTGACATCTTACTTTCTTGTTGGTAACACTCAAGATCAGATAAATTATTCATATATATTTATATTATCTCTCCAAATAGGTTACAACGTCCTTGAAATTAATAAATATAATTTTTAAATTTGTTTGTCTGTCTTTCTCATCATGCTTAATAGCCTTAAAAGGGCACAAAAACTGTTCACAGCCTGCATAAAAAATAATGCAAGAAGATATTAAATTGAGCCTCCTGATGAATCAATTATTTCATTTAATTCCTTTAACTACTATTGGAGCATTTGTTTTAAAATCACATTTTAAAGACTAAGTACAAGGAAACTGGTCTTAAGTAATTTCTCTCGAGCTTGCAAACCTAGCACATAGCATAGCCTACTTTGCAGTATATTTTATTCTCATTTCATATTCACTGCTCTTCACACCATCATTGCCAAGTCTAATTGAATTAATGAATAAGTAAAGAATCTATGTCAAAAAATTCACACTTTCTTATGCTCTCATGGCAAATGTATTTTTATTTAGGATTTTTTATAATTTGATAACACCAGAGATAATAAAAATGATGTTTGGATCTTTATTTTTTACAATAAACAGAAATGTTCAAATTGTGGCTTAGTATCCCTTGTTTTCAGAAACCTAGAAGAACCTCAACATACAGAAAAAAATGAAAATATAGTTTAAAAGTAGTGTCTATTGAAGGGGATGTGTTTTTTAAAAGATACTGAATTTTAAGTATAATTCATATATTTAAATGTACTTATATATGTATCTGACTTTAGTCTTATACTTTAAAACTTGGACTATGATTAATTCTCTAGAAAATATTGAATTCCTTGACTGAAAAGTCAAATATCCAACAGCTATGAATTATACTGAAATTTCATATCTTATAAAAAATACATCCCTTTCAAAGGGGGATGAAGTGATTGTGTGTATATATATATGTATCAATTCATCATTTCCATTCTGCTTTCAGAAAGAATCCAAATATTACTCAGGAAAAAATAAGCCAAAAATTGCAAATATTTTTGTATTAACCTACTTGATCATAATATGAAGAAAGAAAGAGTCATTACTATGAAACTACTAGAATCTCAGGGATTTGTGTCTTAATTAATTTCATGTTTAACATGAAATGCTCTTGATCAAGTAACAAAATACTACTGGATGGAGAAAAATAAATGACATTCAAAATTTTATTTCATTAAAAATTTAGGAACCCAAATGCATCTGATGAAAAGAACGTTCATTATGTTCTGATATTCCATAATCATACTTGACATGACAAATTGCAAAAATGTAAACATTAAAGATACAGAAGAAATTATGCATATGCTTATAAAATTTATAATTGACAAATGAGAACTTATATGAAAACTCTTACACATGAACATCACTCACACACACACACACACACACACACACTTGCATCAGTTTAATGCAAATACCAGTGAATAAACAGAAAACATTCAGGATTACGATCATGAAACATCTTCTGATAGCCGGTAGGTTCTAAGCAAGTTGACGAATCTGGCAAAATTTTTTATATATCTTAATTTATATTCAATGCATTAGAAATAATTGTGACTTTGCTTAATTTCTTTAATAACCTGTCATAACCTAAATCTACGGTACCACTTTATGTCTGGCAAGAAAAAGTGGATCATTCTTTCAATTTGAGTGTGATTATTTACATTGTACAGTTTTGATTATGATGTTCACTAATCCTTCATAGATGCAGAGAAATGAAAAAATTGGTAAATAAATTCTGTGTTGTAAAAGATTTCAGTATTTTTCTACTGATAATGAACACCCCTGCTTTCAGTGTCAGAAATATGACAAAAAAAAATTAACATAGCCTTCATTCACTTTGATTCATCCTTACTGAAATCTTAAAAATTAAAAAATATATACATTGATTGATAGATGTTTAAAAATAGAACAGGTGACCTCTCAGCAGACCCACATCCAAACTGCTGTGAAAGTTACCTTATGCTGCCAAAAGGACTTTGTGCTTGAGATTAAGTTCTTTAACTTTAATGTGGAAAAATTATCTAGATTATCCATGTGGTTATAAACATAATGTCTTTATTAAAGGTCACTGTGAGAAAGAGCAGTCTGACTAAAGGGGATGAGAAGGGAGTGTGATAACAGAAATAGGGATTGGGATGATGTGACAACCACCAGCAAGTGCGAGTAGCCTCCGGAGGCTGGAAGCAGCGAAGGACAGGGGCTCCCCTGGAAGTTCAGAGGAATCAAGCCCTGCTAACAACTTGCAGTAAAACTTACAGATTTCTGGCTTATAGCACTTATAGCTTACGGCTTAAAGAACTGTAAGATAGGCTAGGTGCCTGTAGCTCAGCAGCTAGGGCATAGGCCACATACACTGGGGCTGGCAGGTTCAAACCCAGCCAGGGCCTGACAACTACAACAACAACAAAAGAAAAAAATAGCCAGGCATTGTGTTGGGCACCTGTAGTATCAGCTACTTGGGAGGCTGAGGCAAGAAAATTGCTTAAGCCCAAGAGTTTGAGGTTGCTGTGAGCTGTGATGCCACAGCACTCTACTGTGGGTGACATAGACTGTTGCAAAAAACAAACAAACAAACAAAAGAATTGTAAGATAACAAATATGTGTTGTCTTAAAACACCAATTTTTTTTTGTTTGTTTGTTTTGAGACAGAGCCTCAAGCTGTTCCCCTAGGTAGAGTGCTGTGGCATCATAGCTCACAGCAACCTCCAACTCCTGGGCTCAAGCGAGTCTCCTGCCTCAGCCTCCCAAGTAGCTGGAACCACAGGTGCCCACCACAACACCTAGCTATTTTTTAGTTGCAGCTGTCATTGTTGTTTGGCAGGCCTGGGCTGGATTCAAACCTACCACCTTAGGTGTATGTGGCTGGCTCCTTAGCCACTTGAGCCAGAAGTGCCGAGCCAAACACCAAATTTTGGTAATTTGTTACTATAGCTAGGGAAAACTAAAATAAGAGTTGACTTTTTCTTAATTGTTTTGCTCACTCTGTTTCCCCCCAGGCTCTTCATGGAGGCCAACTCATGCAGTTGACATAAGGAATAGTCATAAACTTGATATCAAAGAGAAAAGAAATCTGATACTTTTCTAAGAGAACAATAGAACCATTTACTTTCCTCTTTAATTCTTTAGTCAGTAGGAGATTTAATAGAATGAGCCCTGGATTGTCTTCCACATGAAAAGTAGTATAAGAATTCTTTCCAAAGCAAAAGTTTCTAAAATTGTTAAAAATTACAATTCATCCTTTAAGCATTCTGAAATCTTCCATACAGTATATCACTTGGAAACATATTTCCCCGCCAATAAACTTTTACATGCATACTAAGGAAATATACAAAAACACATCAACAAAATCTAGTGCAAGATTTAAAAGCAATAATTTGAACTATTTGTGATGGATTTTGTAAAAATTATATCTTGTATATTTTAGTGTCATTAATTATATAATAACTTTCTTTAATTTTGGAATGTGAATATAAACTATTTCCTCACTTTAAAGTTGTTTCTGAATTATTATTAAATTGTGTTATTCTTATTAGGTACATTACATGCTCTGGTTTACTAGAGACCCATGGAAAGCAATACTTTTACTTGAAGTTTAACTGGCAAAACTATGAAATCTGAAGATAATTACCAATAGCATGAAGATTTCTTCACTTGTAATAATAGCAGTTACTATTAACAATACATAATACATAAGAAGAAAAGAAACAACTAATCTTCGTATGGTTACATAATTTCAGTCTTCCATTAAGGAGAACAATCAGTTAGTTTCTATAATGTATAATGTGTTATGGCAGGGGATAAGAATGATATAGACATTATCCCTATTCTTATGTAAAATTATTTAAGTAGAAACGGCTATAATCAACCCAGAATAAGAAAATGCCTATTATAGACTTGAACACAATTTACCAATTCAAAGAAATTCTTAATTGTTGATTGTTGAAGGCATTATGGGGAATTTGTTCTTGAGTCCAAAATAAGAATTGCATTTGGCAATACACTATTGTAGGACAGTCATTGGGGAAGTATATATCCCCCAATACAACATGTGCTTATATATAATGTCATCCTACAACAGGGAATTAGCACATTTAATTCATGGATGTGTGTGTGTGCATTTTCATACACACACATATCAAAACATAGGAGATAAGACATGAATGTATTACCAGATAGGATATTTTCAATGAATTCATTACCCAAAACATACAAAGGAATGGATAGGAAACAAATCTAAGAGATAAGTTAAGACCAGATAGTACAACATATAACATGATATGCTAAAAATTTCAGTCTTTGCTATTCAACTGTGCATGAATATCATAGAGAATATCTTTAAAATAAACAAAGCTGAAGATACTCATAACTCTGTCAGGAATAACAGAAGTCCTTTCACTGGGAAGAAACATAAGAAGAAATAGCAGTAGAGTCTTCCTCACATAAAAGAAATAAGAATTTATTAGAAGGTTGAGGACTCAATCTAAATTAAAAGTTAAAAAATTAGGCTGAAAATTCATAGGAACCATGCATATCTGAAGGTGATGATATAAGTTCTTATCAGGGAGTATGAAATATTTAATTCAATTCAAATGATTTAGTGTTAAAATAATAAAATGGGTTATTTCAACTGGAAAATAATAATGGTAAGAAGAATTACATCTGAATCGATCATTAGGATGTTGAGTTTAATGTCATGTGTGTTATGTTGACCTTATATGTAATTTGTAGACATTTAAGATGTAAACTTGGGGAAAAATTGAATGTGAGTTTATACAATATATACATATGTATGTTAAAAATATATATATAAACTATATAAATGATTAATAAAACTAAACGGATCCCACAGTGCTTCAAATCAAATTTTGAGAGTAATGATCTTAAAATGTCAATAAAACAAATTTCAACTCAAAATTATGGAGTAATGATACATACAATCTGTGCTTATTATTTTCCCTTTCTTGTTCTATTAACTTGAAAAGTTCTTCCAGGCTTTTCTCAATTTTAAAAATAATACAAATCACACTAACACATCTAATTAATCTAATCACTGGCACTCTGGGAGGCTGAGGCAGCTGGATTCTCTGAGCTCAGGAGTTCAGGGACCAACCTCAGCCAAAGAGAGATCCCATCTCTAAAAATAGCTGGCGTTGTGGCAGGCACCTGTAGTTCCAGATACTCAAGGAGGCTGAGGCAGGAGAATCGCCTGAGCCCAAGTTTGAGGTTACTGTGATCTATGAGGCCTGGCACTCCACCCAAGGCGGCAAAGTGAGATTCTATCTCAAAAAAGAGAAAGAAAAAAGTAATCTAATCATATAAGCTAAACAGTGCCCATTATTTTAAAAGTTGAAGATTATTCTAAGTTTTATTTAAGAAATTGTTTATTTGCTGGCCCCAACCTTCCTCAGCCTACGCCTACCAAGGCAAATTCTCTTAGATGTTCTTTCTGCCAATTAAAAAATGTGTGTAAATGATGCGCTTCTATCTTTCCAGGTACCATTTGTAGATATAGTATCTTCACTTGCCATTATGAGGGATGAGAATCTTAAACCACCATTCTCTCTACTTCTGCTGTCCCCACTATATAGTCATGATATTATAAGACAATGTCAATATCTAACCATTTGTTTATGATAATAGGTATAGTTGAGCAACTGAACTACTGTCACAACTTCTTTTTGTTTTCCTGAATTATTCAATATCTTTTTTTAAAAAAAAATATCATATACCTTAGTCCCCTGTGTACTAGTTGCTGAATCTTCCAATAATTCCTTATTTTTTATTGTGGTCAATTTTTCAAGTTTTACTTGTTGACACACCTCCTAGAATACGCCTTTCGAGGTTGGTTACTCTCTTGGTCTGATGAACAATGATAATCTTGAAACATCTTTCTTTTTGACAGCATGTTTAAATTCCCTTGCCTGTTCCCCAGATCACAGTCTTAGGTTCCTGCATTTCATGTCTTCCAGTTTTTTGGTTTATGCCTTTCTATGATGGAGAATATTTTCTCAACGTCATCAAATTTAAAATAGTTCCTAAGGTCAGAGTAGGACTCTCCTAAGAGTACTGCTGTGTATATGTGAAGCTAAGTGGCTCTCCTGTAATCTTTCTTCAGCAGTTCTTCAAGATTTCCTGTACCACTGTCCTGTTTCAAAATAATTGTTTTTGTTTCTTTGTTTGTTTTTATTGCTTGGGATTCATTGAGGGTACAAAGACTTAGGTTACACTGATTGCCTTTGTTAGGTAAAGGCCCTCTTATAATTGCGTCCTGCCCCTGAAAGGTGTACCATACACCATGACCCCCATCCCACTCCCTTCTTCCCTCTCCCTCATTTCCCTGTCCCCCACCTTGAATTGATTTGAGTTTTTCTTTTATGAAGGTGTATATTAAATCATCTATTGGCTTCATATTAATATTGAGTACATGGGATTCCTGCTTCTCCATTCTTGTGATGCTTTGCTAAGAAGAATGTGTTCCACTTCATCCAGGTTAATACAAAAGATATAAAGTCTCCATCTCTTTTAGTGGCTAAATAGTGTTCCATGGTAACAGCTGGTATACCACAGCTTGTTAATCTATTCCTGGGTTGGTGGGAAGTTAGGTGGTTTCCACATTTTGGTGATTGCAAACTGAGTTATGATAAACAGTCTAGTGCAAATGTCCTTATGATAAAATGTTTTGCTTTTTTTTTTGTCCTTCTGGGTAGATGCCTAGTAATGGGGTTGCAGGATCAAATGGGAGGTCTAATTTGAGGTTTTTGAGATGCTCCATACTTCCTTCCAAGAAGATTATATTACTTTACAGTCCCACCAGCAGTGCAAAAGTGTGCCTTTATCTCCACATCCACATCAGCATCTGCAGTTTTGATACTGTGTGAAGGGGACTGTTCTCACTGGGGTTAGATGATATCTCAGGGTGGTTTTGATTTGCATTTCTCTAATGAGAATTTTTTCAAATGTTTGTTAGCCATTTGTCTGTCTTTTTCAGAGAAGGTTCTGGTCATATCTCTTGCCCAGAGGTAGTTGGGATTGTTAATTTTTTTGCTGTTGATTGAGTTCTCTGTCAATTCTACTTATCAATCCTTTGTCAGAATCATATCCTGAAAATTTCATTTCCCATTCTGAAGGTTGTCTTTTTGCATTACGTGTTGTCTCCTTAGCTCTGCAGAAGCTTTTTAACTTCTCATTTGCTAATTTTTAAATTGTTGTTACGATAGCTGCTGAAGTCTTTGTCATAAAATCTTTCCCCAGTCCAACATCATCAAGAGTTTTTCCTACACTTTCTTCTAAGATATCTATTGTTTTGTGCCTCAGATTTAAGTATTCTATCCATATTGAGTCAATTTTTGTAGAGTAAAAGGTTGGGTTGAGTTTCAGTCTTTTACATGTGATTATCCAGTTCTCCCAGCACCATTTCTTGAATAGGGATTCTTTTCCCCAGTGTATGCTTTTGTTTGGTTTATCAAAGATCAGATG
>NW_003852407.1:21539662-21542090 GCF_000181295.1 Otolemur garnettii
TAGCTTAAGGTTATAGCTTTATGTTCACTGAAGAAGTTCCTTATCTAATCTAAGAACAGTATAGTTTTTGTCATCCCATTTCCTAAGTTTTTCTTTACAAGACTTCCTTGGGCTCTCTTAACCAATTAAATCCATATATTCTATTCATCTAGTTTTAAAATGGCAGGGAACTTGGAAACCAGTAGCAGAGGACTTGGAATAAAAGAAAGCTCAAAACTGAATGACCAAAAGCAAAAGTCTTATCATTGCTGATATTTTGAGTGTTGATTATAAAAAACATCTGTTACAGTCGTACAAATGTCTCTGAAACCTTTCCTGATTTGTTTGCACCCCCTACCTTCACTGTCACTAGGATCTTACACAGGGTACGGGGGAACGTAATTTCCACCTTTACAGTTTCCTATACAAAGAAATTAGCAATTTTGCTCAAAATTAACAGGCAATTTTTATTACAAAATATTGACACTACTATTGGTTTTTCTATACCAACAATATATGATTGATTATAACTATTAGAATTTATCACTTATAGGATTACCTCATCATTGAAGCTTAAATATAGATCTATTTCATGCAAACTTTTCATCAAGTTCTGTGCTGTCATTGGAAGGCATCTAAAAATGCCATATTGTACAGTTATTTAGAACATATCTACATAATAAACAAGTTTTTTCTTTACGACTCCAGCCTCACTATATTTTTTTCATATTCTAAGATTCATTTATTTTCTTTAGGTTCTTCGCAGTCCTTCTGTGAATCTGTATGTTGCTTATATTTAATATGTCATAATAGTTATATTTTAAAAATAGGTATGTAAGACTCCTACCTAGGTTTTGTGTTTTATTCAATACATTTGTATCTTCTGATGAAAGATAATACATGATGACCCTTTATTTCATAATTGTAAAATGTGGTTGATTTCATTATAGATTTATATCTATACCACTAAATCTGAGGTCTAATTAGGACAATTGTTCGTTTATTAACCCTGAAAGTGCCCAAATTTATTCTGATTTTGCATTAGCTTTGGATATTTTGTTTAAATCAAATATCATTTTAGTGCAGTAACATAAGTCTGGATCATATTTTTTGATTCCTACTTTTGCATGATGTTTAACGCATATGAAATTTCTGCTTTTGTAAGTTAAATGATTGATGTTAGCCCATTATGTGAGTTATTATGATGATATTTTCAGGTTCTGTCATGGTCTTGTCTAGTAGTGTGTGAGATGCAAGTACAATCAATTGAGTCCTCACCTTAATCATCGGTAAACCCAGAGAGACTTTCAGGGATAAACGAATTCTCATTCAATACACAATTATGCTTAGTCTCAATGAGACAAATAGCTCCCATCATAGGAAAGCATGCAGGATTGTTGTTGCTAAAATAATGTGTGCTCAGACAAGAATAACTATAAAAAGCTCATTTTTTCCTGTTTCTGATGGTGGTCAGGGAAACATTCTGTGCTACTGCTCCTGCTGACCACTGGGTATACAGGTCAGCTGTGCCATGGTTCTTTCCATGACCTGAATGATGCACAAGCTTCAAAGCCACCAGTCACTAAGATCAAAAGGAAAATATACTTTTCATATACATAAAATATCTATTAAAAAATAGGGGAGAGAACTCATGTATTTCACCATATAGATAGTAATCAAAATATTCATTAGAACTTTTGTTCACCATTTATTTTAGTGAAATGAACCTATAATTATCTTTTCCTTTGTTTCTTATTAATAATTTATATTTATAATAAATTATTTTAATAACAATAAGCCTCAAATGAATATAAATGTGTAATCAAAATATTAAAACATTTCTGAAATAATTTCATCATCTTGGCCATCTGAGAGCTCTTTTTATTGATTATTTCTTTCAACATGATGGTCACATTCTGTCTTGTAATTCTTATTGAATGCTGGACATTACAATAAAAGAACACTAAAGGCAGAGGCAAATAATACTTATTCACTTACTGCAGTTTTTGGCCGGGGCTGGGTTTGAACCCACCATCTCCAGTATATGGGGCCAGAGCCCTACTTCTTTGGGCCACAGGTGCTGCCTGACAAATAATATTTATGCACAGAAAAAGGTACACTCATATTTTTCCACCCAGCCATTGTGTCTCTTGTGGAGTCAGGGGCATCAGTAATTATTTTTGGTTTGGGTTTGCTTTTTTTTCTTGAATTACATTGAAAGATAATAGGCTTTATAATAGGGTGACCAGACATCCGATTTTTGCGGGCCACTCCGCTTTTCAACAATTTGTCCCAAGTCCCGCCGCGTTTTAAAAAAGTCCTGATTTTTGGAAAGAATGCGGGAACAGGCTGCAAAACAAGAAGGGAATATACGGTTTTCCACCGCCATATGGCTATTTCTCCAGAATATGAGTTTTATATTATTTTTGTTAATTTTATAATGTTAAAC
>NW_003852407.1:21542888-21546331 GCF_000181295.1 Otolemur garnettii
GTCACTTTCTGGATGCTAGTTCACTAAATCTAAGCTTACTGAAGGGCTTAAAACAATTGTTATATTTATAGATTATCAAGCACATTGTTGTAGTTAGTTGGAAACTGTTAAGAAAGTTTTATATTGTCATCAGATGTTTCCAAGTAAATTTAATAGTAATAGTGGTTTCATTTTTAACCCAATTCAGTAAGTTAAAAAAAATGAAGTTTTTTTCCTCTCAAAAATTAAAGTAATTATCATTTGGGGGTATGATATTTAAAAAATTTTATCTAAAAAATCTTTCTAAGTTATATAAAACTGCATTTAATCTAGAAAAAAGTGATTTTTGATAGAGTTTTCAAACAGAATTATTTTCAAGATCCAACAATACAAAAACAATGATCAAAAAAATTGATCACAGAAGACATGATAACTTTATTATAATTCCATATTTCACTATTAGAAGTCTTCTGATAAAGAAAGTGATTATGGAGACTTTGAGTGATGGTTTTTTTCTCTCTTCTGTATTGCTGCTAATTTTCATAGTGGAGCTTAGACAACTCTCATCTGGGGCCATTATAATCTAATATTCCAATAGACAGTAACAAATCTATCTCAATATTTACATGGTCCAGCTTTAAATTAGTCTAGTTATTAGTTGAGGTACTGGCTATTTTTCTTTTCATTTCTATAAACAGTGTTTCTACTTTGTTGCTAAAATTATGTCTTTCTCTAATGTTTGTGACACTGTATTTATTTCCAAAACACTTTTCTCTTTCTCAGAAATATCAGCTCTTTCTGATACTGTATCAGCATCTTTATCTACTATTACTTTTCCCTGGTGCTGTCATTATTACTATTTCCCCATGGGCCCCTTTCCCTCATGTATGGTTGCTTCTAGCACCTATATTACTATTTTCCCACTATTTGTTTATCATAGTATTTCAGTATCTTCTCTATGATTACACAACAATAATTTTACCTTTTCAAAATTTCCTAGCTTTTGATATTCCAATCACTGACCACATCATATTCTTCTAGATCATATACATTCACTCTGGAAATTATGGCACTTAATACCTTCAATTTTTAAACTTTTTTTTTTCACTAAAACCCATCACATTAATACATTAGATTTTCATCTTATATGATATTGTCCATAATTTTTAGTGGCTATGTTGCATAAAACCCATCAAGTCCTTTACCTGGGCAAAGAAAAATTCAGGTTATAAATAACTATCCATCCATTTGGCATCTATTCCTCTAAAACTAAATCATGACAGACAATGTTTATAAAATACAGCAATTGACTTCCTTAAATTTCTGAAAATTACACTCACATGAGCACTTAAAATTGCCCAATTATTCTATGATATAATTTAGTAAGTGACTTCCTACTTATGAGAAATATAACATAAACAACTTAGATCTGTTGGGTATTATACTGTGTTTACTTTGGGCTTTGCAACATGCCATGTCCAAGGACATATATAATCTCCACAACTAACTCATGACATCATTGTTATTTTTGCCATCCTTTTCCAGATGACAAAACTAAGTCACGGTGGCTGTACAGTAATATAACTACAATCCATATTCTGAAAGGCTATGTCATAAGACCACTGTACCATTTTCTTTTTATAACACGGATAAAGTTTGTCTGCTTCCATCAAAACTCAATTTCTTCAGTTGTGCCCAGATTTCTGGAAACCTTCTTGAGAACTCTGTCACTGGAGTGATCCTCTCTTTTGCTTTCTCAGATTCTCCCCATCTACTACATCAATGCCATTAGCATGAAAAACAAACAAAAAAAGGTCTAAATTCCACCAGTAGTAAAAGAGTGATAAATGAATGGATAAATAAGTGAATCTCAACTTCCTCTCCCCTTCACTCTTGTTTCTCATTTGAAACTTGGTCTTAACACTCTGTGTCCTCTGGCAATAAAAATATCCTTTATTCTTCACTCAACTCCAAACCCTGACTGCAGTCTCTCTCTCCAGCTGTGGTAGTCAGACTATTGATCCACCCAAATCAGTTTGCTCTAATTCCTGAAAACTGTAAATAGGCTTCATTGCATAGAAACATTGCAGAATTAAAGGAATTTACTTAAGGGACACAGCTTCAGAAGGAATTAAGGTAACTGATCATCTAATCTGAAAATAAAGAAGTTTATCTAGACAAACCTAATGTAATTAAAAGGTAATTGTAAGTAAAAAGTAGATATTGTCAGGATATGAATTATTCCAAATCCACAAGAACAGTATCACCTTTCATTTACCTGCATCTTCTTTGATTTCATTCACTGATGTTTTATATTTTCAGGGTATGAAGATTTCACCTCACTGGTTAAATTTATTTCTAAGTATTTTATCCTTTTTTATGTTATTGTAAATGGGATTGCTTTCTCCATTTCCTTTTTCGATAGCGAATATATAGTTTGATATTTCTGTAAAGTTTTGATCAAGACAATTAGCTTCAAATGATTTTTTAAAAGATATTATTTAAAAAAGCACTGTAATCTTTCAAGTGCAGAGTGGCTAAAGATGAATGTAACAGAAGTTGTAGGAGGTAGGCTTTCATTAAAAAGAATTTAAAGAAATTAAAACTGTCCATAAGCTGAACAACTTTCTGAAATAAATTTGGAAAATTTTAAACATGTCCTGAAATGAAAAGTCAGGCTAGAGGCAAAATACAGCAATGAGGAACTTTTATGGGTAATATGAAGTGGAATGGCTCTTGACAGAGTTCAGAACTGTCGTAAAATGTTTACTTTATCCACTCCTAAAGCTTTCCTTGTGTTTTGTCATAATTCTCTCACTTATCATCTTTGAATGGGTTTTTGTCTGAGAAATATCATACACACACACATGTACAGAGGGTGCCAAAAATGTATGCCCATTTTAAGAAATGAAAAAAAAATCTGTATTAAAGTTGCATTACTCAACATATGTTGATAACAAAAGATGGATAGACATCAACTTGAGCACCTCTTGGAATTGCAGAAGTCAAATGTGATTTAAGTATCACAAATTTAATATGGTGTTCCCATTCCTTAAAATGGGTACACATTTTTGCACAGACATAAACACATTCACTTATATTTTCATAAGGTAATACAAAACAATAGGTATATAAAAGTAAATATTTTGAACATTAAATGTAGAAGAAAAATAAAAGTTGATATAGTAGAAAGGGATTTTAATTATTAACAGACTCTTACTTTACAAACTAATGTAAGAAAAAAAACTTTGATTTATTTGGAACTTTCTTAGCCAGGATGGTCCCAAACATCCATATCCCTTTTTATCAATTTGAAAATTATACTTTCTTAGTTTGTTCAAGTGCAGGCCTCAGCAAACAGTACCTCATGGGCCAAAATAGCCTGCCATAGGTTTTGGTTTATTTTGTTTTAATAAAGTTTTATTGGTAAAAGCTTCAACTCATTTTTTTTTTTTTTTTACATA
>NW_003852407.1:21546616-21548074 GCF_000181295.1 Otolemur garnettii
CTTCTCATCAGTAAAATGAGATAACTACTAAATGGCTACCATGATTCATGTGCAAATTAAAAACAAGTAAAATACCTAGAAATATGCCAGCATTATAGTAGGTGCTCAATAAATATTGCTTTTACCTAATATATATTCTCTGCTGAATTTTGGTATAGGGCTATCTCTTGTCCAAAGGGAAACTATAAGACTCAAAGCTCAAATACTTCAGAGCCTCAACGTTCTGACTCAGGAGTTGTAGTATCATCTTATTCCCTTTTCACATTGTAATTTATGAGGAGCAAAAATTCTGAGATGTAAGCAATGGAAGAGAAAAATCAGCTCTGCCTCTGAAGCTTGAATTTTCTCTCTTTATTATATTCAATACTATATTTAAGTGTGACAAGTTAACGAATTTTCTCTCTCTACTATTTAATACTGTATTTAAGTGTGACAAATTCCTCACACTTTGGATATTTTGGACTCAGCATCTGAAAAGAGAGTAAGAAAGAAGTCTTTAGTAGCATGAGCTGTGTCTTACTGAATTGAAGTTGAGCATTATATAATGAATAAACAAACAAACAAAAAAACACAAACAATTGTCCATTAGCCTAAACTACCTTTGTAGGATAGGAAGAGCCAGTCTGTCTGTCTTTCTTCCTTTCTTTCTTTCTTTCTTTCTGTCTGTCTGTCTGTCTGTCTGTCTGTCTTTCTTTCTTTCTTTCTTTCTTTCTTTCTTTCTTTCTTTCTCTCTTTCTTTCTTTTTTGGTTCTCTTTATTATGAAAATAAAATGTGGACTAGATATGTGCAAAGAGTCCTCAGGAAAGTCAGGGGACATAGGGCTCTGAATAAACAGAGCAGCTCTAGGTACTGGAGTAGATTAAAAATGCTTGAGGTAGACAGACATGGAAAGAGATGGGGAGATCATTTTAAGTAAACTTCGAGTGCCCTAATTGTCAAGCCAGCAGCAGAAGAAAACTGGTCAAACATTTTAAAAGTACTAAAACAAGAGATCACATTTGAGGGAAACTAATTAATTCTGAGTCATTACTGACAACAGAATTGTAAAGAACAGCCTGGAATTGATAAAAACAGTTAACTTTGTGCAGGTAGTGAGCTGGTTTAAGGATTACGACTGGGCTTCCTCTCGCAGGCAAAATGAAGTAACAGAACCCAGACTTACCCCTCCAAAAAACACAAACATACTTTAAAAAATTATAAAACACACATAATATTTGAAATGATGGTTTTTAAGACCCTGAGAATTGGGCAATGAGGGACATTAATTCCTGACAGATGGGAAACAAATGAAATGTAACCCATAATCCCCACACTGCCTTTACAGCATTTCTAGGCTGCAGTATTTTGAGAGGAAATCAATGTGGAATTCTGTAGCCAACTGGATTGATGAAACAGCTGAACATACGGGGCAACAGAGTTCCCTCGGGTTTGAAAAGTAGAAAACCAGGATGATAAAA
>NW_003852407.1:21548239-21555895 GCF_000181295.1 Otolemur garnettii
CCTCAAACTCTTGGGCTTAAGTGATTCTCTTGCCTCAGCCTCCCAAGTAGCTGGGACTACAGGTGCCTACCACAATGCCCAGCTATTTTTTTGGTGTGGTTGTCATTGTTTTTAGCAGGCTCGGGCAGGGTTCAAACACGCCAGCCCTTGTGTATGTGGCCAGTGCCCTAACCACTGAGCAACTGTCACCGAGACCCCATTTTCAGTTTTTAAAACACCATAATTCAAAGGAAATTGGTAGAGTACCCAGAAGGGTATTGCCTCAAGACTGGAAAATAATTCACCTTGGATGAAATGCTGCTCTGATCCCAAATAACAAATCTTAACAGCAAGAAAGAAAGGATCACACTGCTTCTAACTAATTTAATTGCATCCCAGAATAACCTTTATGAATATTTATGAATATAAAAATATCCAGCATCCAAAAAAGTAAAATTTACAATTTCTGGTACCCAATCAAGGATTAGTAGGCGTGAGAAGAAGTAAAACAAAACAAAAAAAAAAAATGAAAAACGAGTTCACAAGAAAAGAAAAATAAAACAACTAAACTCAACTCAACCAAGAAATAATGTAGAGACTAAATTAGTAGATAAGGGCATTGGCAAAGTTCTTTTAACTGTATCCAGATGTTTAATAAGTTAGCAGAGATATGGGAGTTATAAAAATGGCACAATCAAGATTGTAAAGATAAAAATGACAATATGTGAAGTAAAAATATATATTGAATGATTTTTGTCACAAAAAGAAATATTGATGAGTTTAAAAAATAACAAATATGAAATACACAGTAAGAAAATCAACAAATTATAACAACAGCATCTTTGAGCTGTGGGGTGACCTCAAATCACTTTACATGGGTGTCATTGGGGTCTTCAGAGAGAACAGCAAGCTTATTACAAAAATAATGTCTGAAAAAAAACTTGGAATTGATAGAAACAATAATCTAGAGACCTAGAAAGCTCAATGAAACCACAGGAACATGAAAAAAAAAAAAAACACACAACAATGCATCTCATAGTTTAACTGACCTTCAGAAATTATAAAGAAAAAAAGTCTTAAAAATGGCAAGAAAGGAAAAAGAAAGATAAGCTATGACACCTCCAAAAAAAGAGATTTAAGAATTACAACATAGTTCTTCTCAGAAACAATGTGATCAAGAAGGGAACAAGACAACATCCATAAAGTTCTGACATTAAAAAAAGATATAAATTATAATGCTATCCCTAGCAAACACAGACATTTAGAAATAAAAATAAAGACATTTTTAAAAGATATGCAAACACTGAAAGAAGCCCCACATATGAGAAATATTTTAAAAATTCTTTAAACCACATTTAAATGCCACACGTTGGAATAAGGAGTCTAAGAAATGGTGCCTGCCTCAGTAAATATGCATATTTTTATTATTAGAAAATCTCTTTAAGGTCACTTGATTATTTAATCAAAAATGGAATACATTGTCGGGTTTGTAACAAGTTTATGAGTAAAATGAAGGATAAGAGCTGCATTATGCCAAACCATGGATGATCTCACAATATTGATACTGAGGCACAGAGGCCAGACAAAATTTCATAAAGTAGGAGTACATTCATATAAAACTGTAGACAATGCAAGCTTATCTGCAGTGACAAAAAGCTAATCGTCAATGCCTAAAGATTGAGTAGGGGGAGAGAGCACCAGAGGGGAAGGAGGTCAGAGTTAAAAAAGGGTATATTGAAACATTTGAGAATGATGGAAATATTCATTATCTTGACTGTGGTGATGGCTTAATGGATTATATAATTGTCAAAACCTACCAAATTGTACACTATAAATATACAGAGTTCAGTAACGGTATATGTCTATGTCTCTGTATGTATCAGCAAACCTTTTTTTATTTTTATTTATTTATTTTTTAATAAGAAAGGTTGGAAATGACAGATATTTTATATGACTCATTTCCCTTTTGGTATATTCATATATCTGGTAGAATCTCTATTGTCAGGAGAAAAAAAAAAAAGATCAGAAAGCACAAGGTGCTTGGTGTAGAGCTGAGCACTAAATAAATATTAGTTAAAATAAACTAATGACAGAAAATGCCTAAAAGGTAGTCCAGGGATCTCACCTTCTCTAATCTTATTGAGATGAATGTTTCAGTATTTAGCTCCATTAATCCAATAATTATTAAGCAGAACCTGCCACTATTTCACCTTCTTAAAATAGTACTGCTATACAGCCATCAAAACTGCCTATTGTCTTTTTGATACACTGTTTTATTTGTAACCATTACTTACCCATTGTTGAATGTTTTCAACTTAACCTACAAGGTTATGGTCACTTGACGTTAGGCCTCATGCCTCTTATACCAGTGGTCCCCAAATTCTTTGGTACCAGGGACAAGTTTCATGGAAGAAGTTTTTTCCATGAACGGGGATTGGGGGATTGGGAGAGGAGGCAGAGCTAAGGTGGTCATTCTGTGCTGCCTGGTTCCTAACAGGTCACAGACAGGTACTGCTCTGCGCCTGGGAAGAGGGGACTACAAGATCTAGACCTCTGCAACTTGGGACTAACGTTTTCTCGTAAAATTAGAGAGGTGCTTATTGGAAAATAATCAAATATGTTTTCACCTTGTAATTTAACAAACGAATTATGATGAAAATCTTTACATTAAAGTACATGATTTTTGGCCTGGCACTTGTGGCTCAAGTGGCTAAGGCGCCAGCCACATACACCTAAGGTGGCGAGTTCAAATCCAGCCCGGGTCCGCCAAACAACAATGATGGCTGCAACCAAAAAATAGCCGGGCATTGTGGTGGGCGCCTGTGGTCCCAGCTACTTGAGAGGTGGAGGCAGGAGACTCGCTGGAGCCCAGGAGTTGGAGGTTGCTGTGAGCTGTGATGTCACAGCACTCTACCCAGGGGAACAGCTTGAGGCTCTGTCTCAAAAAGGAAAAAAAAAAAAAGTACATGATTTCTAGCTGATAAAAGATTCACAAACAAGCATGGTAAAAACTGAGAGGCAATTTGTTGGCCCTCTGTTTAGTCCGTGGTGGAAATACAAGGCGGTATTTTTTCTTCTTGGGTCTGGTGAAAACATCTTTAAAAAGACATGATATTTGAGCTCAGTCTTTAAGCATGGATTTGTGTCTGCCAGGGAGAAAAACAGAAATGACCATTTTAGAAAAATAAATAAATGTATACACATAGTATAGCAACTGCATATTTTGCATAATGAGCGGAAATGCAGCCAAAGTTGAGATTGTAGAGGTATTTTAGACACAGATTATAGAGTGTCTTAAAACCACAATGAGGAGAAGGATTAAACCAGACACCTAGCATTTTACTAAGCCCCATGGCATGAATAGATTACTCGCTCTTTTCAGATTGTTCTTGCCTTGTTACCATCGTCCACAATTTCGTCTGAAATGTAAATTTATGTTTTTCTATTCTTCATAGGGAAACATTATCTAAGCCACTTAGAAAACACCTTCAAACCTTAAATTCTTCTAAACATTTTGCAATATACGGCCTTAGTTTCTGCATATCCCCTAAACT
Source organism: Otolemur garnettii (assembly GCF_000181295.1). Lineage (NCBI taxonomy): Eukaryota > Metazoa > Chordata > Mammalia > Primates > Galagidae > Otolemur > Otolemur garnettii. The sequence goes on from NW_003852407.1 coordinate 21,551,773, forward strand.
TATTCAATCATTCATGTGGTTTAGGTCACAGGGACTAAGTTGTCGTCTAAATTGGAAAGACGTATTTCTGACAATTTTCTCCTTGTCCTCTTCATCTCAGTATCCATAAGGCCTTTTACATTTCAAAGGAGCTAGGATAATATTAATTTTAGAATTAGCATATGATAATAATAGCAAATCATAATTATTAATATTAATCACCGTTCACTGAGCGCCAGCCCTGTGAGAGATTTAAGGTGAGGTTCTTCGTGTGTTTCATTTCCTTTAATCTAACCAATGAGGTTTCCACTTTACCAATATGCAAAATAAAGCATCAAATGGTTAAGGTCATGTAGACAGAGATTTGAGTACAGCTCTCTCAGATTCTAAATGTAATAGAACATAAGGTTAATGAAATTACTGGTACCCCATGAAACCAAAATAACTTCAATAGTCTCAGGATGTAATTTAGACTCTGAAAAGAATGTAATAATATGCCCAATTACTATTAACATTAAAATGGGAAAAGAATTCTTATTGTTAAATAGTCTGTTATGCATCTAAAATTTGATCTGCATAGACATTTTAAAAACAAAGTATACAAAAATAATAATATGAATTCAAATGTTAAGTGCTTCTGATTCTAATGGAAACACTCGAAGTTGTTAGGGATTCTTGAATGAATATCTATAAATTAGACATTTACATAAAAGAGGTTTTCTGTTTGAAGGCATGTAATTTTGAATCAGCAAAGTGTGTATGTTAGTATTCATGTATAATGAGGTAAATTGAAATGCTGTTACCTGTAAGAACAAGATCTGTCATCTCCCAAGACTCAAACGTAACCCACATAAAAAACATTTAATTGAGAAAAGCAAATAGTAACAGTGTGTTGCTGCTTTTGTGTGCTTCGTATGAGATAAAATGGCAGAGAATAAAGATCTTAGCAATTCATGGGCGATGCTTGTGGCTCAAAAGGGTAGGGAGCCAGCCCCATATGCCAGAGGTGGTGGGTTCAAACCTAACCCCAGCCAAAAAAAAAAAAAAAAGATTTTAGTGATTCAACTTCTAACGACTTTAGTGACAGATACAACTCTAAAATCCCACATGGCATCATGAAAGTGTATCCCATGTGTGCTATAGTCACATGCTCAGTGTACAGACAAAAACATACTATTAGCTGTCAGCACGGAAAACCAAATATGAATGTGAATGAACACAGCTCACTGTGCCTTGACTTTTAGAACAGCATCTGGACACACCAGCACGTTTTAGAATCTGACTTTATATAACATTAATAATGAATCATAACACAAAATTATGGTGAATTATAAACTCCTTACTTCATACAAAATAAATATTAAGACCCATAGAATTTTTTTTAAAGAATTCAATAATAATTAGAATATTAAAACATCATTAGTATCTTTGTTTCTGACCAAAGTTATCAATTAACTGGTACATGCAAAGCTTTTATTTATTTATTTATTTATTTATTGCAGTTTTTGGCTGGGGCTAGGTTGGAACCCACCACCTCCAGCATATGGGGCCAGCGCCCTCCACCTTGAGCCACAGACACCGCCCCCTGCAAAGCTTTTAATGCAAAGTAATTTAGAGGGTGTAGGAGGAGTTCCAGAACACAAATGGAAGGAGCTGAGTATGCAAAGCATCCTTATTCTAAATTAAAAAATATGTCTTTCCTTTAAAATATCAAATTTAATACTTTATCCTAAAATGTATCTTCTTTACTTCTAGAGTTCACATTTAATTATTCCTTTCACTAGAAATACAATATTACTTTATTACTTTATTTATTTAGACTGAATCCTCATAGCAACCTCAAATTCTTAGACTTAAGTGATCCTCTTTCATTAGCCCCCCCCAATACCTGGGAATATAGGTTCCTGCCTCAATGCCCAGGACATTTTTTCTATTTTTAGTAGAGCTGTGGTCTCCATCTTCCTTAGGCAGGTCTCTAATTCCTGACCTCAAGCAATTCACCCTCTTCTGCCTCCTAGAGTACTAGGATTACAGGCCTGAGATTATTTTTCTATTGAATCTGAAATTCAGGTCAGAAAATTGCTATTTTCATGTAAGTTCAGAAATTGACTCTCAAAAGTTGAAGCTACTCAGTGCATTTTGACCATAATGTTTGTAAAAACTACAAAATTTACATATACTACATTTGGAAATATACTAATAGATAAAGTGAATATCTCCATGCCCTTAATTCTTTACATTTCTTTTTATTTGTCATTTACCAAGCAGTTTTGCCTACCTACCTGCGTTCCTCCTGAGACCATTCCAGTGACAGCCTGCTGAATAATAATCTAAACCATGGAGACAAATCCGCCCATTGATCCCACATGAGGACAAACCACTTACTCATCAAACATATGAATAAGTCTAGATGAGCCCAGACTAAACTGCCAAGCTGAACACTTATGAATTAAATGAAGATTTATTGATTTAAGCCACTGAGACTAGGCTTGATTTATTGAGCATATGGTACCAATGAACCATTGATCCACAGGACTTTCTTTTCAGTTCACTTTTAAACTTATGTTCTAGATATATTACTGAAAGGGGATCTAATATAAAGATTTAAAATTTAAATTTCATGTTTTTCCATATTTTAACAATTACAGAATATTCATGAAACTAAAGAAATCTGTGGTTTTGTACCCAGATAGGTGTTCAATCATAGGGTACTCGGTCCATTTAATTAGCATGCTGTCTTAGCACACTGACATGGAAAATAGCATACTACCCCACCAAGGCTAGATCTTTTCTTTTTTTTTTTTTTGTATTAAATCATAGCTGTGTACATTAATGTAATCTTGGGCCACAGTGTGGTGTTTTCATATACATTTTGAAATACTCTCATCAAACTGGTTAACGTAGCCTTCGTGTCATTTTCTTAGTTATTGAGTTAAGACATTTATACTCTGCTTTTAGAAAGATTCACTTGTACCATTGGATAAACCATAGAGGTGACCTATTTTCAGAGCAATTCTTCAAATTTACTCATAGTCATTGTTCTATGAGTCAATTGTTCGTAACATTTAGAATAAATATTTTGTAGTTTGAGTCAATGCACTGAGATTGTTAAGAAGTACTAGATCTTTCTAACTAATTTTCTAGGGTAGCTTGTCCTTACAAAGCTTGATGAACATAGACGCTCCAAGAATGCACAATCATTTAACCCATAATAAGCAGGGGTCTTCAAACTATAGTCCATAGAGCAAATCCTGTCTTCCATTTGTTATTTGTTTGTTTTAAATAAAGCTATATTAGAACAGAGCAATGTTGATTCATTTAAATATTGTCTTTGGTTGCATTCATGCTACTGGGTCAGAGATGAATTATAGCAACAGAAAATAGGCACCTGTGGCTCAAAGGAGTAGGGTGCCGGTCCTATATGCCAGAGGTGGTGGGTTCAAACAGAGTCCTGGTCAAAAACTGCAAAAAAAGAAAAAGAAAATATATGGGCCCACAAAGCCTAATTTTTTTTTTACTATTTTTACAAAAAAAGTATTTTTTTACTTTACAGAAAAAAAGTGCTAAAACCTGATTTGCAATACAACTATTTATTTTCTTCATTTTTTTTTTAGTTTTGAATATCAACAGATCATGCCTCTATTCTATTTTCAACTGATTTTAGTGAGGTTTGTTCATTTCCATGTGTTTTGATGGTACGTTTTCTTTCATTTATATGCATGCAAGTAAATAATAAGGTCAAATGAATAAGTGACAGAAAAGAGTGTCTTGCGTCCATGGAAAGTAGACCTGTTCCAGGTGAATAATTTGAATATTTACAACTCTCCATAACTTGACCCAGACTCATTACTGTTATCTGTCACTATACTACGTTTGTTCATTACTGTCCATTAACCTTGCCATGCTTTCAAATTCAGAACCCTCAGAGAAAAGTTCTTCTGTTAAGTTTTTATCATCCCCCTTCTCTTTCACTTCTCATTCTGAAACATTTTTTTGAAAAATTCAAGAACATGTAGAAGCATCAATTTTTTAACTAAATGTATCAATATAGAAATTTCACTCTTCAGGCAGCGCCTATGGCTCAACTGGCTAAGACGCTAGCCACATACACCTAAGGTGACGGGTTTGAATCCAGCCCTGGCCC
>NW_003852407.1:21556125-21565013 GCF_000181295.1 Otolemur garnettii
AAAAAAAAAAAGAAAAGAAAGAAATTTCACTCTTCAAATGCCAATTACATGTTTAACAAAATTTTATAATTGTTATGTTTGTTTCTTATGCTGTATTTTAAGAATAACTGATTTTATAAGCAAATATAAATAATCCAACTGTAATTTCTTCATATTTTTACATTTTCAAGAAATAAGCAAATAGTATTTAGTAACCTTAAATAAATACTGAATATTTGAATAAATAAATGTCCAAAGTGTTCAGATCAATATATTCAAAGTTTTCAAAGAGTTTGGATTCAAATCAAGCACTAGCATTGAAAGATTTGAAAACAAAAGCTACAAGGAAAAATAAGATAGTTTAAAAATTAAAATTACAGAAATAAAAGATCTAATTAATAGAACTAGTGATAAAAAATATAAAATTGTTAGATCTGAGAAAAAAATGAATCAATTTGTTATAGTGAACAAATATCAATTAAGATCAAAAACTCTGATGTATACAATAATGTATCTCTTAATAATTGTATATGTCTCAATACTTACAGGAGCAATTTCTAACATTACACAAGTCTGTTTGAAGGTAATTATTTTTTAGTCATTTTAATTTATTTGACATTACAAAGACATAGTAAATCTAACATATCACGTAGACAGAATATATCTAAAAACAAGGAAGTTTTCTTCAGCTACTCCTGATTAACAGGGAAATTTTTGTGATACAGTCTCATAATGTCATATCAAAGTGGCATGCAATTGAAAAGAATTTATATGCAGACTAAATTTAATACACAAAATATATGAGGTTTTTTTTAAGTTGAAAAATGTTGAAATTTTATTTAGTCAAGACAAAAATATTACTCAAACACTTATTTTTTAAAAAAGGAAAACCAAATTTACATGTTTATACCATGTGATCATAACCTTTTAAACATAAAAGCCTAAGTATCACAAGGAGAGAACTATGGTTTTCTGATCTCTTCAAAGTGTGGCTAAAATTGCCTTAATAACAGTCTCTGCTGAGGCATCTATGTCCTTAAATAATGTTTTTATAGCATGTTTTTAAATATGAGCAGAGTGGATTTTATAATTTTGTATTAGATACCAAACAAAAATTGCAAAGACACTAAAATTGTTTTATGTGGTTTCGTATTTTGTGCAAATGTTCTAATGAAATTATGCATATTCCTATTTTGAAATCTTCTAAAAACAAAATAACTTTGAATAATTATTATCATTAATGGCACTGGTCCAGAAATTAATTTTGATATTCCTATTATTTGAGAGACAATGCCCAGAAAATAGGAGTTAATAGAATAAAGTTGAATGGATAATTGAACTATTAATAAAGTATCCAGCTTTTGTATGCTTCCTCACAATAAACAAAATTAAAAAACAAGTGTATGGCAGACAGCCTAATATTCTATCATATTTTTAAAGCCAGAAAATTTCAAAATCATGAAAAGTCTGGAAGATGAGATATTGTGAAATTCAATCATCTTGGTTGTAATAAATACAGGCAGAAATAAACTTGGAATAAAATTTTAACTTTTGAAAATTTTGAAATTGTCTTTTACTTTTATTTATAAATATTAGTTGTCTATTTTTTGTGACTTTGGGAAAAATAAGAATTTAACTGATGACTTTACACTGAACCTCAGAATCAAAGCATTCTATAATAGACATACTCTTATTTCACAATGTGAATGCTATCTTCATTCATTCTTACAAGATTTTTGTTTCTAATTGTGTTCTTAAACATTGTTATTGTTATTGAATTTTTAGCCTTTTTAATTTGTGGAGGCAAAAAATAGAAGCCTAATAAACACATGTATATGTAAAAATAAAATAAAATAAAATTTTAACTCTGTAGGACACAAGGCTGATTAGTAAGTACCTGAAAACACCTCGAAGAGCTGAAATTGAATTGCATAAGAAGAAAAAATGAACAAGACAAAGAGGGAAAATATAAGACATGATGCTTGTCCATCTCTGAGAATGAGCTTCATGTACTTCAAACAAATGTCAAAGACTGAGAAGAATTTATAAATTAAATTTGAAAATGTTAAAGTCTAATATTAAACAGAGCAACATAGCTATATGTTCAATCTTCTCAAACCATACAAGTATATTTAACATTCTTCTGGAAGGTAGACATTCTGTGAATGAAACAAATCATTTCAGCCTTTGGTAAGTTTCATTACCTGCTTTAAATACCCCATGGAATCAAGAATAAGTCAATTTGTTCTGATTTTGACTTAAAATTATTTTATAGATTATCATTTCTTCTGTTACCTAGGTTGATTTCCAGAATTCCCTGAGATGAATGACCTAGGTTTTACTCTAACTGGAGAGATACTTAAGGATCTCATTTTACTAAAGGTTCTTTTCTTTTTTTTTTTTTGCAGTTTTTGGTGGTGGCTGGGTTTGAACCTGCCACCTCTGACATACTGGGCCGGTGCTCTACTCCTTTGAGCCACAGGCACTGCCCAATAAATGTTCATTTTAGTAGCCAAAGAGCAAGAATAAAACTTTATATATATTGAGGAAAATCACATGGTCGGATCAAAATGTGTCATAGACCTGCAATCATGGTTGTCTTAATTTTCAGTATCTTTCATTTTGGATGGCTCTGCAGAAAGATCTTTAGTTTTAAGGCTTCTTTGATACTATGTGCAGAGAAAAGATGTATGAAATGATTGAACAGTAGTCTTTAGAAGGCACTTACTCTACATTTCACATAGGATGGAATTTAAACCAAGTCAAGCACAAAAGCAGTCATAGAGAGGTACTAAAATCCCAATATATCTCAATTTAAGTTGATTTTTTTTATTATAACACAATCATAGAATGAAATGTTGAACCCACAAAAGAAAAATATGTTGAACTCTTAACCGCCAGTACCTATGAATGTGAGCTTATTTTGAAATAGACTTTTTGCAGATCTAATCAAGTTAAAATAAATTAATTAGAATAGGCCCTAATCCAAAATGACTGATGCCTTTATAAGAAGAGCAACATGTTCACCCAGAGAATGGTGTTAATATGACAAAGGTTAGAGCAATGCTGCTTTAAGCCGAGAAATGTCAAAAACTGAGAGCCCCTGCCAGGCAGAAGGGAAATAGCAAGGGTGGGCTCTCCTCTATAGTTAATAGAGAGCACATGGTCCTCTGGACACCTCACTCTGGGGCTTCGGCCTTTCAGAACTAAGAAATAAGAAATTTCTATTAGTTAAGCCACACATTTTTTGGTATTTTATTATGACTATCCTATGCAACCAATATAAATTTTGGTACCATAAAGTGGGGTGCTATTCTAATAAATACCTAAAATTTTAGAAGCTTACTTGGAATAGGATAATGAGTAGCTACTGCAAGAATCTTGGGACACTTATTAGAAAAAGTCTAGATCACCCTGAAGATGCTGTTGGTAGAAATGTGGCCATTATAAGTAAATCTGTTGTGGTCCAAAAACAAAAACAAACAGACAAAAACAAAGGAAAGCGATAGAGAAAGCATCTATCATCTTAAAGAATACATATGTTTTATGCATAGAATGTTTCTAGAAATATGAACACTCAAGGTGCTTCTGGTCAGGTCACAGGCAAAATGAGGAACACGTTATTGAACATGGGAGGAAAGGTAATCCTCGTTATAAAATGTCAGACAACTTAGGCGAAATGACTTCTTCTATTGAGTGGCAGTTACAATAGAATTTATAAGCAATATACTTTAGTATTAAACCAAGAAATTTTTCAAGCAAAGTACAGAAGATGCAGCTGTGTTTCTATTTTCTGCTCATAAGAAGATACGAGAGGAAAGGTTAAATGGGAGAAATTGTTAAGTAAAAAGAAAAAAGCCTTCTTAGCCTATTCAGACAGAGTTCTCTGCAATCAGAGCCATGTGGATGGCGAAACAAACTTTTGACAAAGAGATAAGGTATGGGATTCATTTTTCCAATCAACCTTCTCAACAAAAGCCAGAAATAGAGATACAATTATTTAGGAAAGATCTATGAAGAATTATCTTGTCTGATGGCTTGAGCCTTCATGAATTGCAGTTGAGTCTAACAAATTTTTCAGAATTTTATGCCCTTGAAAACACTGCCAGCCCTGAATGAAAAAGACAGTGATGGGACAAAAGGAAGTAGAATTACTCCTAAATCAAGACAATGAATGAATTGGCCTTAGCCAAGAAGACAGAGGCATCACCCAGTTAAGTCGAGAGGACAGAGCCTCAATTCTCAGGTCTGGAAATATCTGGAAATATATGGCCCCATGCATGTAACCAGTGTTATCTGGTTGAAAAACAACTCTATACCAGAACATCTTCCATTTTCTCCCTTTCAGAATAGGAATCTCATCCTGTTTATCTCATCATTGTATCTTCAAGGCGGATAACTTGTTTTCTGTGTTTCCCAAGCCCATTGCTGGAGAGAAATTTTGCTCCAAGACAAATCATATCTCAAACCCCTCTGTACCTGACTTTTTCAAATTATTAGATGAGATTTGTGATTTCTGTTGGATAATAGTAGCTTATATTTAGATAACGTTTTTCGCTTAGAGTTTATGAGAATGGCTTAAGAATGGCTTAAGATTTGGGGGCCATCAGCATGGAGTAAATGTATTTTGTATGTGGGAAGCACATAAATTAATTTTAGCCCATTTGTCCTCATTTCATTTTTTTTGCCTCTCTAAATGTATTTATTATTAACTAATTCCAAATTTTCTTCCAAAATAAACAATCATTCTTTAAATGCATTCAACAACATAAGAGTGTAAAAGATTCCTTTAGACATGAAGCCTACAGTCCTTTGCCCTTTCTTTCCTGGTTGTATTATTTGCCATCTGGATTTTCTGAACAGCGCTGTTTTTGAATTTTAATTTATCTATATCATGGAATTCCTTATTATTGGATCCCAGTTTTGGGATTGCTGTGGTGTGAATATTTGTGTGCCCCCCAAATTCATATGCTGGAGCCTAATCACCAGTATGATGATGAATAGATCACAAAGGAAGAGCCCTCATGAATAGGTGTCCTTATAAAGGAGACCCCAGAGACCTTGCTTTCCCATCTACCACATGAAGGTACAATGAGAATACACTGTTCTAGGAACCAGGAAATGAGCTCTCAAATGACACCAAATCTGCCAGCTCTTTATCTTGGACCTCCCGGATTCCTGAACCATGAGGATCCAATTTCTCTTGTTTACAAAGCACACAATTGATGGTGTTTGTTATAACATCCAGACAGACTAAGGCAAAGATTCCAGTCTTGCTCTCATTTACACTTTCATTCTGGCACATCCTTTTTCTGGAGTACCTTCCAGTAGCTTCCAGAGAAAGGAAGAATTGTGGATGAATCAGCCAAACTGAGAACAGTGAAACCAAAGTATTTCACATGAAGAATTTTCATGAAGGTTTTTCATGAAGGTTTTTCATGAAGGTTTTTCACATGAAGAATTCTTTTACAGGGCTCAAACTCTCCACATCTGTAGGAAATGATGGAGCACTCTCTGTGGGCTGGAGTTCCTGCCTCTGGCCTCAAGTCACTATAAGTCAGCAGGATTGGTAGCTGGGAAGAAAAGCTGAATGCTCAGAAGAGCAAGAAACCCACAATGACAATTGGAACCTGGAAGGATATAATGGAACTGTCCTTCATCCCTTTAAAACATGATCCTGTGGGGTGGCCAGAGGGAGGCATTGATACAGGGGACTGGAAGGCCAAGGACAGGATGTCTATTGTGGTTAATAGAAACCTGAAGCTATATAAAAAAGGAAATCTTGGAAAAATTTGAGATAGACATTGACTATTAGAAGAGACAAACATGAGCATTCACATCCATAATAAAATCTTTACCCTCCAGGATGCAGGCCCCGTTTATGTATTTATTTATCATCTGTCACAGCTTTTAGGAGTGATGCCATTTTACTGGACATGGGCATGGCACACATACATATAGTGGGGAACATGTAAACTATTTTGCTTCTTTCTAAAGCTATACTGCTTTCATATAAGGGCAAATTCAGTCTGATTGTCTCCATGCCAGCCAATTTAAATTATTCTTACATTTTATATAACTTAAGCCATTCTGTGAGAGCTCTTTGGCTTAAAAAAAGTAAGACTTATTCATTTGGAGTAAATGTTTTGCGGAAGCTGAATTTGAAGTTAATAGAGTAAGGAATACTTGAAATTTCAGACCCATAACAAACCCGTGCTTATCAGAATCTATTGCTCCATGTAGAGTTTCAGTTTAATGAGCATACTAACGTTTCAGCGTCCCTTACACTCCAAACAAAGTTCTCAATAATTAAGTATAATTGGCAATAGAAATAAAATAAGCAGATGAGAATGACTCTGCATTAGACATTGGCAGCCGGCTCTGTCAGTATGTGCTGGAAAAAAGGAAGGGAGGATGAGGATTTAAATTAGCAACCCAAACTGGTCAATTGGGTCCTTATGATTTTTCCTTTTTTTCACATTCTCTGCTACGGCTTCCATTTTAAAATTTCTCCTATTGCTGACCGTGCACTATTCTGGGATTAAATAGCATACAAATTATGACTCTATTTAATGGCTATGTACTGTCATTGTCTAAGCGTCAACTAGCTTTCGCTTGTAATGTTTAAGCAGTCACCTCATTTTGAACACCCTACATACTAGAGAGAACTCCTGTTTATTGTGTTTCCAATACAGTATCATTAAACACACCATGATGTCATTGGGCAGTTTTAATTGTCTAAAATCAATTTTCAAATTGTCATATTGTTGGGCTTTATTTTATATTAAGGCATTTAGAAAATAGAAACATGTTTTTTATCTCTAAAAGACCATGTTAAGAATGCTATCACAGTCATTTAACTTGATTTAAAATGAAATTAGATATGTTTCTGCATTAGATTCATTTCTTAGCACCTTATTGCCATTTTCATTGAAAATATTTTGGCATTCCAGCATGAATGATTTTTTTTTTTTTTGCATTCTTTCCAATACTTAATGAATATACCTATATATACAAGTACATACATACTCACAGGCACACAGCCACTACTATGCACAGTGTGCATGCACTCAAGCACACACCAAAAATGCACCTCAAAAGGAATACACACAACACTAATCCCACCAGAGGGTAAACCTGAAGTAAAGTTTGATTTTCAAGTTTGGAGAAATCATGTCAACTACAAACCCAAGGAGTAAAAGAAAATGACGAAAAATACATTTGAAAGTTAGGGAACTATTCCTTTGCTTCTGGAACTTGATGTCAACTCTCTTCCCATTATAACTCTGTACCAATAGACCAATGCATCAAAATTGCATGTGAGTACTTGTTAAATATTCGATCCACAAAACTAATCAAGACCTTTTGAATGGTGTCTGCTACATGGCTTAGAAGTGCTTATCTTTCATAGCACTTCAGTTGCATACCCATTGGTGACAATTATTATAAGACAGTGTTGCTGCTACTTTCTCAAGGCAAGCATAATATGATTCTCTATCATTTCCGATTAAAAATATTTATTTACCATTCCTCTGAGGGAACAGTGACGAAGGAAGAAAAGACAGCAGGTGACATTTTATTATGTGATATGCAAACTTCTTTAATTCAGGGTTGTGTGAATGGTGTAGAGTAGTAGGAAAGTAGAGAGAAAATAAAAAGACCTCTATGAGGTTGAAATATTACTTTTATATGTATTTTATTCATAGAATGTCAGAGAGGAAGGCAAAAGAGATAGAACTATCTCAGATCATTATATTATATTTATTTATTTTTTATTATTAAATCATAGCTGTGTACAGTAATGCAATCATGGGGTACAATGTGCTGGTTTTACATACAATTTGAAATGCTTTCATCAAACTGGTCAACATAGCCTTAACGGCATTTTCTTAGTTATTGTGTTAAGACATTTATGTCCTACACCTAGTAAATTTCACATATACCCTTATAAGATGCACCAGAGGTGTGGTCCCAGCAATTATATTTTTGCTGAATTGATGAGGATTTTATTTGGATTTATATACATCAAACCATCCCTTAAATCTTGAGATGAGAAGAAATAAGCTGAACCGAATACAGAGAGAAGGAAAAAAAAATAGTAAAACACTTAACATCTCATCTCTCAAGATGTGTGTTCATTTAAGAAATATTCATTGATCTCTTTTCAATATACCACGCACATACATACCACATTAAACAAAACAAAATCCACACTTCATGGAGCTTATATTGCAGTAGAGAGAGCCAAGCACAAAGTAAATGGATAAAACATGAAAAAGTGGTAAGTGTTATAATAAAAGAATAAATGGGTGAAGGTACAGAGTGAGCATAAGAGTAGAGGTACTATTTTAAATAAAGGAATCATGGAATCAATCACCAAGACAGTAGCACTGAGCATAGAAAGGCCTAAATGGGTAATTATGCAAACAGTAGAAATTTCTGAAAAAGAAATATTTCTAATCAAGGTAAAAACAAATGCAAAGTTCTAAAGTGGAAGCTTACTTAACGTGCATTAAAACAAAGAGGCTGATGTGGCTGGAGTGAAGTGAGAGAAAAGGGGCTACGAAGATATATTCCGAGAAGTGTGGGTTTGGGAACTACAAATTTGTAGCTCATTTGGGACTATATGTGTGATACCGTGTTATAAATGGGTAACATCTGCACAAGTTACTTCCAGTCAGATGCAAGTTCTTGCAGGAATTTCAGTAGGAGGATGACACGGCCTGCCGAATGCTTCACAATGGAGACTTTTAGTTGTCCTTTTGATGACAAACTACACATGGGAACAGGAAGAAGCAAGGAGATCATTAGGAGATTGTAATGATTCAGGAGAAGAAAATAGCAACCCAAAGCAATGTCCTGATAGTAATAGAAATATGGTGAAGAGATTTGAGATTATATATTTTATA
>NW_003852407.1:21565996-21573078 GCF_000181295.1 Otolemur garnettii
AAAAAAAAAAAAAAGCCACAAACCACCCCATTAAAACTTGGGCTAAAGATATGAATAGGTGATTTTTAAAAGAAGTTAGATAAATGGCCAAAAATATATGAAAAAATTCTCAACATCATTAATCATCAGGGAAATGTAAATTAAAACCACAATTGAATATCATGTCATCCCAGAAAGAAGGGCTTTTATTATAAAGTCCAAAACAATGGCTGCTGGTATGGATGCAGAGAGAAAGGAATGCTTAAACACTCCTGGTGGGACTGCAAATTACTACAACCTTTATGGAAAACAGTATTCAAATTATGCAAAGAATTAAAAGTAGAAATACCATTTGATGCAAGAATCCCATTAACTGGGTATCTACCCAAAGGAAAATAAGTCATTTTCTCCATAAGACACCTGCACTTGGATGTATATTGCAGTACAATTCACAATTGCAAAAATGTGCCATCAACTCAAGTGCCCATCAATTCATGAGTGGACCAATAAAATGTGATACATGTATACAATGTATACAAAATAATACAAAAGGATAAATCAATACCTTTTGCAATAATTTGGACAGAACTGTATACTATTATCCTAAGTTAAGTATTTAGAGAAACAAAAACCATATGTATTCACTATTAAATTGGAGCTATCCAATGACACACATGTACACAGATGAAAGCAACATTCAGTTGAAATTGAACAGGGAGGAGGAGAAAGGCAAGGATGGCCAAAAACCCACGTAACAGATACAATGAACATTGTCCATATGATGGGCACACTTATAACCCTTACTCAAGCATAGAAAAGTAATCTAGGTAACCCAAATAATTTTCACCCCTGTAATATTTAGAAATAAAAACAAAAATGTATGCTCCAATTTCCTATGAGATGATGCAATTAGCAAGTGACAGGTTAGCTGTACAGAATATTTTGTTCAGGTATAAAGAAAGTTTTGGAAGAAGATATATTTTCTATTTGATATGTCAAAAAAAAAAAAAAGCTAGCCAGGTAATGATCAAAGGAGAAACATATCAAATAAAGCAAAACACTGGTATCAAATCCTTACTGCTGTAGCTCACAAAATGTGTATAAAAAGAGAAAAAAGGTCAACTCAGCTCCAGCTTAGAAGAAAAGTGGAGAGTAATAGGAGACAGTATCACATCTACAAGGAGGTGCCAGATCAGACCTGTTGACGATGGAAAACAAGATTAAGTTTCTTAGTGCTATGACAAGTCTTGAGACCATTTTAAAACATGATAGTGAAATGATCTGATTTATAACTTTTATCAACAAATGTACACCTCAGCTAATTGGGAAGAATGGAATTTAGGGAAACAAAAGAGGAAGTAGGTAACTTAATAAAAGAAATATCAAAGAGGCTAAGATTTCAATAGCATCGTAAGTGTATTATATTATCTATAATATTTTACATATATATTTTAAAAGAATCTATATCCATTTATTGATCTATAATAAATGTATAATACATGACATTTATTTATGTACACAAATGTACATACATACATCTCTACAGTAGAATGTCTGTAAGTTGACCACCCAAGGGACTGAGCAACAGTCAACATAGGGAGGTGGTCAGTACAAGGAACTAGGTCTACTGTGCTGACGCGTACATGCGGTGCTCATCTGGTCTATGGAAATTAGGTCCAGTTAAGAAGCTGGCCAGTGTAGGGAACCCCCTATGGGGGTTCTACTTTATATATGAGTTAAGAGGAGGATTAGTGATTGCCAAAATTGAATGCTACACACCAGCAAAAAAATGTCAGTGCTCCTTAAATATTTAATGTTCCACCTTACATTGGAAATATACAATAATGTTGGGAATATACAAGTTTGTTTGGCCAACTGATCAGACTACAAATGATGTGCAGCATATTGGGTTTGTGTTGAGCAAGTGACCATAACGGACCTCTATTACTTTTATCCATAACCATGACAGCCTCAGAGGAGAGGTTACTTAAATCAGTCAAAGCTCATCATGTTGTGCTTAATGGTAAAAGCTGATACAAATTTGTGCATATACTATTACTCAAGACACAGAAAAGTGCTTATAGTCAAAATAACTGAAAGGAAGTACATCAAAATGTGATCTACGCATCTTGCTGGACAGATGATTTTGCCTTCTATTTGCACATTGTTCATTATTCTGTTTATTTTTATATTTTTTGGCATGGTGGAAATTACATTTGTAGTAAACCATCTATATTTAATGAGAGTATAAATAAAATTAACAGCAATTCTTGAAGAAGGAGAACTGTATTTGCCTCCTTTGTTATAACTAGCTACAATCTCTTGAGTTAATCACTTAGTTTCTTGAGCTTCATTGCTCTCATTGTGAATTGTGAAAGTGAGAATACCATTTTACCCGACTAAAGGCAGGAGCCTCACATAGATCACCTTTTAGGAACCAGTAAGCCATGTGTCTTTGTGGCTAATTTATATAATTTTAAGCCTCCTCTTTGTGCTTGAATTCTCTTATGAAATTACAGGAGCTACTGCACTAAATCTCACACTCTATCTCCATAATTATGAATTTCTACATTATATACAGACACAATAATACAGACTCATTTTATAGAACTCACATCCACATTAGTTATATTGTGTTATATCTTTTCTAAATTCAATCCAGGTTCTTCATTTATATCCCTAGGGCAACACAGAACTCTAATAATGTGCTAATTAATGCTGGCTGTGTTTCAAAATGATAAAGTTTTATTTATGTACTATTGGTAAACCAATTTTTAACGAATAGCTAAAAGGCTTTCATGTATATTTAATGCACACACACTAACACATTCACATATTACAGAATTGTAAAACATCTAAGTTATTTAACCCAACGTTTGCAGTTGATCTTCAACTTTGTCGTCTGTGTATGTATATATACATATATATATATACTCTTAAGTGTGTTTGAGGTGCTTTCTGCTAGTAAAAATACTTGGTTTAAATTTCCACAGAGCCATTCCTTGCTCTTCTTGTATACAAGGGAAATGGGTGTTTCCCAGAATGCCCTGGTATATGGTCCCTAGATAGAATTATGAATCAGAGGCCACTGACATGATTAAAAGTCTGGAGAGAAGATGCAGTTGGTATGTTTTTCTCTATCTTTTTCTCTGAAAGCACCATACAGAGATAGGACTCCCTTTTGGCCCCCAGTTCCCAGTGCACAGGCCTAAGTTTTCATTTTGCAGTGATTGCCTTTGGTTCCCAGATTTTGCTAATTCACTTTCTTCATTTTATTCTCTAAACTAGAAGCATTTGTGATTTCTGGCCATTACCTGGAGATTGTCTCCTAGTCCTGTGTTTGCTTCACCATCTTTTAAGCATTGTATGACCAGTGATTCAAAATAAAATTGTTTTCATTGTCCTGGTTGAACTCACCAAATGAATATAATTCTTAGTACCTCAATCTCCCTGGAAGTTCCAAGATGCAATTATCAAACTTTTTTTTAATTTCTTTTGGTGTGAATGCAGTGATGACCTACTTTCAGACAGATAACTCAGTATAGGGGATACTATAATGTGTTCCACAGAGCCCTTCCAATATGGTGGACCCTATGGTGCATACCCCAGCTGCTAGAGATATTGTTGGGTAATTCTCAGCCCCATCCTGGTTTTCTTCAGTTATAGAGAGTTGTGAAATACTGCACAAGGTTACACTATTTCTATGAGCAGCTGACATGCAATGACTTATAAAATGATGTATTAGGTTATTAAGTGTGAGATGCCTGATATCCTTAAGTACTAACTTTGACAGTTGATACCACTGACATTTCACTTTGACACTTTTTTTCCTTTGTAAAGGTACATCCTATTCTTTCAAGTGCAGATTTTGGCTTTTGATTATCTTTCAAATTCTTTAGAGCAATTTTTGTAAAACCATGAATAATTAAAAAATGAATGTTATTTCTGAATATGAGTTCCACTGTGGAACCAATGCAGCACAGGCAGCTCCAAATACCCATAAAGTGTTTGGAAGAATGAAGCTAATGAATGCATGTATTTCAATGGTTTAAGAAGTTCCATTTTGGTGAATTTAATCTTGAAAAGGAGCCATGTGGGAGATCTGAGCCCGAGGTTGATAATGATGAGCTGCAAGCTACAGTTAAACCAAATTCATCTCAACTTACACATGAATAAGCAGCAGGGTTTGGCATTACTATTCAAACAATATTTGGCATATTTGACACAAATCAGCAAGGTAAAGAAACTAGACATAGAGGTTTTGCATAAATTCAATGAACATCACAAGAGAAATCGTCTTAAAGTTGATTTTTCTTTGCTATCAACACATAAAAGCAAACAATTTCTACACCATATTATTCTGTGTGATAAAAAGTAGATTCTTGTTGAGAATTGAAAAAGATTGGCACAATGACTGGATAAAGATAAAGAGCCAAAACATGGTCTCAAATTGAATATTAACCAGAAAAAACTAAGGGGGTCTGTTTGGTGATCCACCTTCATGAAACCTTGTAAATCGATTATAGTGGATGTCTGCTCCAACAACGTGGACAACATGATCAGGATGCTTGTGATTAAGCAGGTGAGACTGGTCACTAGAGGAAGGCCAATCCCCTTGTGAGACAGTGCTATCACACAATGTTTCTCTGACTACAAAAGCTGGACTTAGAAATTCTGTTATCCACTCCATTCACCAGAACTTGTGCCAACTTACTACCACTCCTTTTATTTCAAGGAAAAATATTCAATTCTCAACAAGCTGTAGTACACACCTTGTGCAATTTCAATGCCACTTGCTCTCTAGACTTATTTCTTTCTGGCATGCTGGAGCTACTGATGATGTGGTAAAATTATGTCAATAGTTAAGGCATACTTTTGATTAATTTACTATTCTTTCTTGAGATATCATAGACTGAACTTCTGATTCAAGTCAGACATTTCAGATTTAATGACTTAAGGCTTGGTCATCTGCTTCCAATTTAAAATAATTCTGAAGCACCATTCTAACTCCACAGGTCCACGTGTGGTTGAGCAAGGTTTAACTGGGTTACTTCTCTGTTCACGATATACTTCTGTCATTTTTATCCCCTTCTTTCCACAACTCTATATCTTAAAGACACTCCTTAATCAATATCCTTCACATAAATCTCTGCTCACAGTCTTTTTCTTGAATACCCATCATAAAACAAGATTATTTAAATTATTAATAAAATTTGATTAAGATGAAATCAAGATTGGGGTATATTAAGCAAAAGGTATATAATAATTATATGGTCACATCATAATGGTAATACAAATACTATGCTATAGGGTGGGTACTTCGGAATGAGGTAGAACTCTACAAGATTATTTTTACCTTGGAATATAAAATATTGGCTCAGAGAAGAGGGAGAGATTATGAAATCTATGGAAACCATGAGATACTATTGTTTCTGTGTCACAGAGCAACATGGTAAAGCATTAGAGCTCAAATCTAATTGTGTTGGTTGCGGAATTATAAAAGAAGATGAATGCACAACCTCAATGCATACTTTATATTGAGTTTGGGAATAAGTAAGGACTAGAAATTTCAGATGAGATTATTTGAGTAGATTAGAGACAATGTTAAATTTCCTTATATTCCAGAGACTTTCTGATTAATTTTCTTTCCCCTGTCTGCAGGAAATGTCCTTTGCTTAATTGAAGACTCAGTAAGGACTTCATTGTAGGACGGAAGTCTTGGGAAAAAGATAATTGTTACTTTACAGATTCATTCAGTAACTAATGTTACTTTCCACATTTCACCCAAATTTATAACTAGAGTTGGATACTGGCATGTCCCAGAGAAGGAACTGGAAGGTCTTCTCTAGAGCAGACAGCATATAATGCAAAGAATTGATGATTAACATTGGTACTTCTGAATGAGAGAAAGATGCATAGGCAAGTACGTTAGCACCAGTCTGTAGATGAAGAAGGGAGACGTGTAACAACTGATTGGGCCACATTCATATACATGACTGCACTTTGCCAAGTCTTCAGATTTCATATTCTAACTTACATAGGAAATGTTTTTAACTCATGCAGGAAGTAAGGGAATCTTTAAAAGAATAAGAATCCTTTTTGCATACATAAATTCTGAAATGAAGTTTTTTCTATTTAACTAAGAATATATTTCAGGACCTATTTACATTAAAGTTGACAAGTTTCATTTTTACTTACATAACAATCCCATGAGAGGAAATGTATCTCTATTGAAACATTCTCTTTATTATGGCATTGAGAAATACACTCAATCACAAACATGTTTATAAAGGTGATGATCTCGTCTCTGAGTAATTCTAGAAGTAATTGTTCCCTGAAAGGATGGAATTGATGTGGGGAAAGTGGCTTATTAAATTGGTATTTTTTCTTTTAAAGAAAGATTCTGTATTATAAACCAATGAAAGTCAAATAAAACATTTAATATTTAGATAAAAAGAAGTTATCATTGCAGAAAAGACATTGGGGATATATGGAAGTTCCTAATTAGTCATGAATCCTTAGCAGCGAAATAGGTATGCAGACTACTGAAATGTAACTTATAATTGGGGATGCTCTAGGTCTGGTGATTAGGACCTTGGCTTGAGTTTTGCAATAATTCTCAGAAAAAATATATTTCCTATTCATTACCCAGTCTCTCCCCACACACAGCCCCATAAATGAAGTAGAGCCTGAGGAAGAAGAGACATGAAATGATCACTTGTGTGTGTATGTGTACATGTGTGTATGCATATGTATGTGTGTGTGTGTGTGTGGTGTGTGCATGTGTGAATGTGTGGTGTGTGTGTGTGTATGTGTACATGTGTGTATGCATATGTATGTGTGTGTGTGGTGTGTGTATGTGTGTGTGTGTGTGTACTTTAAAGCCTAGCTACTTGTGGTCCTGGTGAGAGATTGAAAAACACGAGCACTGGGTGGCTGCTAATCTCTGGAGATACTAAAAGAAAAGTCTTTTTGTTCCAGTGATTATTTTGGTGTCTCCTTAAGATAGTTTGATAAATGAACTTTTGGTGCAAATCTATTTATAGAATAGCAGGTCTAGTGAGTATACATTCCCATCTAGTGGGGATTCCCAGGTCCTCAGT
>NW_003852407.1:21575060-21584085 GCF_000181295.1 Otolemur garnettii
TTTTTTTTTTTTTTTTTTGCAGTTTTTGGCCGGGGGTGGATTTGAATCCACTCTGGCATATGGGGCCCTAGAATAACTGTGATTGATAAACATCTGTAGGACACTCCATCTCAAAGCTAAAGAATATTAGTTCTTCTTATCAGCCCATGGAAAATTCTCCAAAATTGATCATATCTGAGGACACAAAACAAATTCGTTCATATTGATAGTACTTACCTAGAGGTTGTTATTTATTTTCTGTGGAGGTAGTGGATAATTATTTCATTGTGGGTCTGTTAAGTTTTCAGACATCAAGGAGATCCCTGTACTTGTGAGTAATCACGTAATAGGATTGATAGAGCTTAAGACAGTTTATATCATGAAACCTCAATAGAATCAAAAGAACTGAAACTTTACCTTGTATCTTCTCAGACCACCAGGCATTAAATTTGGAACTCAACTCCAACAAAAATGTTCAACCCCACACTAACACATGGAAATTCAACAACCTTATGTGAATGACAGTTGGATGCAGGAAGAGATAAAACAGAAAATCATTAACTTCCTTGAGCAAAACAACAAAGAGGACACAAGCTACACAAACTTGTGGGATACAGCAAGAACAGTCCTCACGACAAAATTTAAGAAAAAATGAATTGTTTATTAATTGTATGTAACAAAATTTTATGTAGAATTTTGTAAATATTTTGTAATAAACACTTTGTAAATAAAAATACATTTTGCTAAAATTTCCCTTTTGCCCTCTATCTAGTGAAGTTAGGGAAACATTTTATATTACTTCATAGATATCCTTTGAACAAATGATCCTGCAATTATACTTAGCTTCAATGTTACTAAATTAAGTTTTATCTTGATGTAATTTGAACATGATATATAAAATTATTTTCTCCTAAACATTAGATGTGCTATTTTAATTCCCTGAGATGAATAGTCTGTATGTCACATTTGGGTTCTGATTTCCTTACATGAATCAATCTGCCATAACTAGGAGCTAGTAATTTGTTCCTTCTTGGAGACTAAAACTTCTAGACCCTCAGAAACCAGAATGAAAGGGCCAAAAAGCAATTTTTGAGTGTGCCATTTGGTGGGTGATAAAATATACTCGGTTTACTCTTTGATTGTGAACACCTACATACAGATTCTGGAAATGACAACTATATTACTCAGTGACTGATTAGAAACACATATCTCATTTTTAAAATAACTCAGTTTTTAATGTAATCTTCAATAATGCCATAAAAAATTATCCATAACTCTTCCTATCATTTTTTTTGTCAAGCTCGACTGAAATTGAACCTCTGGATTATTCATATATATATATACACACACACACACACACATACACACACTTTGGCTATACTTAATATAGAGTAAAATGTATTGATAACATAAATATAGTCAAATGATGATTATGGAAAAATTATGAAGGTCAGAGAAAGTAAATTCAAATCTATATTGTAATTATTCTTTAAGAGTGAATTGCTGGCCAAAACACAATGCAATAGCATGAGAGGGATTTGGTTCCTGTTACCCGGTTTCGTTTCTATGTGGTGTCACTCCCAATGACAGGGCTGCTTGCTGTCATGAAGAAATTAAAGGCTTAAAAAGAAAGATTTGGCAGTGGCTCACGCCTGTAATCCTAGCACTCTGGGAGGCTGAGGCAAGTGGACAGCTTGAGCTCATGAGTTTGAGACCAGCCTGACAAAGGAAAGACCCCATCTCTACTAAAAATAGAAAAACTGAGGCAAGAAGATCACTTGAGCCCAAGATTTGGAGTTTGTTGTGAGCTATGATGCCACAGCACTCTACCTAGAGTGACAACTTGAGACTCTGTCTAAAAAAAAAAAAATCCATGGAGTGTCATCCTGCCCAGTTGATT
Source organism: Otolemur garnettii (assembly GCF_000181295.1). Classification (NCBI taxonomy): domain Eukaryota; kingdom Metazoa; phylum Chordata; class Mammalia; order Primates; family Galagidae; genus Otolemur; species Otolemur garnettii. Next base: position 21,576,940 of record NW_003852407.1, read on the forward strand.
GCACAGCATATCTTTTTCAGAAAAAAAAAAAAAAAGTGTGGATAAGTGTTTATATGAATTTAGATGTTTCCAATCATTTAAACTATACTAATCGTCAGTCTTCCCCTGACATGCTTCTATCAATCCTTGATTCTGGTTCTCCTTTGCGTCTAATGAGTCCGTTAGCTCCTAACAAGCAGGTAACAATTATATGAATTGTATTATAAATATCCTCCACCATAGCCGCTCTTCCTAAGCAAGACTATCACGTGCTGTCATTAATAAATTAGAAAGATATAGAATTTTGTGAAATCAAAATAGGAGTGTCTCAGGAATGGAAAAACAAACACCATATGTAGTCTCTAACAGTTGGGAGCTAATCCCCGGCACACAGAAGCACAAAGACATGCAAATGTTCCTGGAAATCAATAACAGAGAAGGGGGTAGGAGGGAAGGGTGAAAGCCTATCTTTGGGGTACCACATACAATAACCACTGTTTGAGTAATGGGTACACTAAAAGCCCTAATTTAACCCTTATAAGTTGTATCCATGCAACAAGACATTTGTAACCTCTTAATATTCTGAAGTTAAAAAAAAATACACAAGTGTAACCAGGACTGGACAAAAAGAAGCGTCCTGTATATATATGGACTCGATTAGGAAATCTTCTAGATATATATATAGAAGAAAAAGATGCAATATATATATCTCTCTCAAGAAAAAGAAGCATTCAGCTCGGTGCCTGTGGCTCAAAGGCGCCAGCCACATACACCTAAGGTGATGGGTTCGAATCCAGCCCAGGCCCGCCAAACAACAACGGCTGCAACCAAAAAATAGCCGAGCATTGTGGCAGGCACCTGTGGTCCCAGCTACTTGGGAGGCTGAGGCAGGAGACTAGTTTGAGCCCAGGAGTTGGAGGTTGCTGTGAGCTGTAATGCCACAGCACTCTACCCAGGGGGACAGCTTGAGGCTCTGTCTTGAAAAAAAAAAAAAGAAAGAAAAAGAAGCATCCAATCTTTATATATATATAACAGACCAGATATATATATCATGGTTCCCAAAATAGCATAGGTAAAAGATGAGAACAGTATGGGTTTGGTTTGAAAAATCTTGAGCAAGCCACTATGACTAATGAAATATTATATTATCATTGGCTTCATGTGTTTTGTGTTGTTATTTTTCTCCCAAACCATCCTCTGGCCCCTGCCTTGCTCTGCTCTGCTAGAGGAGACACCTATGGAATCCACCTCCTGTAATGTCTAATACAGGCTTATTATTCAGATTTGCCAAATGGAAGACAATGGTGGGATTCAGAGGACAGTGAGAAAAATTTCAAGAATTATGTAACTTTTTTAAAAAATTTTTTTAGAGACAGAATCTAGCTCTGTTGCCCCAGGCTAGAGTGCCATGACATCATCAGCTTAGCTCACAAGAAAAATCAAATTCCTAACTCCTGGGTTCAAGTGATCTTCCTGTCTCAATTTCCCAGCTAGCTGGTACTACAGGCTTCCTCCGCAAAACCTGGCTTACTTTTCTTTCTTTCTTTCTTTTTTTTTTTTTTTTGCAGTGTTTGGCAGGACCTGAGTTTGAACCTGCCACCTCCAGCATATGGGGCCGGCACCCTACTCCTTTGAGACATATGCACCGCTGTTACTTTTCTATTTTTAGTAGAGATGTAGTCTTCCTCTTGCTCTGGCTGATCTCCACCTAGGGAGCTCACCCACTCCTCCCTTCTGTCTTTCAGGGTGATAGGATTACAGGCATGAGTCACCACATCTGGTTGGGGATTTTACAATTTTTTCTGACCTCCCTCAAGACAGTTCTGCCAGTTGCAGTGTGTTTCTACGTTAACGCTGCCAAACTGTGTCACTGAGCATTCAGTTTATGAATGGAAGTCCCTAAAAGACGTCCTTTACATCATAAACCTCAATTGAAAGAGTTAACCTAGGAAAGACTATGCAATACTCTAAATATGTCCAGTGCATTTAAAATATTTCTTTAATAATATTATTTGATATTGTTATAATTTTATGGCAGTTATGTTAACAAGAGTGGTAAATCATCAAGGTATAATGTTGTCTAAACCATATCACTTATCATTCTTAATTATTATGTGTTGTTTTCTTCTCACTTATAAAAACAATTTTCCTTATAGGAATGGAGTGCACATATGGCAGTGCTAATAAATGAGCAATTGTAGTGTGCTAAACCAACAGGAATACATTGACTTTCTCCCAAACATGTGTTCTGTTTTATGTACAAGATTCTGGTAAATCGTTACTGAGGCGACACCATTTACATAATTACAAAACTACATAATTCACTAGGAAATATTTATTTAGCATGCAATTTGGGGAACGCTAGAACATACTGTAAATTCAGTAGAAATCATGCCAAATTTTAAGCAATATGAAAGAGTCGCAGAGCTATGACAGAAACTAATAACAATCGCCCTAGTGATGATATCTAAAATCACTAGTACAGGAACTAATAAGGAGGATGATCTGAGGTATCATAGAGTAAACATTAAAAATAGAGCTCACCCTTGCAAATATTGACAAGGCACTTAATAACATGAGAAGTGCCCAACAGTAGTCTCGTTTATTGATCACTACAGAACTAAGATGTAGGCACAATTATTAGGCTCATAATTTGATGATAATGAGGGATAAAAAAGATGGAAAGATGAAAAAATAAGTGCAGAGGGGGAGGGTTTCTTGTTCTTCCATCCTGTCCGTATGCAAGCCACAACCTTGTACGGGCCACAGGTTACAGCTATAATTAAACTTTTTATTTTTAGCTTTTTCTCCTGTGTTTTTTAGCTTCCTCTCCTATATTTGTAAACTGCTGTTGCTCATTTTCCACCTGGAGTTGAAATGCGATGAGATGCGTTACCCACTAAGCTGGACACATTTTCACTGCCTAGTCCCCCTGCTTATATTATTTTCTGTGCAGCTAATTCAGATTGTCTAGCTGCTACTTCATGATTCTAACCACCCCCATTCTCATTTCCTTTATTTTTTTTAACAATAGATAAATCCTGCTTCTTTCTAAAGCCAGTTCTCTCTCTCTGCTCTGTTTACTCACCTGAAAAAAAACAAATACACAAAGAATAGCTAAACGAAAGCTTAAACCCAGATTAACTTTCTATGGCTCCTTACTCAAAAATTCTGCCTAAAAGTTCAATGTAGATTGAGAACAGACACAAGTGGATGACTAATTTCACCCCCAAACATAACCCCCCATTTGTTTTGGTTGCCACCTCACATCTTTCTTATAATATAATAGTTGCACTCTCTTCTGTATCTTTTTTTCTCAATCATCTTATCATTTGCCACCAGTGTCAGTCTCATTCCATTTCAAGGAGAGTAAAGCTGTTTTAAAAATTTTATAATATTGCAATTTTTACTTATGTCTACTTACTCTGATATCTTTGTACTTATAAAGGATAAAGTTCTAAAGAAATCACAGCACTTATTCACTGTATCTCAACACCTCTCACCTACTCAAGACATCGCTCCTAAAATTGGCTCCTGCTCCACACACAATTTTTAAACAGCCTTTGAGTTATATATAGTCTACTATACCCATCTCTTAGAGACGTAACAAAGGCATGAGCCTTTGTAACCATCACCACAATGAAGAAACATTTCTATCACTCCAAAAAGTTTTGCCCTTTTTCAGTTTCCCCCAATTTCAGCACCGGGCTTTCCTTTCTGTGCTGTCATTATGAATTCATTTTTCTAACGCTTAAATATCACCCCCCACACACAATGAAAATGCATAGTTTGCAGCCTTTTGTGGTATGGTTTAATTTCTCCATACATTTATGAGCTCCATGGGCTTTTCTCCATGCACCAGCAGTTTGTGTTTTTACTGATGTAATACACTGTATTGTAGGGATATTCCACAGTTCTTTGCCTTTCATACGTGGATGGGCACTTAAGTTCTTGCCTATTATGAATAAAGGTTCTACAGTTTTCTGTTGGACCATTTTCTGTATTTACTTATTTTTAGGTTTACATGGATACCAAGGAAAGAATATTTGGAGTCAAATGGCAAGTGAATTTAATTTGTGGCTTTATAAGAAATTACAAAACTATTTTCTGATGTGATCATAATATTTTGCCTTCCTACCAGCAATGTAGAAGGATTACATATAATTCATAGCAATATCACAATTTGTTATTGTCAGGTTTTCCAATATTAGCCAATCTGGTTGATGTGTAGGGTTATCTTATCATGGTTCCAATTTGGATTGCCCAATTGATGACTAGTCACCAATTGATGACTATTGGTATTTAGCTCTTATGTTTGTGTTTATTGGGCAAGTACGTAACTGAGTTTCTGTTCAAATATTTTGCTCACTTTAAAAAATTGTTTTCTTCTTTTGATTAATTTGCTAGAGTTCTTTACATTGTTAAAATGCAAGGCCTCCTTAAAATGTATTTTCTTCTGATCTGTTACCTTTTTATTTTACAAATGATATCTGCTGAAGAACATGACTTTTTAGTTTTAATGAAATTCATTTTTTTCTTTTGTAATTCATGTGTTTTATTGTGTCCCTAAAAAATTTTCACCTACCACAAATTTCCAAACGTATTTTTCCTCTACAGTTTCCTTCTAAAGTAAATGTTTACAGTTTTAGCTTCAAAACTTATGTTTAGATCTGTGGATCTATTGGAGTTGATTTTTGATTATAGTGTGAGGTAAGCATCAAATTTTAATTTCTACATGAATATCTGGTTCATGCAACATTATTTGCTGAGACATATTCTTTCTCCATTGAATGAACTTGGTGCCTTCTTCAAAATTATTTAAAATATGTGCCTGACTCTATTTTTCTGCTCTCTATGTTGTTCCATTGATCTGTGTGTCTATCTTAACACAACAGTCACATGAGCGTGGTTAGTGTAGCTTTACAGTAAGTCTTCAGATCAGCTTTCCAAGTCCTCCAACACTGTTCTTTCTTTTAACATTTGTTTTGGGTAGTTGTGGTTTGGGTAGTGTGGTTCTAAGTCACCACACTAATTCGGTTTGGGTAGTGTGGTTCTAAGTCACCACACCAAATTCGACAAAACTGTCTGCTGGGAATTTGAATGAAATCTTGTTGATTCCATAGATCAATTTTAATAGAAGTAATATGTTAGCAACACAGACATTCCATTCCATTTATTTCTGAGTTTATTTATTTGCTCTGAGTGACATTTTGTAGAATTCAGTGGTCTTGAACATGTTTTGTTAAAGTCATCTGAAGTATTTGCTGTTGGGTTGAGTTAGTGTACAGTAATTTTTAAACTACTTTATTTTTTATTATTAGCGTAAAGACAATTGTTTTTATATATTAGTCTTACATAACATAATCTAGAAATAAATTCACAATTTCTAGTATCCTAAGATTTATATTCATATTCCATATTGATACCAGATTTTTGATACTGAATTTCCAGGTTCTTGGTCTCGGCGGTTCGAAGAATGAAGCGATGAACCACAGGATAGGTTTTATTCAACAGGTATAAGTGTTACAGCTCTTATAACAAGCCAAACCTCCTTGTAGAGTAGGATTAGCAGTAAGATAGGTTTTATAATACGAGTGTTACAGCTCTTATAAAGGAGCAAACTTCCTTGTAAGTGTTTACAGCTCTTACAAAGGGGCGAACCCCCTTGTGAGTGTTTCCAGCTTCTACAAAGGGGCGAACCCCCTTGTGAGTGTTTACAGCTCTTACAAAGGGGCAAATCTCATAAAGCAGGATACAAGTGTTACAGAGCCAAACCTCTTTGCTCTTCTGCTCTTTCTCCTGAGATCTGCCCACGTCTGTGCTCAGGGTCTCTGGTTTATATAGGAGCAGTTGTCCAATGAGCTTTTGGGTTTTGAAAATAGACTAATCATGAATAGGTTTTGAAAACAGACCAATCAGGGATGCACTGGAGGAATCACCAGAAGTCCACATGAGGAGACAGCACTGCGCCAGTGTCTTTCCCCGCACCTGTTCAGTTCTTTTGGCTACTGGAGCCTCTGTTGGAGGAGGGAAGCTCCCCCTTTTGCTCCAGCCTGCTGGTTTCTGTGCCAGCTGCCGTCAAAGCAGAGCTGGCAGGTTCTCTAGCGCCGCTCTACTGGAGCCTTTGGTGGAGGAGGGAAGCTCCCATCCGCTTGCTCCAACCTGCTGGTTCCTCTGCCGGCTGCTGCCACCAAGACAGAGGTGGCAGGTCCTCAAGTCCTGCTCCGCTGGGCTGGCTGGGGTGCCACTTTTCCAGTATCAATATCATCTCCAAATAGAAAGTTTAATTTTTTCCTTCCACATCTTCTAGACTTCAAATCATTTCTTGCCTTATTTCTCTGGCTATGCCCCCTAGTACAGTAGGAAAGAAGCATGGTATTTTTCCTTCTTTTCATCAGGCTGCTTGTCTTCCACAGCAATATTATTCCACATCTCTCCCAGCTTCTTTGCAACATCACCAATGGAAAGAAAGGCTGGGATGTTCTCCTTTGATTTTTGAGTGATACTCAGAACGGAACAAGAAAAAGGCCAAAGGAGGCCTCTTGGGTGCATTGGGATCCTTGGACTTCTTTTTTGTTTCCCCTTTAGGAGGGATATAGGTTTTCATTTCTCTTTCATAACGGGCCTTGTCCACCTTTGCCATATCTTCAAATTTTCCTTTCTCTTTAGCAGACATGGTCTTCCACCTCTCTGAGCACTTCTTATAAAACTTTGAGAAGTTGACTGAAGCATCTGGGTGCTTCTTCTTGTGCTCCTCCGGACAAGTTTGCACAAAGAATGTATATGATGACACTTTGCCTCTCGGCTTCTTAGGATCTCCTTTGCCCATGATTAGTTATTTTTCCTCAGCGAGGCACAAAGTCGCCCAGTGCCGATCCTGCTCTCACTTGCCCGGGAGCTGTCTCTATGGAGCTCAATGTACTGCAATGGCTGTGAGAGCGGGAGCCAAAGGATATTTCTGCATACCGAGCTAAGGGAAAGCCTGATGCACTGAAAAAGGAAGTCGTCAAGGCTGAAAAAAGCAAGAAAAAGAAGGAAGATGAGGAAGATGAAGAGGATGAAGAGGAGGATGAGGATGAAGAATATGAAAATGAAAAGGAAGATAATCATGATGAATAAGTTGGTTCTAACACAGTTTTTTTTTCCTGGATATAAAGCATTTAACCC
>NW_003852407.1:21584413-21585432 GCF_000181295.1 Otolemur garnettii
AAAAAAAAAAAAAGATTTGTTTGTAAACTGTACAGTGTCTTGTTTTATATAGTTAACACACTACCGAATGTGTCTTTAGACAGCCCTGTCCTATCTTCAGTAGCCACTGACCTTGCCTGGTACAGTATGGGGGTTGTAAATTGGCATGGGAATTTAAAGCAGGTTCTTGTTGGTGCACAGCACAAATGAGCTATATATGGGGATGGTAGTTTTTTCATCTTCAGTTGTCTCTGATGCAGCTTATACAAAATAATTTTTGTTCTGTTAACTTAATACCACTCTGTAATTACCAAAAAAAAAAGTTGCAGCTGTTTTGTTGACATTATGAATGCTTCTAAGTAAATACATTTTTTTTTATTAAAAAAAAAAAAAAAGCATAGTGAGAACATATATCCTGGCCATATTGCTGGAATTATTGATAATGTGTTCCAGCTTTCATCATTAAGTATAGTGATGACTATACATTTTCCTTTTTCATAGGTCCTCTTTATCAGATTGAGAAAATCCCTTCTATTTTTACTTTGCTGAGAGTTTTGGTTTATGTAGGTATGTAGGTTTAATCATGAAATGAGTGGTAAGTTTCTTAAAATGGTTTTTCTTCATCTATTTCAATCATTGTACACATTTTCTTTGTTCTGAAAAGATGGTAAAATACGCTGATATATTTTTGAATGTTAAACCAAACACATGAATTTGATACGCCCAATTAGTTACTATATATTAACATTATGTATTGCTAAATTTAATTTGATATTACTTTGTTTACAATTGTAGTGCTGCATTCATGGGGGGGAGGGCATTGTTGGTTTCTGTATTCCCCAGCCCAAGGGTCAGTTTTGAAGGATATTTCCACATGAGGAGACAGCACTGCGCCAGTGTCTTTCCCCGCACCTGTTCAGTTCTTTTGGCTACTGGAGCCTCTGTTGGAGGAGGGAAGCTCCCATCCGCTTGCTCCAACCTGCTGGTTCCTCTGCCGGCTGCTGCCACCAAGACAGAGGTGGCAGGTCCTCAAGTCCTGC
>NW_003852407.1:21585453-21596433 GCF_000181295.1 Otolemur garnettii
GTTTGGCGGGTCTGGGCTGGGGGTTCGAACCCGCCACCTTAGGTGTACGTGGCTGGCGCCTTAGCCGGTTGAGCTATAGGTGCAGAGCCAAGACAAAATTCTTATAGCTAAACTTTTCAACTATCTCTCTCTCTCTCTACGTATATATGTAACATATATATTTACATATTTATACAAAATGTTAATTATACCAAATTATATATGTAAGTAGATATAGAGAGGGCATCAATAAATATACACACATTTTAAGACAGGAAAAAAATGTATTATAATCGTAATACTCAATATGCTCACATACTGATAACAAAAAATGAATATGAATCACGTCGAGCACCTCTTGTAATTGCAAACATGACTTAAGTATTGCAAATTGAATACAGTTTTTTTGCTTTCTTAAAATGTATATTCACTTTCTGGCCATCCTCTGCATATGTAATTTTAAACTCTTATGCCACTAACCTCTCTCCTTATTTTTAAAACATGTTTCTTTATGACAACTATGATTAGATATTTTTTCTCTTACCCACCCTTTGTTGCTCTTTTCCTTGAAGTTTAGTTAGGACAATTACATTCATGTGACCAGTGACACGTTACGTTTAAGTAATCAACTTGCTCTTTGTTCTCTCTATGGCCCTTTCTTTCTTTGTTTCTCTCTCCTCCTTCTTTGGGATTGTGGACTTCCTGCTATTCCACTTTAGGATTCAATCTTCTGACCATGTGGTGAATAATTCCTCAGCAAACTTCATTATTTTTAAGTAACCAAATTTATTTTTATAAAATTTGGCAGATTATTGTTTCAAATTTTTTAAATTTCTCGATTCCATATCTATTTCTCATCTTTATTTTGTTTAAATAACTTTCCTAAAGTATGATTGATATATAAAGAGCTGTACATATTTGATGTGTACATCATGATATATTTGTTTTATTTCTCCTTTGATTTTTCCAATGTTGTGTGTTTATATTTTTTCTTATTTTCAGAAACATTTTATTGATTTTCCCCTGAGAAGCAATCTTCAATGAACTTGAGAAGTGAATTTATTTCTGTTCATAGCCTCATTATTATTTCCTTCTATTTTATTATTATTGTCTTCTTTTTATTTCTAAGTTTTGTTTGTTTGTTTGTATTTTTGGCCAGGGCTGGGTTTGAACCGGCCACCTCCGACATATGTGGCCAGCACCCTACTCCTTTGAGCCACAGGCGCCACCTTATTTCTAAGTTATTTTAAATTTAAATAGATGATGTAGGTTAATTCATTGCACTCAAGAGAAATTCAAAGTTTAAATATTTACATTACTAAAAATAACATAAAACATGTATATAGATCTTTAAAAATCTTCTAATTTTAAGCATAAGAAAGAAACATTCTGAGTGTCTTGTCAAAGCTCACTAACGATTATTTCATTTAACAAATAAAAAGTGATACTTTAGGCACAAAAATTACAGGATCACTAAATGAATGAATGTAGCAATAATACACAATTGTCACTGATTCCATTTTCATTTCTGCAAAATGAAAATTATGCCAGTCTCAGTGGCTTACTGTGATGGTGATAGAATAATAATTCTGATTAGAATAGTAGTATCAGTAGTCTCAGTGGCACTTTTATATTAAGTACAATGCCCTAAACACATTCTGAAATTTTAAAACACAACATGCTTTTTTCCAATAAATATTGCTTACTTGCTATAGTTGAAACATTTCTTCAATGTAACAATTATGCTATATAATTGCATTGTTCAATAGTTGATCATTAGCATACTTTTAGCTGAATATTCCATAAATTTAAGATTTTTGCAAAGCACATATAAACAGCCACATTATTTCAGAGAGAACTGTTAATTTATTTAGATATATCAAAGGAAGATCAAACTGGAATGAGAACACACAGCTCAGCAAGCTGATATATGAAAAAAACAACTGTACATCTCTCTCTCTGTGGTATGATCTCCAACTCAGGCAAATTTCTGAAGTTATCTATACCAAAACCAAAATCCACAAAACTCCAATAAAAATTAATGTATGCATCCTAACTTGGTTTAATAATCTCATTGAGAAGAATCACAGAACTCCAATAAAATTAATATATGCACCCTAATGTATTTGGCAGATTATTGTTTCAAATTTTAAAAATTTCTCTTGATTCTATATCTATTTCTCATCTTTACATTGTTTAAATAACTTTCCTAACCTAACTCACTTTCTCAGCAAGTTATCCTTGCTTATCCTGGCCATTATGCTTAATTAGAGCTTTGAAGATGTGTTTCTCGAAAAATTATATTTCTGTCAACTACTGTCATTGAGTGCCTGATTCCATGTCACTCTGAGTCATATAGCACTTGACAATCTTCTGACAGAATCCCAGCTGTCAGTCTGCTGTGCTCATTGCTGCCATTTCCGTTGAACCTAATTAAATATTTATTATTTTCAACAGACCAAAGATATATATATTTTTTGTTTCCATCGACTTTCACCCTAAAGTGCCCAAGTAAAATCAGGCTGTATTTTTTACATTTTTTTTTACAGTCTTTTCTGCCTCCTTCCACATGCCTAACACAGAACATGCTCATATTGTTCTATGAAGGCTAAGTTCATTTTAAAACCAAGGTTCTTGGGCAACCTTCTTTTTAGTTCCTCTTCTATGACTATGCAGAAGCTCCCTCCCTCCCTTGCTCTCTTACTGAAATAAATCGACTCTGAAGCAAAACAATAACACCCCCCCCAAGATTCTTAAAAAGACTTTCAATTTATATCACTTGGTGTCCATGCTATAACCTCTGTGTGTGTATTTATGTATGTGTATATATTTATTATGTATATTTGTACTGTGTTTACCTGAAAATAGGACACTGTCTTATATTTATTTTTTCTCAAGAAGACACATTAGGGCTTATTTTCAGGGGATATCTTATTTTTATTAAGTATACTACAACAATCTACATTTATTCAAATACAGTTAAGTCATCTTCTGGAGCCTGATAGGGGGAGCCGACCTTGTTGGTGGGGCTGGCGCCAGTGATGCAAGAACTCCTTGGTGCCTGCGACTGCGGTTACCACACACACAGCCTGGCAAGTGCAAATGGCTAGGAGAAAGGAGCTGTGGCAGATAAATGATATTCCAGTCTTCCTTACCGCTCCATGCTGAAATGTATCTGCATAGCCACACCCATCACTAGGTCTTATTATGGGGGTAGGGCTTGTGTTTAACAATGCATAGAAATTCTGCTAAGGCTTATTTGGGGAGATAAGTCTTATTTTCAGGGAAACACAGTATATACATATATATCAGAACTGTCATTCTTTAAATATTATACACAGAAGTGGTGGGCTGCTTCTAATTTCAATACCAGCCAAGATGACAATAGAAACGTAAACTGTCACCTAAAAATGAAGTACACAGAGCCACTCACTTGCCATTTTAGGTTTCAGTGGATATCACAACATAAACATATATCTGCAAAAGTGATATGAGTATTGACTTTTTTATTTCTGTTCTGACTAGATTCATGGTTTATTTATTCTTCTCAATGAGATTATTAAACCAAGTTAGGATGCATATATTAATTTTTATTGGCGTTCTGTGGATTTTGGCTTTGGTATAGATAACTTTAGAAATTTTCCCGAGTTAGAGATTTTATCACAAAGCTAGAGTTTCTCTTCCTAAACTTCCTATTGTGAGTCAGTATTGTCACAGGATTGAATGGCATTCAGATTTTCAAGAAGAAAAATATCATTTGTAGAGACTTGCTCACATGGTGGATATCTGTAATTATTTTACAAAAGGCACCAGTAGCTTAATGATCCTGAAGGCAAACTTGAAACATATTAAATCTTAGCAATACTTTACATTCTCATTTTAGAAGTTAGTCTATGGATGGAAAGAATATTCTTTCCTACAATGTCTTAGCACGTGCCTTTATTCACAGTGCTGGAGAAATGGATTTTTGTAGGCTCTGGATGCACTTTCTCTGTGTCCAATACCGAGAAGCACATGCATTTGTACACACACACACACACGAACACACAGATGCACAAGCACACACACCTCTGCAAATATCCGAATCTAGGAAATTCTTAGATGAATGCTCAGTGACAAGGTAACTATTCTCTCCTGAGTTGTTTACTCCAAAGGCTCTCCACTGGAGCCCAATTACACCTCACTCACCCTGATACACAGGAGGAAGAGGAGAAGAAGGAGGAGGAGTGGAAACAACAGAAGCAGTATTCCTGTGTCTGTATTTTAAAGAACTTGTGTCCTTGGTAACTCTGATTTGTTTGTACTAACTCAATAAGATACTTACTTATTCTGTTCCCTCCTAAACATTATAAAATAAAGGATGTAACTTAAATCTGAAGTAATCTCTGTTTGAATTGAGTTATTTTCATGAACAGAAAAAAAAAGTCTCAATCCCAAATTGCCATTTCTATTGTCTTCATAAGATGCCTGTATTTAAAAAAATAGGTTTTTTACATGAGAGGAATCTTGGAGTGAAACTTAGCTGTACTTTACCAATAGCATTGGTGAGAAAAACATAATTTACAATCTATATTTGCCTGATGAAGGAACTGGCTACACAGAACAGTTAAAAATGCAGTAAACCAGCCCTAATCACTGGTGGAAAGTTAATTATGGACAACTAGAAGCCTATGTATTATTTGCAAAGGTACCGGATTCTTCTGTATGCTGTAGACAGCAGTGATTATAATTCTGTAAAACCACTTTTAAAAGATTGGGTGGATCTGCAAATACCACTGAGAAAATTCACAGAGTAAATACTAAAGTTCTGGAAAACAATATGTGTTCATAATATATATATTCTAAACAATTTTACCCTGATTTTATAAAATGGTGTCACACAATTTCAAGAGTTTGACCTTTAATTTATTCAAGCAAAATACTTAAAATATAAACTAGAGAAAGCCATTAAAAGATTTGTAACGACATAGGCAGTCTTTTACTTCTAGGTCATGAGTTCAGATTTGCGGTAGGTTAGAAATGACAAAAAGTCATTAACTGTAGCGACCATCTGTGGCCCGTGTGAAATGAGTTTGTATCTATAGGCTAGATGGCAAAATCCACTCTGATAATTGGAGTCACATATGAGAAAGGCTAACACATGTATTCCATTTCTTCTTAACCTATATTATTACCACACACTAAAGGATGTCTGCTGCATAAAAATGAGATAAAATATTCCTACATAATTTCTACACATGTACAGATTCTAGGACCCTAGCTAGCTTCTTTATCCATAGTACACAAAATAATAAAATCTTGCAATATACTGGGAGTTAAAATTTACTAAAGGTGAGGAATAAGTCCTGAAAGATATAAGCTTAGTAAATGCATAATTTTAAGCATAACATGGGAATTTATTACTGTGTTTAATTTTTATATCAGTGTGAATAAAACAGTCATTTTATTAAATCATAACTGTGTGTTAATGCATTTATGGGGTACAATGTGCTGATTTGATATACAATGTGGAAGGCTTACATCTAACTGATTAACATAACCGTCTCTTTTCTTACTTATTTGTTGTGGTAAAAATATTCATACTATATTCTTAATAGTTCAGAACTGTATCATTGCATTATTCACTTTATATTAGATCCCCACAAATACCTTCCTTGTCCCCCACCTCCCACTGCCCCTTTCCCTCCTTCTTTCTCCAATACAGTTATGTTTTACCATTACTATGAATGTGTAGGTGATTACGTATTGATTTTATAGTACTATTGAATACATTAGATACTATTTTTTTCCATTATTGAGATAATTTACTAAAAAGAATATGTCCCAGCTCCATCCAGGTAACCAGAAAAGATGTGAAGTTTCCATCTTTTCATGGCTGCATAGCATTCCATGCTGTACATATACCACATTTGTTAATCCATTCATGGGTTGATGGACACTTGGCTTGCTTCCATGACTTGGCAATTATGAATTAGGCTGCAATAAACATTCTGGTGCAAATGTCATTGTTGTAAAATGATTTTTGATCATCTAGGTAAATACCTAGTAGGGAAATTTTAGGATTAAATGGTAGATCATCTTATATGTAAGATTAAAGACAGAACAACAGGAGAATTATATAAATTAAGCAAACTTGACACTTTGAAAGTAATGAGGCTGTTGAATTTTGGCAATGATCACCTGTAATAAGAAAATTCCCATTAAACTAGACAAACCTATTATAATATATATAATTCTCCATAATGTAATTAGGCACTGAAAATTTTGAGAAACACTAACCAAATCATTAAGTTAATTTGTCCATTTCCAATAATAAGAATAACTATCACGTGCCTTGTAATACATACTTGTGTTGTTAAAAAGCCCCACCCCAAAATTTAAATAAGAGGAATAGGGGATTAATGTGTTAGTGCCATTTTGAGGATCGAGCTGGGCTATTTACAATATCATTTCACTTAATTCTCACAGGAGCTACTTATATACTTTTGTCTATTTTACACACAAACTAGTTTTAGAAGGAATGGATGAGCTTTGAAATATACATACAGCATGGTGGATTGTTCAAAAGTCACCACATTCACCAAGTTGGTGAATGTTCTCTTAGATAAAATAATATTGGGGGATGTTATGGGATAATTAAATGGAGAAAAAATGGCTGATGGATGGAAGAGGGCACCAATCCATCTCAACATAACAGCTCAAGTGAACCATCTAATGTCTATTCTAATACCTTATGAATTATATGATCACTTGTAAAATTTCCACTTCACTTTGACTCCAGTGGTCTTATAACTGTTCTAGTATTGGGAAAACACATTTTTCATTCAACATAGTAAGTACGCTTTCATTTGCCTCCTGTAGACTGACATATGTATACACAATGCATGTGCCATGGTATGTTAAATTGCCAATATGACATATGCATAATGTGTCCTTCTGGTGATCTTGGCAACTTTTACATCACAATTAATTGTATTAATCTATATGTAGTGAAATATCCTTGTTTTGATTCTTTGGGGGCAAAGTATAGTACTTAATAAAATTCTATTTTTAATTGATAGGGTGCTGAATGTATTAAGATTAGATTAGGTGGGACTTAAATAATAGCCTGAAATGGATGAAGACAGGAATTTAAAGTGGAGGTCTCTTATCTCATGTTTTCTCTTTTATTAAATAAAATTGCTATTACTTATTAAAAGTTTTACTATATACTAGATATCATACACTTTCATTTATATTATCTTGTTATCAAAAACATGATGAAAATATCTCAAATTGTATATAAAACCAGCACATTGTACACCATGACTGCATTAATGTACACAGCTATGATTTACTTAAAAAAAAAGTGATTTTAACAATATTCTCCCTTTCTAAAGGAAAAAAAAACTATGACTCTGAAAGGTTGAGAGTTTTTTTTTTTTTTTTAAGTGATAAATTTTTATGTGAAGAGACAGATTTTGCTCCTATGGTTCCCATCTTAAATTTAGTACTACTTCTTTCAATGAATATTGTATTTTGTTAAATACAATTCTTTGTAATTTTCAAACAAATATCCAAATTACATAAGTAATTGAGATGCACATGAAATTTCCCATATTTCAAATATAAGCAATAGAGAAATTTGCTTTTTCCACTTGTAATTTTAACTGTGATTTGAATAGTTTGAGCTATCAGAGTGAAGTTAAAATTGATGAGAATTTGGGGGACAAGAAATCTAGTGTACGTCTTGGAATATCACCCTATTACAAATTTATGTCAATTTATAATTCATGCTCTTAAATATCAGTATGAATTAAACTGAAATAAGAGACATAATATTGGCAATTTATTATAAATACCCTTCTGCAGAAGGTAAAAATGTACTGAAGTGCATGCTTCAGTTAAAAAAAAAAAATAGGGGGGGAGAGCAAAGAGGATAAGTGAAAAGAAATAAAGAAATAGCAGTGAACAATAGGATGGATAAAATCCATGACTATTGTAATGCAATCATAGATTTCAAAAATAGCAAAAGTTGTAGAACCTAGATTTAGGCAATAGTAACATGGAATAAATTGTCTAAAGAGAATTTAAAATAGCAAGGATTTTTGTTGTTCTGGAGGCATAGGGGAGTACTGTTTGATATTGCATTCATGACCAAATTTCCACTTAACTACATAATTAGCAATTCGAAAAAAGTTATGTAAAATATTCAAAGTTTATATAGTTAGGAAAAATAAAGGAGAAAAAAATGTAGAAAATTTAACTGTCTGCATAATGGATAAAGGTGAAAAGGTATTTGAAAGGGTGTCACTTGAAGGGCAGAGATCTCCCAGACCACCAAGGCTTGTATGAAAGGTCTTTCTTGGCGTGGGGGGGGATGCTGCAGAGCAGCGCCAGGGAGGAGGGAGGAGAGAAGAGAGAAGAAGAGAGAAAGGAGAGAGAGAGAAAAGAGGAGAGAGAGGAAGAGAGCCAAGAGGAGAGAGAGAAGAGGAGGAAGAGAAGAAGAGGAGGGACTAAAAGAAAAGTGCACCCTTATATATAGGTTCAGTTAGGGGAAGTCTCAGAATGGTGACGGGATGGCAAAATAGCCAATAAGGAATTACTGCTCTGGTGGGAAGAGCTGTTAGGGACAGGCCATAAGTTTGAAATTTTCAGTGGGTAATTGGAACAGGGAGATGAGGCAGGTTTTACAATTGGGAGAGAAGATGTTTATTGGGCAACTCCCTGTTGGAAGGAGCAGTAACTTTAAGAGTGAGACAACTAGTCTTGGTCTGTTTGAATGCAGGAAGGGGCTTTCTGGGGAAGGGGCTTTTCTGGAGCAATTACCTAACAATATTTTTTAAAAGAACAGCTCAAAAACACATATTTAAAGGCTCAGAAATAAATGAAAAGAAATTAGTAAAAAATAGACATTACAATAAAAATCCATGAAATTTTTAATTCTCTTTTGACAATTTATTCTATGTTACTATTGCACCATATAAACAGTTCAGTGAGATTTAATAACTTTGGCATATCAATGTCTCACAATTGTGTTTATGTTGATGCACGATGATGCCCTACAGAGTGGCGTCTATTATTGTTACTGCCTGTATTTGTGTGCTGTCATGCAAATATTGGAGCTTGAATTAGAACAATGAATGAAAATTAGTAAATTTCTTGTTAAACTTGTGAGAGTGGAAGTGAAACATCAGGAGTATATTAGTCCAAGTATATGGAGATAATGTCATAGAAAATGGCAGTGTACAAATGGATTAAATATTTTTCTCAAGGGAGAGAAAGTGTCATTGATGAAGAAAGGACAGGATGGACAGTAATGAGAAAAACCAATGAAAACATGGCAAAAATTTGTTGAATTTGGCAGCAAAATCATCTGCTGACTGTGAGAATCATAGCAGACCAAGTAAACATCAATAGAGAAGGAGGAAAAATTATTTTTTATTAAGTCATTTGTACATAGATCATAAATACATTTATGCCATTATAGGATTCAATGTGTTGATCATTTGTACAAGTTTGAATGCTTACATCCTACTAAGCAACATGGCCTTCACCACTTTTACCCAATTACAGGATTAAGACATTTATGCTCTACACCTGATAGATCCAACTTGTACTTGAGGTGTGGTCCCTCTACCAACCCTCCCTCTATCTTCCTGCCCCCCTCCCCTCCCCTCTCCCTTCCCTTCCCACCTTTATCCTTAGGCTATAGTTGTGTTTCCTTTTTCACATACATGTGTGAGTGATTGTAAATTGGTTATACAATAGTACTGAGTATATCAGATATTTTTTTTCCATTATTGAGATACTTTACTAAGAAGAATATTTTCCAGCTCCATCCATGTAAACACAAAAGAGGTAAAGTCTTCATTTCTTTTTACTGCTACATAGTATTCCATGGTATACATATACCACAATTTATTAATCCATTCATGAGTCAATGGGCACTTGGGCTTCTTCCATGACTTGGCAATAATGAATTGGGCTGCAATGAACAATCTGGTGCAAATATCTTTATTAACTGAAATTCTTGGCATAAGAAAGGCATGACTTTTCCATCCCAACAATGCACCAGATCACAGAGCACTGTCTGTGAGGAAGTTTTTGGCCAGTAAAAAAATCACAGTATTGGAACACCCTCCCTATTTACGTGATCTGGTCCTCAGTGACTTCTTTCTTCACCTGAAGTTAAAGAAAATATTGAAAGGAAGATATTTTTAATGACATTCAGGATACTAAGGGCAATATGATTACTACTTTGATGGCCATCCATAAAATGACTTCTAAAATTGCTTCAAAGTGTAGACTAGACAATGGCATCTGTGCATAGCCTCCCCAGGGGAGTCCTGTAAAGGTGACAATAGTGATATTCATCAATGAGTTATATAGCACTTTTTTAGGTTGAATTTGTGAACATAATAGTCAGATGTTTATACAAAGTATAATTTCATGTGCAGGCAGTTATTGTATATAAAAGCCACCAAAATAAACCCAATCATAATTAATCTGCAGGCTAATTCTTAAGATCTATGAGTCTTGATTTTCTTATCTACAAATTAATGACAATCATATTCCAATGAAGACTTTTTATAAATATAAGTTATAGTGTATTTTAATGACAGTGTCTAGTTCATATTAGGAACTTTAAAAAGTAGTTATAATAAGAATGCTGTGTTGACTCAAAAATGCTAACATCATTCAGAATTGGAGTAATAATTCATCTAACGACTGCTCATTTTCTGTTTATGCGGCTTAATGAAGGCCTAATTTAACTTGGTTGATTTTTTTAATCTAATTTTGTTCAGAGCACGTGATTAACTTAGATAGAAATATTAGCCCGCAGGATTGGGCAGTTTATCATAGAGACAATTATTTATGACCTTGCTAAAATAAAATAAAATAAACCCTTCTGTTTATGTATTTAGTGGTATATGGACAAGAACACCCCATGTTTGTTATGTGGCAATGATTTCATCAGAGAAGGAATCAATGAAAATGAAAGTATTTTGTTCACTTAAA
>NW_003852407.1:21596992-21597936 GCF_000181295.1 Otolemur garnettii
CCCCGGCCAAAAACTGAAAAAAAAAAAGAAAATATATATTTTTAAATGTTTTATATGTATGTGGCTTCACTCTTTACAGGGAGGTGTATAGGTGATATCTGTGCGCAGAAAGCAAGAGAAAACCAGCAGGTAACTGAGTATCCTGGTCCCCTAAATCTGATATTTTATTTTCTTTAATTTTGTTATTTCAGATATGTTTTGCATTGCTTAAAGAATGGAATTATAATGATAGTTAAATGTCTTAAATTAGGTATCAACCTGGGACTATAGAATGTGCTACATTATCAACACTGGAATGTATTACTTTTTTTTTCCCCCTCAGGTCAAAATATGTATGTAGCTAGGTGAGGGTAAAAGTGTGCACTTGTAACCAGCTGCACTATTACTCATATGAAGATCAGTATAGTATAACTCACATTTCCCCCACTGATCTAGCCATAGAAAATAATAGCCTTTTGGTCTGGGTGTAGTCGTTCCCACCTGTAATACTTGCACTTTGGGAGTCCAAAGTTTACTTGAGATCGGGAGTTTCACACCAGCTTAGGAAAGAGAAAGACCTCATCCCTACAAAACTACAAAAAATTAGGGGCAAAGTTTACTTGCAATCAGGAGTTCAACATCAGCCTAGGAAAGAGAAAGACCTCATCTTTACAAAAGTACAAAAAACTAACTGAATGTAATGGTACATGCCCATAGTCTTAACTACGTGGGAGTCTAAGGCAAGAGCATTGCTTGAACTTAGGAGTTTGAGGTTGCAATGAGCTGTGATGACAACACTTTAGTCTGACTAGGGTGACAGAGTAAGACCATGTTTCAATCATCAATCAATGAATCAATCAATCAAATCATGTATTTTTCTAAAATTATTGTATCCCTTTTTTTTGCTGCTTGAAACAAAAATTACTTTTTGTCAGGGATGGCACCTGTGGCTCAAAGGAGTAGGG
>NW_003852407.1:21598367-21607091 GCF_000181295.1 Otolemur garnettii
ACCACAACAATTCCAAATATACACTTATAGATGTGTCCTGAGGGGAAACACTATTATTTGAACCAAAACTGACTAGAGGAAACATAGTCAAAAGTAGTCTGGAAAACAACTTAATTCTATTTTTCTATACTTACATAAAACAATTTAAATAAAGGTATGGGGAAATATAAAAATCTCTTTTGCTTCTTCAAATAAGCAACACCATAAAAGCAAATATCTGGAAGGTTTAGTTTGTGAGGATAAGCTAGAATCTGGACAGTTTGGGAAAGGTAAATTTCTCTATAAAACAGGATGAGAAGATGTGTATTTTTGACCTGAATGTGAGAGATAGAGCCTTGAAAAATCAAGAGTCAGTGATTATTTAGAGCAAACAGTAGCACCAAACAAGAGAGCAGTGTGAAATCCACACTGCCCCAAACATTCTTTAAGGACACAGATGAGTAAAAGAGAAGCTATATGCCTGCACGGATATCTTGAAAGCTGCAAAATGGAAGATTAGATGATTCATTCCAGAAAATAAGTCTGGTGCTTATATTACTAGAAAAAAATGTAAGCAATTCCCAAGGTTTTTATTTCTTAAGAAAATAGTAAGAATACATAAATTGCTATACAGAGAGTTTACAGTTTGAATCAAAAAGGAGTGGAAACTACTTGAAACATCTGAGGCAAATGTGTGTTTAGACAGATGTCCATATATTGGCAATGAGATACAAAAATGTTCAATAAGCTCTTCAAGTAAATAACTGCGTTCTTCATAGATTGAAGAGTATCACACTTGGTATATCAGGCTAGACTTGAAGTACATCTGAAAAGGATGTTTGAGTTTTATTGCAGACTGGCTTGAAAGTCATAATGACATATTTTCTGGTTTTAGAGTGATGGAAAAAGGGAAGTGGTTTTAAGAAGGAGGGGTACAAATCCAAGGCAGCACACCGCAGAGTTTTCTACAGCTTCTCAAGAAATCATCACTGGTGGATTGGACACTTGAGACATTTATAGAGATACTTACAAAATTACTGTGAATAAGCTAGACCCTTTCTGTCTTCTGTTGTCAAAAGTTCAATGGATGGGGTGTGAACTTGCTAAATCACAGTTTAATTAGTGGATGACTGGCGTAATTATTGGACGTGATGGCCAAGGAGAGTTCAGGGCATTTACATTGACAAAGATCTACATGGAGGCAAGTATTTGTCCATTAGCTGTCTGTGAAGCTTTGTTTACAGACGCTGACATAATGGATGCTGGTTAGTGACATGGGTGCAAGTCACAGTGTGAGTTTGTGGCAGTCAAAGATTCTGCTGCAACATTTGAAACTTCATGGGGCTGATAGTTATGATGAAACTGAGGATTATATTGAAGATCGATCTTTGTAGAAACTAAAAGACTGAAATCATCAGGAATAGTAACGAACACAATGAGATGAGAATGGAAAACAAATCCTCAAGCAGATATTTGTACCTTTTTGCTCAATAAAAGCAATAATATTCACAACAGCAAAGATGTAAGCAACCAAAGTGTCCCTAGGTGGATGAATGGATAAACAAAGTTTGGTATGTTCATAACAACATAAAATTAGTATTCAGTCCTTAGAATAAGAGAAATTCTGACACATGTTAAAACGTGGATTAAACTTGAGACGTTATGCTAACTAAAATAATCAGACACAAAAAGACAAATATTGTTAGCATTGCAAATAAATGACTATCTAGCGTAGTCAACTTTAAAGAAGCAGAAAATACAATAGTGGTTTCCAAGGTCTGGAAGGAGAAAGAAATGAGAGTTATTTTTTCGTAGGTAGAGTGTCGCTTTGGAAAAATTAAAAAAAAAATCCTGGAAATGGGTGGCAGTGATGGTTGCACCACTAAGTGGATGTGCTTAACGCCACTAAACTCTACAGTTTAAAATGTTAAATGGCAAATTTCCTGTTGTGCATATTTTACCACAATAAACGTGCCATCTAAAAGCTACGAGAAGAGAAAGAAACTTTGAGGAAAATAGGTTTTGAGGAAAATGTATTTAATTAAAATATTGATTTTATGCACAATGTCCATCTGCATTGTTAGGAGCTGTAGGTGAAATGAAACTCGCTCCCTTATTAGGTATGAATTATTGGGCTCATCAATTCATCTCCCTTACCTTCTTCTGGACTCGAATAGTTTGGATCTAGTGAATTCTAAGATTCTGTCACATCATGAAATACATGTTACCTCTTTAATAATAAGCTGCTCAAACAATTTAGATTATCCACTCAAATCAGTCTAGGCACCCTACTGTGGGGATGGGGGGAGGTCACCCATAACCCAGTTTCAACTTCTCTTTCCTGAAGTGTCTGTCACTAGTGCTGCTTACCACTGAACCCTCCTCTACCGAAACTCTGCTACCCTGAATGGTCTCTGGTCAAGCAACTTCCACATCCTTGCACCAGGAAGTACCCAATAAAATGTCTAATTGTTTTAAAAGGCAAGTGATATATCTTTTCACTATTAATATCTTCTAATGACTTTCTTTCTAAAATTTTTCTAATACTCAGATGAAGATAGAATTGGATTGAGAAACAGAAATTCATAGATGAAAATAAATACAAAGAGTCTCTAAAATAACTTCTGATACATTTTATTTTTGTTTAAAAATAAATCAGGGAAAGAAAGCTAATAAGAAATAGTACTCAGAATTAAACTTACATTATGATGCCAGTTCTTTTTCTTTCTCCTTGTTGTTATTGAATTTCACCCTTGGGAAAAAGAATAGCAACTGGATATAGAGCTTCAGTCCTTGCTCCAATTCACATAGTTGAAGCAAAAGCAAAGGTGGATGTTGAGACTTCAACTACTAACACACGCAGACGAGAGCAGTGAAAATGTCATTGGCTATTACTCTGTCGCTGTTTAGACACCTTATGCTATTTAATTTTCCAAAAACATGACTAAGTGGACAGTGCACAATATTTATATGCCTATATTTAAATGGAATCTTAAGTTTTGTAGTTATAGAACCCTGTAATCATGATTCACTGTTTTAAATTTAACTTGGTAGGATAGAGCAGCAATGTTAGACCACGGACTCTGGATAACTACAAGTTTCAGAAAGAAATTAACTCTAATGAAAATTTTTTTTAAAAAAAGTATAAAAAATAAAGGCTGAAATATAGTGACTTAAATGACAATTCTTCAGGACATCCTAGAACTTACTTCTGATTAGACTGATCATGAGTTATAGAAAAAGAGGAATGAACCGAATTGATAAATCTCTTAAAACCACATCACTTTCAGCATCTGGTAAAATGATTGGAGAAAGTTACTGCATAATATTCCCACCCTTACATTAGCAGCTTTGAATATTATTAAAACAGACAGATATAGTCATGCAAAATCTCTGCAATGAAACAGTATTTGAATGAAGAAAAAATTAATCCTGAGATGCTGTAAAATCCTGTCTTGTTAATAGACCCTGAGGATCGTGTTAGAGGCAAAGTTTACTGGAGCTTTTTTAAAGCTTCCGATCTCAAGGCTGATGAAGAGATCCCGACAGCTTTTCCACAATGTCAGTAGAGAGCTTTAATGACCAGAGATTAATCAGTTTCCAAGGCAGCAGTCTTCAGGGATTTCCACCTTATAAATGCAAGGAAATATACTGGCAACCATTTATACCGCAAAACAGGAACAGCAACAACAACAACAACAAAACAGGCTCAGAGCACTTCTGTTCCTTCAGGAAATTGCAGGGGAAAGGGTCTGGATTTAGTGGTGCATTCACTTAATTAAGATGGCCGGGATTTTCATTTTCTTCTCCATGTAAATCACTATTGAGAAAAGCATCTGCCACCTCTGATATTTCCTGGGCAATAAATTTAAACGAATTAATCATTTCGCTTATTCAGAAATCCTGAAGAGTGATAGGCACTTGCCAGTGGGCTGCAGAATTCCCGGCTCATTGATTTTTAGGAGCCAGAGGAGATTGGAGAGGCTGTGAAATGATTTAAACAGAAATAAAAAAAGTCATTCTAGACTTATTTTAGCCTACTTATCTTTTCACCCTCTAATCAAACACAGGTTGTAAGATTACATGTACATAATTGTACAAACAACATTCGTGTGAAATGCTCTTACTTTGTGCTTAATCAAAGTTTATAAAATCGCCGTAATTTTGACTATGTGTGAATCTCAATTTAATTTTCAATGGAAATTTTTTGAGTTCTGATGTATTATGGAACAAACCAAGTCACTTGAAACTAGAATATTCTATAATTTATTATTTAGACAAGGCCACTTTTGGAGATGAAAGAAGGCACAAACCATAATTAGGCCCAACTAGAGACATAAAGCAGTCAGCTCTGGACAAATGGTATATGTGGTCACTATAGCTAAACCTAAATTGTTAATAAATCCACACTGATTGACTATCAGTAGGAGCTGGTTCAATTTCTCAAAAGCTTTCTTATTAAAACATAAACTATGCTGCTGTAACAAAGGGGAAAAGTACAGAACCTCTTAGGAAGCAGTTTAGAGGGATACAAGTAGTCCAAGAAATGCAGAATAATCTTTTTATTCTTTCTCCCAAAATAGCCTTAATTTTTTGTTCTGATTGGTTAAATGTGCTTTACCAGCAGTATGACCAAGTTCCAGGCTATAAAATGGGATGTAAAAGTACTCATTTTTTAAGGAACTGGTAAAAAAAAAAATTTCATCCTTCTTTTTTCTTTCCATTTCAGAACAGATAATTTAGTCATGTGGACAGCTGTATTTGTCTAGTCACCTTCTACCATGCAGATGTGGGTCGTGAGTACAGCACAGAGGATTGGGTACTGGGGGAAGTTAACGATTAGTTCTCAGCAGTGCTTCTCAGATAGGACATGCCAAGAATTGTCATCTGAATTGCATGGAATGCTGGTTGCATATATCTGAACACCACCTCTGCTAACTTCCATGGGAACCAGGAATGGAGACTGATCACGAAACTCGGGAAATTATTACTGTAGTTGGTGAACTACTAAAAATAAATATTATAACTGGGGGCGCTGATTTTAGAAAGATTGTTTACATGACATTGTCACATTTATTTGTACAAAAGACAATTTCTCAATTTCTTTAATTTTTCTTTGTAATAAGTACCACTTTTTTACATTATGACTGTATGTATTTTTTCCTATACATGAATAAAAATGTTAAATTGAACTATAGTGTTCTCCTGGTGAATCAATATATTTTATCACTGTATTTCTGCAAAAAATATATTCTAACTAGTGTGACTTAAAGTGAGATTTTCAAGATGATAAGTTTGAAATATAGCATAAACACCAGTATAGTCTAGCTAGGGAGTGAGAGGGGAGAAGAGAATGGGGGAGTGGAGAGGGTGATTGGTGGGTTCTTACCTAATGTGTACCATGTGAGGGTGTTCAGCACACCCCCTGGGTGAAGGACTCAACTTCAACTTGAACTTAACCTGAAATGAAAACAATGTAACCTAAACATTTGCACCCTCCTATCAATCTGAAATTAAAAAAAAATTACTATTCATTATATTGTTTTTCCTTTAAGCAGACCATTTAGGCATGTTCAGTGAATTTAAAAGAATCTACATCCTATTCCACAACAGATACAGCTAGTTCTCAATCTCTCTCCCTCTGTATCCCTCTCCTTCTCCCCCCCATAGACACTTACAGTGTAAGTACTGCCCTCATCACTCATTAACCCCCATGCCTGGATCTGTAAGTAAAACCCTCTGAAGTTGTCTCCATTGGTGGTGCTGTACTGAATTTGCACATTTCATTTGAAGAATATGTATCTAGCCTAGGCCAGATTTTCCCAGGACATCAGAAGCACACACAAGTTTGGGCTCCCAGTGTCAGAGTGATGGTCAGGAGGGTATAAACTGGGCATAGGTTAGCCACGAGCCACAAGAGGGTATATATAAACAAGTTTCTTGTGCAACAGAATTACTGGTCATGGATCAGACAGCTAGACATGGAGCTATAGGCCGGGTTAAAAAATACATAGTGAAAGCCAAGTGAGAGTGACATCCAGCTCCCCTCCATTCCCCCTTAGGACAGGCTTGCCAGCCACTCTGCATTGGAACCTCATTCTAGCTGCGAGTTCTCAAAACTATTAACAGAAGTAGATACTGCATGGGGGAGGGTTACGTGAAGTGTATGAAAACCCTACACTATTTTCATTAGTTCACTGTTCATCTAAAGGCGGAGGGTAATTGGTGGGACCACACCTACAGTGCATCTTACAAGGGTATATGTGAAACTTAGTAAATGTAGAATATAAATGTCTTAACACAAAAAGAAATGCCATGAAGGCTATGTTAACCAGTTTGATGAAAGTATTTCAAATTGTACATAAAACCAGCACATTGTACCCCCATGACAGCATTAATGTACACAGCAATGATTTAACGAAATAAATAGAGATAGTCTTTCTAGAACTGATACTTTATTAAAACAAATGATTCTAGACAATTATTTCTACAATTGGACATTTTAACAAAATGGTTGTCATGGACTCAGGGGATATGTGTAACAAAAAATATACTTATTAAAATTTTGAATTTTATTTCTTACTGAGAGATGTTTTTGCCTTCAGAACAGAATAAAACTGAGAACACTGAGGACTGTGGATCTGCAAGTCACCCCATCATGATCACTCATAAGGATTTTATTCAGGACTATTAAATTATTTTTGTCTTTCTGGGGTTTTTTGCCCCCCACCCATAGGACTCAGAAGAGTTACTATAATTTAAAGACATGTACAATGGGACACTATTTTATTGGGAAAAGTAGATTAGGAAACCAGAAAAGAATTTCTAAAATTCTAATTATTTATCAAAGTTATGTACACATAGGTTAGCATGAAATTCTTACTGTGCTGTATTTGGAGAAAATTGAATTTGTCTATGTGTATAAGAAGATTTGAATTAAAGATTATCACAACACCCATTGGTGTGAAGATTGCTAGCACAGTTTGAGTAGGAGATTATGCAATTAGTGGCCATAAGAACGGGCAAGGTGATAGCGATCTGAAAAAATTTATAGAATCAATAGAGATGGTGAAGGAGGGGGAAATAACAGGGAACAGAAGAAAGTCTGAATCTTGTCACTCCATAGGCTTGATGACACTTAAAAGTAAATACAAAAGCAAAAATTTAGAAGTAGTTAGTGGATTAATCAAACAGGATATCTTTAATACTATTCAAAGACCATCACCTCGAGGTCTTGGCAGCTGCTCAGTGTTCTAGTTTGACAACTCATTTGATGAAGACAATAATTCTTTCTGCCTACTTAGGGGGATATAAGAATTAGTGTGAAAAATCTGTAAAGACATTTTGAGCTCTTCATGTGAAAGGCACTATATCACATTGCTAGAGATTCCCTAGAGCAGGAATTAAAGTTTTGCCACAGAAAAAACAAGAGTTTTATAGTAAAAGCAGGAATACCAGATGATGCTTTAAAATACTTATTTTTCTATATTATTACCTGATGGTATGACATGTATTAGTTGGAAGGTCATTAACTTGTAAATATGCTTGAAATACTAGTGTATTTCTCTGCTGGGGCTCTACCGTTTTGTCTTTTAAGGATGTATTGATGGTTTCTCTTCTTTTTAAACCTTTCCCACAATTGCACATGCTATCAATCGCCTCCTTTAAACTCTCTCCTTTGAACATTCTGGTAATCATTGTTTCTCTTGCAAAGCCTTGTAATGCTTTCATCTCTCAGAAATGACGAAGCCAGATATCTCTTAATTATGATCATTAAACTCATGGGGTCAAGCCTGGATCTCAAAGGGCTGAGATGAGGCAATTGAAGATGAGATGGAAAGGGTCCAGGATTAACCTGTGACTTTTCCCATGTTCTTTTTTACTTACCTCTGTAATATTTCTAACTAACTTCCTTTTAGCTAATTGGTTGCATGTTCACTGGATAAAAAAAAAAAAATTCCATCATGAAAATGATATTTTGAAGTCAAATGTTAATGACATATTCTGTGCTATTATTAGCTGTATGAGTTGAGACATATATTACAACATGTAG
Source organism: Otolemur garnettii (assembly GCF_000181295.1). NCBI lineage: Eukaryota > Metazoa > Chordata > Mammalia > Primates > Galagidae > Otolemur > Otolemur garnettii. The sequence continues at coordinate 21,606,400 of NW_003852407.1, forward strand.
GCACACAGCTTGGTAAGAAGTTTCAATGAGACATAGGACCTGAGAAACTTCTCATATAGCTGCACGTTAATGACTTTCTATCACAAAAATTATCCATTTTTACCTTCCTTGCTCTGATTGTGGATTTTTTAATACATTTCGGATATCCCATAGTGCTCCAATCTCTGCATTATTATTCATGTACTCAGATTTTTCTGACTCCGCTGGGTTGTGATGAATTACTGCTAACACTTTCTGGTTCTTACAGTTTACTCCACCTGCCCTAGAAACACGTTAAGGCATATATATTCTCCAAACCAGTACATATATCTCTAATATGTATTTTACTGACTTCTGTTTTTAGTTATCTTTGTTCAGTTGGCCTATCCAGATCGTGAAATCTGTGAGACTGTGCAATTGGATTGTGAAATTCTTACAAGGGAGAAGAAACAAACTGATACTAATAAATATTTAGTAAATGAAGGCTACAAGGATATACTTATATCCACCAAAATCAGGATTCATGATCATTCTGAACACTAAGAGCTACACTTTAGTAACTAATCAGTGAGTAAGCTAGAATCCACTCTCGGGGAACTATATCCTTTTCAGGCAGAAGATGTCAATGTTTAACAATATTATTGAAATTTCACAAAAATAATTATATATATTTTAATTTATAAATAAACTTTATAGGGTGAAATCTTCAATTT
>NW_003852407.1:21607456-21617382 GCF_000181295.1 Otolemur garnettii
AAAAAAAATTACATGGATGGTTTGCCAATAGTAGGAGATATGAAAAAAATGTATTTAGAAAATGCAATTCAAACTATTTTGGAGTGGGAACTAAACTCTATCAGTTACAGCCTAGAGCATATGGCGCTCATTATAAATGATAATTTTCTGCTTCTAAAATCTAACACTGGACACCATAAGGCAAAGTATTTTCAAAGCCTGAATGCTCCAAGTTTCAGCACAAGATGTACACCTGTAGTTCCATCAGTGTCTTCTTTCTCTGACTCCCACTTTTGACAGTGCTATACTATTAAAGTAATGCATTAATAGCTCCAGGAAAAACAAACTTTTGCATATTTTACTTTAGAATGAGAAGCAGCAAACCACCTTTGGAGGAAGTTTCAGAGGGTATTATAATGGATGCCAAAGGCGGTATGAATCAGTACAGTATACTCAAAATATGATGGGGCGGGCTTGCCCTTAAGTTATATAAAGCAATCACAAATATTATAAGCAAACCATATATAAATAAATATATATATAGACACACACACACACATATACGTGTTATATATACACGTGAAAGAAACTAATTGTTTCTTAGAGGCTAAAATTTACAATTCAGTTATCTCTTCTTCACAAAATATCTATCACAGTTTTGTATGCTATTGACTATTACAGTTAATTACTTTTAAATATTGAATGACTACTTAAGTTACAATGTGTAAACTAAATAGTGGATTAAAATATCTAAGTAAAAAACAGATTTGTGGGAGAATATATCCAAAAAATGAAGAAAAAGTCTAAATATGAAATTTATGGTAATTGGAAGAGAATTATAAATATTTTCTGATATAGAATATTTGTGACATAAGCAGGATCTGAGTGACTAAACATTTGACATTACTAACAAACTATTGTTTACTTAGGTGTGATGAGAATATTTGAAAGTATGCTAATTTAAGGCAGTATTTATTTAGAAATACATATTAAAAGTTGATAGATGATGGGATAAACTGTCAGAGTAAATATGGTAAAAGGGTATGTGAAGATATAGTTGAGACTAGACATTTTTAATTGATGTAGCATGGGATCTTATTATATTAGTTTAACTACTCATTTGTTTGTTTGAAGTTATCCATGATGTAAAATGTAAAGAAAACAGAGAAGTATGATGTGGCTTTAAAATACTACATAATTATTTCATATTGTCATTTTTCTCATTTTTTCTAACATATATAGTAGGTTTTTTTTTTTTTATTAATTTGGTTGAATTTAGTAGGTAGATGCCTGAATAACCTACAAATGAAAATTTGGTTCATTTTCCCAGTAACATCATTGAGACCAGTTGTGCCCCAAAGTATAGTCAAATACACACATGTAAAAATATATCATTTGTGATAGTGAGACCATAGTCAATTTCTGGCCCAGAAACAACTGAAAGTGAATGAAGGAATTAAGCAAATTAATACAAAATGAGATGAGTCCAAACTAATCTCTAAAGACCAACATTTGTCCAAATGATTTTTCTGAGTTAATAATTTGCAATCAAGTGACTACTAGCAGGGTCCCAGCCATGCAGGGAGATATTGAAGTAAAAAAAATCATCTTGACAAGAAAAGTCAAACATCAGAATCAATCCTAACAAAGGAATGAATAATAGAAAAGTGAGTTTTTAGCTAAAACATTGTAGACTTGTGTCTAAAGGAAGAAGGAACATATTAGTAAAGGTCGCTTTCATGGAAGAGTTACAGAAATGTTTTAGTCTCAGATTCTATTTTTAACAAAAGCTTTTTCTCTTTAAGAAAATTGATTCTATGACAAATACAGACTAGAGATTAAAACTTTTTTTTTTAATATTGGTAAAATACAATGAAAACTTTTTCTAAAATTGACTACTGCAAAGTGCTGTAACCACAAGATGTTTTTAAACAAATGTTATGTTTGTATTATTTAAACAAAAATGTAGGCACCTTTTTTTGTGCCTTGAAGTGTATTTCTGATTATGCCAGTTAATTAATTATTTTTATTTGGTTTTGGCATATGTCATATACATTTTCTGAGTTGTGATTATATTTTGACTTTATTTTATATAAGGCAATATCATCTTAAACAACTTTAAGATTTGACATTCTAGATGCTAAGCAGCAAACTGTCCCTTGTATTTACATATACATATGCTCACATATAAATGTGCAGACACATATATGCACCGGTGTATAGACATATACACATAAGCTACAGACATAAACATCCAAACCTGTGTTTTTGACTATCCGATTCTTATAGAAGAGAAGAAATAAAGTTGTTTCTCTGCTGAATTTGGCATTAAAAGGAAAGGCACCATTTTTATCATATATTCAAATCTGTAATTGTGTTAAAGTGATGAAGACATCAATTCTTGAAATATTTTTGTTCATTTTCTCCAGATTTTATGTCTCTTAAGTTCATCATGATGAAATATTTACAAATGTCCTCAACATAGACAAGGGAAGAGATCCTGAAACAAATGAGAGTGAGATACTGAATGGACAAGGATTACATAATGGCTGCCCTGGGGATTGTTCTCTTTTTATTTTACTTAACAAGGTTTGCAGAAGTCTTGTCCCAAACATAGCAAAACAACTGAAACCTTCTAAAAATTAATTACATTACAGGGATTTTAACATTAGGAACTGAAACATGGCTACTATAGCCCTACGTAAAACCATCTGGAATGAAGTATCACTAGGTGATCTCGAAGACACCTTCATAAAATATCACACGTGTTAACATTAAAATATATTTTCATATACACAACAGGACAATGAAAGCAATTGTAAGTGTATACTCAATGGGATAAAGCTTAAAACATAATACAAAATTAGGAAATGAAGAGGAAGAAAACAAAATCATAAGAATGCAAATGATACAGCTGAATATATAGAAGTAGTTGTGGGTAATGGTAATAAGTTTGTTCTCTCTGTTAATTGTCTCATGTCCTAGGAGAGATTTTTAAATTAAGTTCAATTTGGCAGTGTCTATTTAATAAAATGGCAAAAATTATCATACCAGTATAAGTCAATTTTAGCAAATTTTATTTTTATGTAGATTTTATTATCGTTTGCCTATAAAGTTTTTTTTTCAAATCTATTTTGACAGAATTTCATAGTCATATAACTCATATTTTTAAGAATAAATGCACACTAACCACATTAACAAGTTCTACAATTATCAACTCATGAAAGAAATATCAAATTAAAATATGGCAACTTGTGATTTTGACTATTTCTTGTTTCTTTTCAAGTTAAAGGTCATTATTGTAGATGGAATGATAAAGGTAACAAGAACGTCTGCACATAGAATAATCTGTGAATACACTTTCCTAAGAAACTTTTTACTATTTTTCAAAGTTATATGTCTAAAAGAAAGACTCAGCTTAGCACCCATAGCACAGTGGTTACAACGCTAGCCACATGCACCAAGGCTAGCAGGTTCAAACCTGGCCAGTCCAGCTAAAACAACAACGACAACTGCAAAAAGCAGCTGGGTGTTGTGGCAGATGCCTGTAGCCCCAGCTACTTGGGAGGCTGAGGCAAGAGAACCGCTTAAGCCCAGGAGTTTGAGGTTGCTCTGAGCTGTGACACCTTGTCACTCTACCAAGGCGACACAGTGAGACTCTATCTAAAAAAAACCCTCATGCTTTAATAATGTCATACTTTAATTAAAATAATGCTAAAGATATAAGTCAAAATTCATTTCTTTATACTGTCCAAAAACGTTGAGATGCAACATTACTTATGTGGCTTCCCACTAATATTTAACTTCTAAATTCAAATTGTATACCTCTTTTCTTCCAGTCACACTTTAGTTTATATTTCTTCCCATTAAAGTATAATCCCTTACATAAACAATCAGAATTCAGCCCTAATTTTTAAAAGTAATTGTTCCAAAGAGGAAAAATATTAGTTGCTTTATAAAATTGGAAAATCTAGATATATACACTTTTATTTCCTAAGATTTTATTTAGATATGTCTTCTAATCACTTTCTTTGGTAATTTATGAAAGTGTATTTTTGTTTTAATGCAAAACAATTTTTGAAAAATATACATTTGATTTCAGGAATTTAATCTTTATTGAAATGCCACTGGAGGAATTAATTGAATGCCATATTGCCAAATTGTACTTTGGAATTGAGTACAGAATTCCCTTAACTTCAATATTCCCAAAGAATATGAAATTATGTGATTCTAACAAACCACACTGTCTTGAAGTTTCTTCCTACACATAATGCCAAATCTACTGCATTTCTTTTACTTTTCTCACTAGGAGGTTTAAATATTGGTCACATTCATAAGGATGTGACAAACCTTATTTATTATCCAAGATTAATTGAAATAATTGAAGGTATTTTCTTTAATATTCTATGAGTGGTTGTTCTGAAATGATAGTTTTATTTAATAGAAAAAAGTAATGATTTCACATTTATAATGAAGGCTTAGAGAAGTAACAACATAAGACAAAGGAAAACAATCGTGTATTATAAAGAACAGCAAGCAAGTAGTGGGAGTCAAGATCAATAACCAAGTATACCAAAGGCAACTGGTCAACTTAATTGAAAGAAACGTTTTTATTTAAAATACAAAGGAAGCGATTACAGTAGAAATGCTTTGTTGAGTTGACTGAGAATTTTAGATTTTATGTTAGCTAATGTAGGAATCTATTTCAATGTCTTGAGTGGTACGAAGAAAATAATGCTTAAAAAAGCAATGATAATAACTTCCACATAGAGCAAAGCTGACTCTCTAGTACAGGAGTAATGACTTAAGAACTTCTGGTAGTGAGGTGGACTAAAATTTCTAGAATTGGGTTATGTTCAAAAAGCCCACTAGATTAATTATTAATGATTTTGGCGGTGAAGTAAGAGTGATTTCCTTTCTGATCTATTGGTTATTTAATACTATGTTATTTAATTGCCTAAAGTTTTTTTTTTTTTTTTTTTTGCAGTTTTTGGCTGGGGCTGGGTTAGAACCCACCACCTCCAGCATATGGGGCTGGCGCCCTACTCCTTGAGCCACAGGCACCACCTGCCTAAAGTTTCGACACATTTCTTTAGATTGACATTGTTTTACCCAGGTTATGAGTAAAAAATAAAAAACCTAATGCAGGGTTAGGAGACATGCCATCTCGTGATTTTAATGGTAATTGATTTTACTCGCATCATTAAGATTATTATTAAATATTATTTTTTTACAAGTATTTTTGTCAACCTTAGGGTATTTGGGTCTCATTTTTTTCTAGCCATTTTCCTTTCTGTTTGTATACTAATATTAATCTAAATTTTTAAAAGAAAATATTAGCTTACCTAAAATAAGATAATTTGATTATCTGAACTTAAGGACATACTCCCCACTGAATCGTTAAACGACCTGATTGACTACCATTTCTCTGCTATGTCTTCTAAGTGTACTGTGTGTTTCAACAGCCTATGAGTAAGAGACTATTATCTCTACCTGTGTGTTATCTCCATTTGAGTTTGAGATTATTACCTCCATTTTCTCCAGATGGGGAAACGAAGTTTGGAATAATTAAATAAATAGCTTGCAAACCAAAAAAAAAGTAATAATAATAAAATAATTTAATTAAAAAGGAAGAGCAGAGAGAGGGAAGGAGGGAGGGGGTGGGGTCTTGGTGTGTGCCACACCTTTTGGGGGCAAGACATGATTGTAAGAGGGACTTTACCTAACAAATGTAATCAGTGTAACCTGGTTTCTTGTACCCTCAATGAATCCTCAACAATAAAAAAAAAGGGGGGGATAATCTTACTTAGTGTGCATATAATTAGAGTCAATGCTTACTTTTCTCTAAATCTGTGAACAGATTGCATGGTGCTCATACTTATACCTGTATCACACAAGACAGAGCAAGTGATACAGGTATGAGTGTGAGCAGCATGCAATCTGCATATCACTGTCAGTAAAATGTAGCATCCTCTAATATTGTACACAAACATTTTAAAACAAATTTGTTGTTGTTGTTGTTGTTGTTTTTGGTCAGGGCTGGGTTTGTATGTACCCACCATCTCCAGCATATGGGGCCCGCGCCTTAATCCTCGGAGCCACAGGCCCACCCAATAAATTTGTTAATTTCTTTCTGTAACTTGAGGAAACATCTGCATACTTACTGCATGCTAGGATTTCAGAGAGCAGATTCTGAGAGAAAGATTAGCATGTGCCTTAGTACAAGCTACTATAAGAACTATAGACTGGGTTTAAACAAAAACATTCATTTCTCATTGTCCCGAAGCCTGGGAAGTCTGAGATCAAGGCTCGTAGCTTTGGTGTCTGGTGATCTATTTTTCTAGACAGTTGTCTTCTGTACTTGTTCTCACGTGTCAGAAGGGGTCAGGGAGCTCCTTTTAATCCCACTGGAGGGCTCCCTTCTCATGCCCTGATTACCTCCCATACAGCCCTCCTCCTAATACCATCAAATTCAGTGTTAGGCTTTCAACCTAAGAATGGGGAAGGAGAGTGGTGGCAAAAACATTCAATCCATATCAGCAAGAAAAAATGCTAGTGTTCTTTTCTTGAAATCAGCACCTTTGGAAAGAGAGAATCAGCGCTGGTGAAAGGGAGAATTAGCCTGCAGTGTTGTTTTAGCCAAGTATTCAGGTGATCCCAAAGTGATCTCCTAATCTTGTTTGGCCATTGATAAATATCCTGTGGGCAAATAATTTGGGCCTTCTGAAAATGCCCCCCCCAAAAGTACATACACTTTAAGTAAAGAAGTTGTCTTCATCAAGTCTTCTTTATCAATTCCTAAAGAGGTTCACAGCATAGAGCTATATACCAGCACCTGTGTTCTGAAAACCTTATACAAGGTAGTTAAAGAAATTGTTGTGAAACATAATCACATTATAGTAATGGAATTTCTGAGATATATATATATACTCACATATATGTATATATATTGTCTTTCTTTTTTATTGTTTGGGATTCATTGAGCATATAAAGAATTATGCTACAGTGATTGCATTTGTTAGATAAAGTCCCTGTTATACTTGTGTATACCCCCAACAGGTGTGCCATACAATGTCTCTTCCATTCTCCTCCCTCCTCCCCTCTCCCTACTACCTTGTTCCCCTATCCCACCCCTTACATTAGCTCATCTACTGACTTCATATTAGAACTGAGCATATTGGATTTTTGCCTCTCAATTCTTGTGATGCTTTACTAAGAAGAATGTGTTTCACCTTCATCCAGGTTAATACAAAAGACATGAAATCTCCATCTTTTTTAATGGATGAATAATATTCCTTGGTATACATATACCACAGCTTGTTAATCCATTCTTGGGTTGGTGGGTATTCAGGCTGTTTCCACATTTTGGCGATTGTAAACTGAGCTGTAATAAACAGTCTAGCGCAAATGTTCTTATGATAAAAGGATTTCTTTTTTTTCCTTCTGGGTAGATGCCTAGTAATGGGATTACAGGATCAAATAAAAGGTTTAGTTTGAATTCTTTGAGGATTTTCCATAATTCTTTCCAAAGAGGCTGTATTAGTTTGCAGTTCCACCATCAGTGTAAAAGTGTTCCCCTTTCTGCACATCCATACCAGCATCTGCAGCTTTGAGACTTTTTAATGTGGGCCATTCTCACTGGGGTTAGGTGATATTTCAAGGTAGTTTTGATTTACATTTCTCTGATGATTAGGGGAAATGAGCACTTTTTCATATGTTTGTTAGCCATTCATCTGTCTTCTTTAAAGGGGTTCTATTCATGGCACTTGGGATGCTTGGGTCTTTTTTTGTTGTTGTTGATTAATTTGAGTTCTCTATAGATCCCAGTTATAAAGCTTTTTTCTGATTCATAATATGCAAATATCTTTTCCCATTCTAAAGATTCTCTATTTGTTTTCATTGTTCTTTCCTTAGTTCTACCGATTGTTTTTAGTTGAATTAAGTCCCTTTTTTTATATTTGTCATTGTTACAATTGCCACTGAAGTCTTCATAAAACCTTTCCGCAGGCCAATATCTTCAAGTATTTTTCCTGCACTTTCTTCATTGTTTCATGACTCAGGTTGAAATCTTTTATCCATCTTGAATCAATTTTCGTAAGTGGTAAGAGGTGTGGGTTTCAGTCTTTTACATGTGTATATCCAGTTCTCCCAATACCAATTATTGCATATTTTCCCCAATGTATGTTGTTGTTTGCTTTATCAAAGATCAGGTGGCTGTAAGATGTTAGTTTCATCTCATGCTTTTCTATTCAGGTCCAAATATCATTGTCTCTATTTTTGTGCCAATACCATGCTGTTTTGATCACTGTGGTCTTGTAGTATAGCCTAAAGTCTGGTAGGGAGATACTCCTGGCTTTGTTTTTTTACTAAGAATTGCCTTGGCTATACAGGATTTTTTCTGGTCCCATACAAAATTAAGATTTATTTTTTCCAAATCTTAAAAGTGTAATGATGGTATTTTAATGGGGATTGCATTGAATCTGTAGACTATTTCAGGATAGTACAGGATTCTTATGTGCCATGATCCATTTTCCCCATGAGTTCATGAGATACAATGTTAAAAATGTTCTCATCATAGACGAAAATCAAACTATGAGTGGGATATGCAGGACTCCTATTGGAGATGGGGTTGGGTCCATGGATATCACTGAGGAAGTGGAGCATGTACTTCTGAGGTCCCATCTGGATAATCTATCAGAGTTCTGAAGGCTGGTAGTAAAAATCTGGGTGTCAGCATAGTAGAGTTCTGCTGAGGGCTCTATGTCAGGGGGCCACTGCCTCCTCTACAAGGTGGAAAGTTGATATATATTTGATATCGTCAGAATAAATCTAGCTATGGGGTTGACACTTGAATAATACATTCATCCAATCAACAGTTAACATACATCTAATATACGTAACCCCCTGCCTGGGGATATAAATATCAATAAATCTGAACCATACAGGTCAATAAAGCAGAACCATACAGATTAGCATCAAATATTTAGGTGTAATAAGGAATTATAAATTCTATGGCAGGAGCTTATCAGGTTCATGGAAGCAAAAGCATTAGGGTATCGGGGTACCATTTTATCTAGAAAATGAGGTAAACAGGGAACTTGGCAATGTTTCATAGAAGTGACCTTGGAGTTGATTCTTCAAAAAGCAAAAATAAATAAATAAATACATAAATAAAATGCCCAAGCAGACAATGAGGTAAGAAGTTCTGATTATAGGCAATGAGAGCAGAATGAGTTTACTTGGTTATCATTAGACACAATTATTCATGAAGCAAATGCTTTGGAAGAGTGAGAGCAGGTACAGCCAAACACCAGGTTCAGGACAAACTGCGTTCTTTAGCCAAGAATGGGAACTTTTCTTAGTAGAAGTCAAAAGTGTCACTAAAGATATTACACAGGAATATCTATGACAATGTTTAAATTATAGAAAGACTATTGCTGGAACTACATAAAGAACTAAAGTGGGGATTATTAAGATAATATTATAGTTTTAAAGAAATTATTTTTTAAATGAACTAAATGATAAAGAGAATATACAAAAATTAATAGAAACACTTCAGTAGTATGTCAGAAAATCCAGGAAAAAAATTAAATATGGAATATTTCAGATTAGTCTAGAAATAGTATCTTTATGTTTTCCTCTAAAACAGTATTTTTCACAGTGTTTTTTCACTGTGTTTTTCCACTGTGTTAGTGAGATTTTGGAATTTTTTACTTTATAAATTTACAATTTACTTCAAATTAAGATAATGCCAAGAGATTATACCTGGGTCGTTGGCCTACTTTCTTTCCCAGAAATAACCTTCTGGAAAATAGATTGGAAGCCAATTGCTTAGTCCTTTTCTCCAAAAGATAATACAGTGATGATTATCATTTGGAATGATTTTTTTTATTTCTATTTCTTTAGATTATTCTTCAGGTTATGTTTCTAAAAATTGAATTGTCCAG
>NW_003852407.1:21617926-21620845 GCF_000181295.1 Otolemur garnettii
TTTTTTTTTTTAAGTGAAACAATCTTTTTGCTAGTGCTGCTTTTGATCTGGTGTTGATAATGAAAGCTAACTCTCCTTTATGGAAAAATTGATGCTTTTCCTGGAAGTAATCTCGTCTCATGACTTCCAACCACAATTTCCCAGACAAAAATCTGCCTCCTCCAGATGCTCCCTTAATTCCCTGAGCATCTACTTTACTGGCTTGGAATCAGTGATTTTCCTCATATTCTCTTTACTCTCAAGGTCATTCTCACGGGTTTTTGCTTTTTATAATATGGTTCAAGACTTGTTTTCCACCACATGTTCCTCACACGATCCTCTTCATTAGCCACCTGCATTCCTAAGTAATTGGAAATAAGCTCACTTTCTCTTCCAAGGGCAATATCTCCCCTCATTCTATGCCTGCACCTCACCCCAAGTTAGCTGTATCCTCTGGTGTCAATCCTTATTCTCCCTCAAACACAAAGTCTGATTGGTTGGCCCTTATAGCCCTGGATTATGGTTGGTAGAAACACTTTCCTATTGCCTTCACCTTAAGGATAGACATAAAAATACTACAAATTCTTTTTTTTTTTATTAAGTCAAATACACATAGATCATGAATACATTCATGCATATGTGGGGCACAATGTGCTGAATTTTTTTTTTTTTTCTACAATCTAACATGGTGACTTTAAACCAATCAACGTAGCTTTCACCTAATTTTTGGAACATACGACAAGGGTATAAGTGAAATCTGTGAAATGTAGAACATAGATGTTTTGGCACAATAATCAAGTAAAAAAGAATCTTCTCTTGATTCTTCATTTTCATTCCTTAAAACCGAGAGAGAGATCACTTGTGTTGCAGAGTCTCTTGAATAGTTTTAGAAAAAGTCTGCATAGTTCTAATGCCTCTAATGTAGGATATGTGGCCACTTGATTACTACTATTTCTCCTAGGTTTTAGTCCCTTAAGAAATGTTGACAAAACCAATAACAAGGTACACTAACTAGGTGAAGAACTCAACTGTAACTCAGACTGTACTTTACAAACGCAAACAATGTAATCTAATTGTATGTACCCTCATATTAATCTGAAATTTAAAAAAAAGAACATGTCATTACACTTTCACACTTTCATTCATTTTCCTTTACAGAATGCCTTTCCTCTGTGTAACTTGTGTGTAATTTCATCTGGATTTTTTTTTCTATAAATACTTAATAAATTTCATCTTATAGTTTCTCCTGACAATGTTATTTACCTCATCTAGGACAAATGATAAAATCACCTGTCATCACATTCAGAAATGATCACTGATTTTTTTATGCAATTTAGTAGGATACTCTAAAAAATATTTATTATTGCTTATTTTAGTTTTTTGTATATAGCTTTCTAAGTCTTTAAAAGAGAAATTGTGAACCTGTATAAGTGGTTATTTATAGCCTTTAAATGCTAATAAACTAATTCTGTGCTTAACTATAGAAATCTAGAATTAAAACACCTATTACAGATAACTCTGGGTAATATAATTTTCTTTTTTGTGTACAATTAAAATACATATTGTAGATAGATAATAGACAAAATTAGATATACAAAGATTAAATGATACATTTTTCTATATCTAAATATAACTCAGGTCTTGAAATAATGTTTATTAGAAATGGTTGCCAGTTCAAAATTATATAAATCACTATCAATTTTTCCGTAGTTTATTTTGGAATAAGAAGCTCATACTAATAAGCCTAACCATTCTTTTCTTGTTTCTACAGGACATTCATTTTTGAATAGATAGTGATAGGATTTGAAAGTCAAAGGGACATGAAAAAGGGGATTTGGGGATGATGGAGATAAAAATGCAACACTGGAATCCCTCTCCGGGAAGGGCCAGTTGCCCAGGTGCACAGAGGTGTTGGCTGAGATCCCCAACCTGTCACTCAACTCTTGACCCAAATTTATCCTATTTTCAATGTGTGGCATGTCAAAGAAGAAGGTGGTATACAAAGTCATGCTATTCTCTTCATGCCTACCAGCCAACAGCTAAGTAAGGTGGTTATGCAAGGGCCTAGCCATTTCCACCTGATGTTAACCTACCTATATTTGCCCTGGACCCCACTACTGGGTTGCCAGACTGTGCTAAATCAGAATCACTACCTAAAGGCACCTGCCCAATCTTGCTTCCTCCCTTTTCCTTCTACTAATATTATGTCCCAACTAACATTACTGTTCCTAACTAGATATCAAAACCAGCTTCCCAGAGTACTGGTATCTGTAGGGATGAGTTGTACTTTTCTCCTCAGATATTATCATCCCTCTGAATAGCTAACGTGATTCATCTACTCTGTACTTTGTTCCTTGGTCTCTTTCTCTGCTTCATTCTGACTGAACATGGCTTGATACTCCTGTTCTGGGGTAATTGTCCTCATGAAAATCTAGGTGCCAACTTTTTGATCTGACCTGGAGGCCTCTCAAGTTCACAGGTTCATTCTTCCTTCTTCCTTATACATCCTGGGACGCACAGGAGACTTTTGTACATGGACCTCAAGGCAGGGATGAGTTGAGGATGCTTTCTAAATAAGAGTTGGTACAATATCTCCTGCAGAGTTAATTCTTCTCTTTACTCTGAATATTACTCTTAATATTATCAGTACTACAAACTACTCAGTTCGTATTGCCAAAAACAGTTGCTTTCTCTAGTAAGAAATTGGAGGCAAAGATTTGTCTAGATCCGAGTCACTTTCTTTTGTGTTTGTATGATCTAGTACTTGAATAAGAAGTACTTCTCTGCCACTAGATAGCCATACTCTTTCTGCTTCTTTCCTTGTATACTGTTTTAATTGGAAAATATCAGTGTACATTGTCCCCACTCTCTCATTTATAGTATAATCTTAACTCTTTAACCTTTAATATCCATATCCAGTCCTAGAAAGGAAGGAAGGAA
>NW_003852407.1:21621123-21624623 GCF_000181295.1 Otolemur garnettii
CACATTTTTTTATTACTTTCTATAAATCTCTGAGTTGAGTTGTATCTTTTAATGGCACAAAAGAAGCCATTTCTTCAGGGACATTGTATTTGTCATCGACGTCTCTAATAAAAACGGCAAGCTGAGCCATATCTGTAGCATCAGTGGTATCATCCATCAGCAAAGCATAAAATTTAAAATTAGCAGCTTTATTTTTGGAATTTTCTTTTGATAGATTTTTTTCTTTAATTTGCTTGTCTATAGGCTAAGGAAACAAACTGATTTTATAAATATTTCCCTTTTGGCCAGGTGCAGTGGCTTACACCTGTAATCCTAGTATTCTGGGAACCCAAGGAGGAGTTCAAGACCAGCCTGAGCAAGAGCCATATCGTCTCTACTAAAAATAGAAAAATTAGCCAAGAGTGGTGGCACATGCCCTTAGCCCCAGCCGTAGGAGTTTGAGCCTGCTGTGAGCTAGGCTGTTGCCATGGCACTCTAGCCTGGGCAATAGAGTGAGACTCTGTCTCAGGAAAAAAAAAAAAAAATCCCCCTTTATTTCAGAGCAAATTATATCTGCCATGCTTTCCGCACATTGCTTAATAAACTCACCATCAGTAAACGGTTTTGATTTGTTTTTTTTGCTATTAAATATGCTGCCATATAATTAGCTTTCACAATGAAATCCTCTGAGTTGTAACTTTTAGAAGAAAAATTTTGTTGAGAAGACAGACTTATTCTCAGTTCTGCTACTTTGGCCTTACAACACGATCCTTCATATGCATCAAATTTGGCAGTGCATTTTTGCATATAATGCCTTTTTAAATTATAATCTTTGAACATGTGCACGAAGTCCCCACAAATTAAGCAGAGTGCCTTCCTTTTTGCCTCCAGAAAAGTAGTCATCTGTTCATTTTTCATTGAACCATCTTTCTTCATTCCTAAAATTTCTTTACTGTGGTCTTGGTTTATTTTGAGGCATTGTATAAGCCATACTGGGAATAGGAAAATAATAACAGATAAGGGACGGCGTTCAATTTTATTATGAAAATTAATTGACAGGAAGGTAGAAAGTAGGGTTTAGGCCCTTCCACATCTCAGGTGCCCTCGCAGGGAGAGGTGGAGGCCAATTGTAAAGCTTTATGGGCAATGTGTGAGGTGCTGCCCAGGTGTGGAATTAACCTTACTCATCAAATAAAAATGCTTACCTGGCTTCTAAATAACATCCAACGTCTAATATTGCAACGGTAGGTTAAAATATTACTGGCAGTTGCTGCTTTTCCAGGTCACCACCGGCACCTGTAGCGTCTGATGTTGTGAACTCTATTCTCTGTGCTTAGAGGATAACACACTGAACGCGTCACCCTGCCATAAAACTAAAGCAACACATGCACTTAAATAATTAGAGTGGTGCCTGTGGCTCAAAGGAGTAGGGTGCTGGCCCGACATGCTGGAGGTGGTGGGTTCAAAGTCAACCCTGGCCCAAAACTGTAAATAATAATAATGAATAAAAAAATAAGTAGAGGGAGTATATATTGTTTATTTTACGTGACGTTCTGACACAATCTTGTCATCTATAAAATTTATGCTCAAGACTATGCAATCAAATTCCACCAAAATATCACCTAGCAAACAAACAAAACTCATAAGCACTTTTAAATTTAAAAAAATTCATAGTGAGAGTGAATATAGGATTCAGGAAAAATAAGAACTAGGATTTGAGAATTAAATCTTACTTAATATGCACCATCTAACAAAGAACGATTACTTGAGGCATTAACAAGGTGAAACTGACTGCTCTGGGCAGGAGGTATATACAACAGAAAGAGGACGCGCTCCGTTCTCGCGTGTGCAGGAGAAATGAGACTGGGAGCTCGTGGATCATGAACGTCAGGAGCGCGGGCAACGTCTTCCCACCGGGGAGCAGGCTGCTGAGGAGGAAGGCGGGAGGTTGGGCTCACTGTCTCCCAGGAGGCAGAGACAGAAGAAAACCTGCATGTTAAGTGGATCCAAACACCTCGAACCTGTGCTGCCCCACGGTCAACTGTGCTTATTCAGGGTCACGCGTTTCCTTATAAAGAGGAGGAAGAGGGTGGTTGTATTTTATCCTACATGTTTCCTTTGTCCATTGTACTATTTCAGGTTTCCTTTACTAGTACTATAACATCCATGGCATTTTGCATAAATTTACATGGGCTTATATTAAATATGATAATTCTAAACAGTTTTTTTTTCGAATAATTTGTTGTCATAATATATCAGGAAAAATATGTTTTGTCTGTTTCTTTGCTTTATTTAAGCCATTTTCTTCTTTGAAGATTTATAAGGTGTTTTCTAGTCTTCTAAACCTTGCTTCATTTCAAGATCATTGATAAAATCATTAGATAAATTTAATCCTGAACTTTTAAATCTGCATTATTTTAATAAAAAGGTCCCTTTCTTGCTACCTAATACTTTTGTATTTAAGCAATTTAAATTCTCGGTGTCTTCATTTTCTTTTCTGCCAAATAGATCTAGTAATACAAAAAGTAATAATACCAATGATAGCAAAAATAACTATCATAATGCCCGGCACAAATGGTATGAGAAAACTGTTAGATAAGTGACATGCTGCAAAAATTAGGGTCCAAATTATAGTACCTAATATTTATCAAGATCCTTTCAGTATTCTGTGCACTATTTAGTTAATTAATTTATATCTATAAATCAGTATCTGATAAAGTAAAAGAAGTATAATGCCATATTTAAACACTTAGGAATTGAAACCATATTTTCTGAATTTGTATATTGATTCTCCCACTCGATACATATAACTTTGCAAATTACTTGTCTTCACTGTGCCTCAGTTTCCTCATCCATAAAATGATGCTGATATAATTGGTAAAAAAAATGAATGTAAAACACTTACAGCAATTACTTCCATATGAAGTATCTCAGAAAGTGTTTCTTTGCTATTATACCCATTTTATAAATGTGAAAGCTAGGGTACAGAGAGAAGCTCATTAAATCAATCAAGGTCATTACAACTAATACCATGTGGCATATACCGAAATTCTCTAGCATTTTCATATCTATCCAACTATACTCATGCCAAGCAAACTAGGAAGTCAAAGTTTTAAAAGTATTCTTCACAGTTTACTAAACGCATGCATGGTTATCATGGCTAATAACTTCTACAAACCTGATAGCAGGATTAGCGAATCATGGGAACACAATACAAATGCATTTCTACCTATATGTAAAATAATCCCATGCCATATCACTAAGTTGAAAGAAAATAGCTGTGTAAAACGATATTTTCAATAATTTTAAACACTTTAGTTAAAAGAAATACATGGGAATTAATAAAAAAAGTTATAGTGAGAGTGAATGTAGGATTCAGGAAAAAGAAAAACCAGAATTTGAGGATTAAATCTTTATTTAATATGCACCATGTAACAAGGAAGGAGTACTTGAGGTATTACCAAGGTGAAACTGACTGCTATGTGAAGGGGCCAGTATATATAACACAAAGAGGACACACT
>NW_003852407.1:21624727-21626591 GCF_000181295.1 Otolemur garnettii
CACTTTTATGTTTTTGGCCTATAAATAAATTAATTTTATATAAACAAGGAAAATGTTTCAGAAAGCCACTGAAATTATCTTGGAATATTAGGCTGAAATTAGCTATGATTTTTATACAGACTCTGTTAGAAAAAAAAAAAATAATAGAATAATATTCTGATTCTCTTCCTATGGGGAATCATTTAATACTTCTTTTTTGGTTTTCTCAGAACTTTTGATTCAGCAGAGTAAACAAGGTTTAAGTGCAAACCTAAAGGACAGCTTAATCTTACAATCATTTCCCCTCATGCTGCAGGCTTACATTTTAGCTTTATTCATTACAGCCCTAAAGCTTCTGCTTTCTAAATGTATAGGTTAGAGAAAGTACCTTGGAGCTCACCTGCTCAAGATTAATAATATCACTCCAAGAAGATTAGAGCTATTACTCTTCCTGACCTGATCCAAATGGTACAAATGGGATTTTAAGGATGATGTCTGTTCAGAGATCCGATGGAGTGATGAGGTACAGGGGATAGCTACCCTGAGGAATAGGGAAAGATAGACTGCCAGGGTTGTACCGATGATACACCATTAGCTTTAGCTATTATCCAAAGAAAAGATTATGGCTATAAATAAATGCACCTAGTCCTTTAATACAACGGACAGGCAGCCCAATGGATGGAAAGGCCAGGAACATAACTATCATTTAAAAAGAGAGCCCCAGGCTCTGTACACACAGACCACACTCTGGTCAGTGTATTTAAAATAAAACTTTAGAAATATCCATTTAGTATTTTTAAAAAGTCAGTTCTCTGGAATTATACAGTTCTGCCTAAGAAGACTAAGATTTTCCATTTACCTAGTTAAAACTCTTTTTGACTAACTCAAAGAAACATTAAAGAATGGAAGAACATATAAATATTTTTCACCTTGAAGAAGAGGGGTCCCTGAAATTATACACACAAAAACACAGAAATATATTTTTAATGATTCCTTGCATAATCTTTTATTCCCTATGCAATAAAACAATAATAATGATAATAAATTAATGATAATTAACAAGCATTTGCACATGACAAACATCTTCATGCACTTAGTAAGCATTAATGTATTTGATACAACAGTGCAGTTATTTTTTATATACCCATAAATATAAGGAAATTGTGTTCCACACGCCCAGTGGCATGTATAACTTGATTATTTCTTTTGGAAGTGACGTAACTTATACATAAATTTAAATACATTAACATAATAAAAATACTTGCATTAGATTCTTATTAGTTTTCTCCTTCATCATTTCCTTGGGAACATCTTCCTGATCCATAAGAAATGTATATTCACTCCCATAGCAAGTGCCATCTCCTTTGCAAAAAGGATTGGGGTTATTTCCTTTAGGGTTGATTTTATAAACACTTATAAATATACTATGAAAAAGAGTCTTTGGATATATTGTGGATCCTGAGTACATTGGCGAATTATTGGTTTAATTCTTTTTCTCTGTTCCCACTAACATATATAAACTCAAAATACCATATCTCTAGCACCTGGAACAATACCCAAAACATATATGATGAATATATTTAACTGAATGAATTAACAAATGGAATAATTTAATATAAAATTACTAATTTGACAAAGACTAAGACTTAATTATGTAGATAATGAAGGAGATAATTATCTCACAGAATATTATACTTCAATAATAATTTGTGCTTTTTTTAGAAGCATTAAATGATTGAATCATGATGCTATTATAAGATATCATCTAACGCCAGTTAGATTAGCCCATATCACAAAATCCCCAAATCACAGATGCTGGCGGGGTTGTGGAGAAAAGGGAACACTACTACACTGCTGGTGGGAATGCAAACTAATACATCCCTTT
>NW_003852407.1:21626611-21629274 GCF_000181295.1 Otolemur garnettii
AACTTGCTCCTATACCCTCAATTGGGAAAGGGCTCTTTTATAGGTTTATGTGACTACACAGGACCTTCTCAGACAATCCAGAAAGATCTTCCTATTTTACAGTCAACTGATTAGTATGTAACTGTACTGGTTTAATAATATCTCTCCAAAATTCATGTCCACCCAGGACTGTAAAGTAGTCCTACTAAACACTGAATTTTTGTATGCTCCCACATTCCCATGCTGAACTCCTAAAATCCAGTGAAATGGTATTTGGGAGTGGGGAGTTTATGACATAATTAGGTTTAAGTGCAGTTGTGAGCATGAGGCCCCCATAATGTGTTTCGTATCCTTTTAAGAGGCAGAGGGACTAGAGTTCTGTCTCCTGCCTCGTGAGGAAAGAGTAAAAAGCCAGCTTTCTGAAAGCTATGTCAGCGGCCCTCATCGGGAGTCAAATCTGTAAGCACCTGAGTCTTTAACTTCCAGCCTTCAGACTATAAGAAATAAATGTTTGTCACTTAAGTTACCAGTCTATGATACTTTCTTATAGACACATGATAAAATTAAAATGAGTCTTAGAGACAGAATCAGTATGATGGAGTCATACTGAATTAGGGTGTCATTATTACATGAACAGACGAAACACAGACAGGCACAGAAAGAAGGGGGCATGTGGTGACCAAAGAGGAAATTGAAGAAATGAACTTGCAAAGCAAAGGATACCAAGGCTGCCAGTGACCACCTGAACCTAAGAAAAGGGAAGAATGGTTATCACCTGGAACCTTCAGAGCATATTGGTTGATCCTATTGTAATCTTGATTTCAGACAGTTATCCTTTGGGGCTGCGAGAGAATACATTTCTATTGTTTTAAGCCACTAAATTTGTAAGAATTTATTATGCCAACTAAGTTTGTAGCCATTTGCTGCAGCAACCTAGGACGCTAACACTGTATCTTTAATTACATCAGCAAAGTTCATATTCATGAATGTGACATCAGGGACCAAAGGTCATGGAGCCAAAATTTTGCCTACCTCACTCTGTACCTGACTCCCATGATCCACACATTGCTCTCAAATGAAATATATATGCACCCCTTCCCCAGGTCCTCAGACATCACATCACAGCATTACTTCAAAGTCCAAAGTCTCATACTAAGTTTATTAGTTCATGTGGATGGAGCTGGAACATATTCTACTTAGTAAAGTATCTCAAGAATGGAAGAAAAAGTATCCAATGTACTCAGTACTTTAAGAAACCAATTTATAATCACTCACACTTTCATATGAAAGATAAATCACAATTATAGCCCAGGATGAAGGAGGGAAGAGGAAGAGGATGGGAAGGGAGAGGTAGGTTTGATAGAAGGAGGGCAAAAGGTGGGACCACACCTATGGTGCATACTGCAAGGGTACATGTCCAAATCTATTAAGCGTAGAGTATAAATGTCTTAACACAATAATTAAGTAAATGAGGTTAAGGCTATATTAAGTACTCTGATGTTTACTCTGATGTAAACATTCCAAATTGTATTTAAAATCAGCACATTGTACCCCATAAATGCATTAATGCATACACGATCTGTGTGTTTATGACTTAATAAAAATTAAATAAATGTATTAGTTCAAACATCCAAATTTTATCTAAATTCATCATTTCAAAGGTACCAAAGGTTCCATCAGTTAAGTAATATAAATAAAGTGCAGATGAGGCTCTAGTAAAATCCCCTCCCTCCACACCTGTAGGCCTAGGAAGCTAATAACAAATTATCTGCTCACAACACTCCCAATATTCAGTGGTGAAACAGATGTATGGTAACAATTACAGACATTCTGTTTTAAGAAAGAGAGAAATGCAAGTGAAAAGGAGTCACTGGTCCAAAGCTGGTTTGAAATCTAGTCAGGCATCACCTTTAAGTTTCCAGGCCGGAGAATTGCTCTTCTTGGTTTGCATACCAGTCATGTGGATCTAGGTTCGGTCCTTTGAGCCCCCAGTTCGACCCTCTGAGTCATGCTTCCTTTTGCATGAAAGGTGCCACAGTTTGTGACAGAGTAGTCTTATCACACTGATTGTTGTCAGTAGAAATTTGGTGATCCAGAAGTCATTATTTTATATTCTTCCTGTCCCTTCCTGTCTAGCCTGGCCTTGTTTCTGCTGATATGAAATTATGGGTTCCTCCTGGACTTAATAAGAGATTATTCTTTTGGAAAAAGAGTGCTCCACAGATCTTTCTGAGATAATCCCCTGTCTACATTTGGCTTCTACTGACATGGGTGCAGGTCAATATCCTTAAGAAGTCTAGAGATTCTCTGTGGCAGGCACCTGTAGTCCCAGCTACTGGGAGGCTGAGGCAAGAGAATCGCTTACGCCAAAAAGTTTGAGGTTGCTGTGAGCTGTGACAGCACTCTACAGAGGGCGACATAGTGAGACTCTGTCTTAAAAAAAAAAAAAAAAGTCTAGAGATTCTCTAATTGGATGGAGAGGCTCTATGAGTGACACTTACTGCTTTTGAAGAGGCTTTTTTGTGTCTGAGTACTCTGACCTGTTGATCTTCCTGATGACCAATGAAACCCTGAGTACCCACACACTCTGCTTTTTCTCTGTCGTACATTCTGCAGCAATCTCTTGATTTTGATGTTCTTTCCATATGAATAGACTGAGAATTTTTGAAATCATCTAATTCTCG
>NW_003852407.1:21629294-21630425 GCF_000181295.1 Otolemur garnettii
ATATATTGACATTGTGATATCTGTGAGGTGTTTTATAGACTGATTTTGCTAGGTTTTCTGAAAGGACCAGTCGGAGCTCAAAGGATAATTTGGATTTGAGTTGGAGAGGCAGATTTGGGGAGAAGACATGTGGAAGAGATTGAGGAGTGCATGTCACACAGACAGAGAGGAGGGAAGCTTAGATAGGAGGAGGTCACTGAGGGAATCCTGCAGACTCCCACCTCATCAGGGCTAAGCAGAGAAGGAGGGGACAGAGTGGAAGGCTAGGGGATTGTGCTTTTCAAATATAATCTAGATGTCTTTGCTTTAGCTGTAACTATTTTTTCAGTCTTAATGTCTATGTCATCTACTACAATAGGCACACCTGGCATAGCTGTCATTTTCTAAACTGTTGTGTGTACTAACACAAAGAAAAGGGATGTAGGTGGATTGTGAAGGGAAATACCAATAGTTTTACTGGCTAATTAAGTGCTCTCTGTAATTTTTCAATTTGTCCTGTGGTTTCAAAATTTTTATAATACCATATTTGATAAATATTGAAATCTTTTATTTAGAATATTTAGGAATACAATGATCACAAAAATGTAAAGAGTAAATGTATGAGGATTTTTGAAACTTTTTACCTTAAAACTATGCAAATAAATGAAAATTATTAGCTAAGAATGTTTTGAAACATTTTCTACTTATAACCTTAATTTCTGTAGAGGTAAATGGAAAGCATGCTGTGATAAGGGAACGTTCGGCAACCAGTGGAAGATTTCTTTTTTCTATTATTTAGTACTTCCTAAAACTAAATTATGCAGGCTATGGAGCTAAGTAAGTGAACATGATTTCAAGTAATACTGGAATATTTTACTTTCAAAAGTATAAAAATAGGAATTCCTTTTCTCTTCATATTTCCTACTACCTTCAGAAAAGGTTTGTAGGATTTTTACATATCTCTACTCTTTGTTTCTAAATTTCACGTAGGTATTTATCTCTAAGCCAGCAAAAGCATTTGAAATCTCTCTTACTTTCCTTACTGCTAAGTCTCCCTAACTTGCTCCTATACCCTCAATTGGGAAAGGGCTCTTTTATAGGTTTATGTGACTACACAGGACCTTCTCAGACAATCCAGAAAGATCTTCCTAT
>NW_003852407.1:21630445-21631319 GCF_000181295.1 Otolemur garnettii
GCTTTTTCTCTGTCGTACATTCTGCAGCAATCTCTTGATTTTGATGTTCTTTCCATATGAATAGACTGAGAATTTTTGAAATCATCTAATTCTCGTTTCTTTTTAACGAGCTTTCCCCTTTACTAGTCTCCCCCCTTTCCCATGTTACTATGAGCATCATGTTCATCATTTTGAAAATTTCCTGGCTGTTATAACAATCCATATCATCGTTTACAAGTTCTGCTTTCAAAATAGGTTCAGGGCACAATTTTTCTAAGCCTACTGAAACAATATAGCAAGGGTCTCGTGTCCTAAAATTTTCAATTCAGTATTTCTCACTTCCATCAGAGCCTTCCCTAGGGAGACCCTTAGCATCCATATTTCTCCCTGCACCCTGTTCAAGGCAATCTAAGCTTTTACTATTATGCTTCTTGAAACTAACTCAGCCCGTTCTCACTGCCTCATTACAAAGGCACTTCCATATTTTTAGGTATTAGTTACAGTGACACATTGTCATCAACGAAGCTGGACTTCCCATATGGAGGCTCATTTTTCGCAGAATGACCATGTCATTGAGAATTCCTCCAGGGGAGGATCAGCAATGAATTCAAGGTGTCTTTAATCCACTACTGTGTTTATTTATTTCTTTATTTTGAGACAGTGTCTCACTATGTTGCCCTGAGTACAGTGCTGTGACATCACAGCTCACAGCAACCTCAAACTCTTGGACTTAAGTGATTCTCTTACCTCAGCTTCCCAAGTAGCTGAGACTACAGGTGCCCGCCACAATGCCTGGTTATTTTTTGTTGCAGTTGTCATTGTTGTTTAGCTGGCCAGGGCCGGGCTTGAACCCTCCAGTCTTTTTTTTTGTTGTTGTTGTTGTTTTATTTTTTTA
>NW_003852407.1:21631692-21634183 GCF_000181295.1 Otolemur garnettii
TTTTTTTTAAGAGTGTGAGAAGTGACTAAGTTTCCTCAAAAACAAACTAATTTTACATAATTAAAAAGTTCATTTTAATACTCTCATTTAATGTAAATTAAGGCTGACATTTAAATATATGTATTTATTAAAGCAGATTGGATAGTATATCTTTACTTGCCAATAAATTATTTGTGACTAATTTCAGTTAATGTGACTTAAAATAAATTTTTAAAGCTATGACTTAGACCCATTTGCAATCAATTCAGATTTGATTTCCCTTAATTATTTAAATTCAGTAAAGGTCACATCTGCTCATATATGTTTGCTGTTTCTCTTCTTATTGAAATTTGCCATCACGTCCCCCATAGTAACTTTTAAAAATCTAGTTATTTATTTAAAAATTACAAGATAAATAAGAAAAGGGAAAAAAAAAGAAATAGTTTGTTAATGATCCCCCAGAGATGCCTAAAGAAAGTTTAATGATATCCCCCCCTCAAAAAAAAAATGTGGAGAGATATAGCACTTAACCTCCTCTGCTTTCAGTAAGAAGGAAGTATAAGCTCAGATTTCTGTTCAAATGACAGTTCAATAGCATTTTATTTTGTAGGAAAAAAATGAGCTGAGAAATGAGCCCAACCATTTATGAAAGTTCGATGGGTTCAATGGCAGCATAATTAAAAACTCAAAGATAAAATCCTTGATGTTCTCTTGCAGTGATTCTTCAGAAATTTACTTTTATTTCTACAGACTTAATAAATTTGAAGCACTATTTCTCAATACAGTGTCAGATAAAAATCAGGAATGTCTTCTATGTGTAAGTTTATGACTTTAAGGGTTAAATTTAGAATTAAAAAGATTAATACATTTGAGAAATATTCAAGAGAGTTAGTGGGTTTAAATAGGTTTGCTCCTTCATGTTAAATTGCAATGAAGTATTAGATATCAGAGAGTGACTTTTAATAATTATTTTTAAATCTTTTAAAACAATTTTAAATGGAAATAAGAGTACCAGAGAAAAGCAACAATTTGTTAGAAATCTCACAAAGATATACAAGGAGAGTAAAACAAATTCTATCCAGCTGGAAATGGAGAAAAGAGTAAAATGTATATAATATATTCTCAATCCACCAGATATGTTTTACATAAATGAATGTATTCATTTACATCAGTGGTTCTCAACCTTTGTAATGCTGCAACCCTTGAATACAGTTCCTCATGTTGGGGTGACCCCTGACCATAAAATTATTTTCGTTGCTACTTCAGAACTGTAATTTTGGTAGTGCTATGAATTGTAATGTAAATATCTGATATGCAGAAGACCCAGCAGGTTGAGAACCACTTATTTATATTATAAATAATTTCTATGTCATGAATATTTATACATTATATAATATGACTTCTATTATGATATAATATATAAATTTATACATGACAAAATTATAATATGTTCTTTATATACTTTCAGTAACAGTAGAAATTATTAGTGTATATTGCATAATGTTTATTAATGTATATCTCATACACATTTTAATGTGTATTAATATGGTATATGATTTTAATATGATATAGTAAATTACATTATAGTATATTTATAAGATCCTTTGCCTCTGGGAGGCCACGGTGTGTGAATTGCCTGAGCTCACAGGTTTGAGAACAGCTTGAGCCAGAGTGAGACCTGGCCTCTAAAAATATCTGGGAGTTGAGGTAGGCACCTATAGTCCCAGTTTCTTGGAAGGCTGAAGTGAGACAATTGCTTGAGCCCAAGAGTTTGAAGTTGTTGTGAGCTGTGACAGCACAGCACTCTATTGAGGGTGACAAAGTGAGACTCTGTCTCAAAAAAAAAAAAAGAATCCTTTGTATCATCATACATATTACTTTGTTAACACAAGTAAACCTCAATTGTATCTTCTAATACTAGTCAAAGTGCCTTTGGCATGTAAATGCAACTTATTCTGCACATTCTCACTAATAAATTACAAACCTTGCCAAACCATTGTAAACTACTTAAAGTTTTATCTTCCTGTATCTCATTATTATAACCCTGACTAGAATGTATCATATTTCATCATGAGTCAGAAAATGTTGATTGAAATCTAAAGTATAACATATGTTTTGGTTACATTTTTACTAAAATGACTATTATTTCCTCAACAAATATTGATAGCATATTTACTGTGTACCAAGGCTAAGCCAATGACAAAGAACTAGAGGCGGGGTGTGGTGGCTCATGCCTATAATTCTGCACTCTGGGAGGCTGAAGCAGGTGGACTTCTTGAGCTAAAGAGTTCAAGACCAGCCTGATCCAAAGTAAGTCCTCGTCTGTACTAAAAATAGAAAAACTGAGGCAAGAGGATCACTTGAGCCCAAGAGCTGGAGATTGCTGTGAGCTATGATGTCATAGCACTCTATCCAGGGGGATAGCTTGAGACTCTATCTCAAAAAAAAAAGAAAGAAAGAGGAAAGAAAGAAAGAAAGAAAGAAAGAAAGAAAGAAAGAAAGAAAGAAAGAA
>NW_003852407.1:21634272-21637895 GCF_000181295.1 Otolemur garnettii
TTTGTTTGGGATTCATTTGAGGGTACAAAAAATTACGTTACACTGATTACATGTGTTAGGAAATGCAATCCCTCTTATAATTGTGTCCTGCCTCCAAGAGTTGTGTCCTACATCCTGACACCTAAACCATTCAATCCTCCCCTGTCCCTGATCCCTCATTCTCTATTAGGTCATCTATTGCTTTCATATTAATACTGAGTACATTGGATTCCTGGTCCTCCTTTTTTGTGATGCTTATTAAGAAGAACGTGTTCCCACTCAATCCAGGGTAATATGAAAGATATAAAGTGTCCATCTCTTTTGATGGCTGAATAGTATTCCATAGTATACATATACCACAGCTTGTTAATCCATTACCAGATGGGTGGGCATTTAGGTGGTTTCCACAATTATTTAATAACAATTACAGTAAGTACTAAATAGAACATTCAAATACTAAAAAGGCACATATGTTGGCATGTAAGAAGATGGCTGGATCAAGACCAAAGATCAGTCAAAATTGTTTTGAGGATTATTTTAGATAAACGCTAACTACTTTAGTCTGCATTATGTATTAATAATTAAAAGAAGAAAAATTACTCACAAATGAGGGAATGGTTTATCAGAAGGAGCTAACAAAGAAAGTAGCATATGCATTTAACCCATAAACAAGGTCAACTTAATTTACAAAAAGAAGAAAATAGAGCAATATGAATGTCATAAGGTGAGCAATACCTAAAAGCTTCAGGCTCAGGCTGGGCACCACGGCTCATGCCTGTAATCCCAGCACTCTGAGAGACCCAGGAGAGTGGATTGCCTGCTCTCATCGGTTCTAGACCTGCCAGAACAAGAGCAGGACCTGGTCTCTAAAAACAGCCAGTGTTGTCTCAGGTGCCTATAGTCCCAGCTACTCCGGAGACTGAGGCAAGAAAATCTCTTGAGCCCAAGATTTTGAGGTTGCCGTGAGCTATGATGCCAGGACACTGTGCTGAGGGTGACAAAGTGAGACTCTGTCCAAAAAATAAAGAAATAAACAAACAAACAAACAAAAATACTTCATGCTCCTCATGTTCAAGGTTTGGATTTAGATGAAGAAAAGGAGCAACTAGAAGATTCTCTAGGTAAGGTGATGGAAGCTTGATCTGAGGCCAAGAGAGTGTAGATGAATGAAGTAGATGAAGATGTAGAAGGTAAGTCTTTAAAACGTGGCAACTTGTCACAGACAGAGGTTTGGGGGGAGAGGACTCGAAAATAACACAGATTTCTGGCTTGTGCAGGTGGACAAACAATGTCAACATTTATGAATACAGGAAACATTAGAAATTCTGTGGAGGTTTTCTTGTTTGTTTTTACTTGGTTTTGTATATGTATATTTTTGGCTTGTTTAAGGGAAGGTGATGAGTTCATGGTTCAATATTGTGAATTGAAAATTATTGTGTAGGACTCTATACAGGTAATACAGGCTTCTCAAGTCCCCTCCCAGGCATGGTTAGTGGGGTTGCCCACTCTCCTCCTAGCCCACCAAGTGTGCCCCACAGCCACCTGCTGCCTTGCCCTCAGAGTTCACAGGGGCCATCAGGGGCACGAGGGGCTGGCTCACTCCAGTCAGCCTCCTTGCTCTGGCTGGGCTGCTGGAAGGCCGACCACTGGGCAAGGGGGAAGCCCGCTCTGGGAGTGTGACAGGTTCCTCAGTGCTGAGAACTCCGCTTGCAGGGCTTGAAGATCTATCAAGTCTCCTAATAGTGGGTCACCCATTCAAAGCTAAACAGGGACCCCCATTTCCTAGTCCTAGGCAAATTCATGTAAGTTTCCTAGGCCTGGAAAAGTTCGGGAAGGGAATTCACCTTGCCCCTAGTAGAAGGGTTGTATCCATTCATTGATGTGCTCATTCGTCTTGCCCATCTGAAGGGACTGTATCCATTCGTTTGTTAACAAGTCTTGCCCAAAGGACCCATGTGACTATGTATATCCCTAGACAAAAGACCCAGGAAAGTTTCTGACTTGGGTCTTTACCTCCCTAGGAGCTCTGGTGCTTTTTATGTATTCCTTTCTGTCTAATAAATCCTATCTTACCACTGATCTGTGGCCTGTTGGTTCATTCTTTGAATCCTGAGACAAAAGACCTACTGAAGAAAGAAATTCCAATAACATAGATATGTCAAGTGGGAAGTTGATGAGAGTGTCTACAACTCACGTGATACTATGAACTGTCCTCTAAGTTTATACACTTGGGACAAGACTCCTAAATGAACTTTAAAACTGTAAATAATGGTGAAATCATGTGGGGAGTGAGTATTAAATTTGGAAGTGTTAAGATCGAAGTGTCAAACTTGAGGTCAAGTGTTTAAGACCATCCTGAGCAAGAGCAAGGACCCCAGCTCTACTGAAAACAGAAAACTTAGCTGAGTGGCAGATAGCAGGGAAACTGGGCAGGAAGATTGCTTGAACTCAGGAGTTTGAGGTTGCTGTGAGCTATAATGACACTGTAGCACTCTAGCCCGGAATCAGAGCAAGACTCTGTTAAAAAAGAAAGAAACACTCAAAAAAGTAACATACATGTTCTCATTTCCATGTGCTATTTCTCACACCAGATTTGTAAAGTTATATTTAGTAACTTTTCTAGTTTTTAATTATCTTCCTCAATATCTCGTTTCTTTTCTAAATTTGGTGTTATATAGAATATTAAAGAATGATGTAAGCGTGGTGGTATTATAAAACAGACCCCTGATGAGGGAGAAATAAAGTTAAAACTGAGTGGAGACTTCATCAGCTAAGGGTTACTTTCCAGTATTGCCCTTACAGTGGCGAGATTGCAACATTTTGTGTGTTTATGCCAAGGAGTAGAATAAACAGACAGCAAAGGACAGCCAGGTACTAGCTTCATGAAATGAAGAAAGGAAAACTTCATACCTCTTTTTACAGAAACACAGTTTTCCCCAAGGTCTGTAAGGTAAATTAAGATAAATAAACAAAAGTGGACTTCAAAGTGTAGTACCAGTGGGTTTTCCAAGGATCGAGATTTACATAGAGTAACTAGAAGTTCTCAGACACAAATCACAGAGTGAATTCACTTTGACCAATGAGAAAAGTAACAAATATGTGTTTTGTAACATATACATGTATACGTATATTGTATATCGTGAGTGCATACACACATACAGTATAAAAATGCATACAAACACATATACATGTCAAATATGTGGATACATTAACAAAATAAGATGGCTTAGAATATTTCATGTTCCATATTGTTCCTATAAATATACACATTGAAGTTTTCTGTTAACTTCACTTCTTAGTATTAGTTTACGACAAAAGTACTAGAACATTACCAAGCGCAGCACCCAGAGAAGATTAAAATTATGAGGCAATAATTTATGAAATGGATTATCTGGGGAAAATGTATTGCCTATTACAGGATTATGATGCTATAGAAGACTGTTTATTAGAAAGGAATAATCCAAGGCACGTGATTTAAAGTGGTAAATGTCATTAAAAATATGAAAAAACTTCTGGTTTCAGTTCTAACATGTAAATATCTTGGAAGCGGTCATTGCCATCCTTGTGTTGAGAACAAACTGGAGAATCTGAGAAATCTACATTTTTGAGGTTTGTCGGGCAACTGAAGGCACAGGGAGACCCAC
>NW_003852407.1:21638169-21660839 GCF_000181295.1 Otolemur garnettii
ATTGTTGTTTGGCGGGTCCGGGCTGGGGATTCGAACCCGCCACCTTAGGTGTATGTGGCTGGTGCCTTAGCCGGTTGAGCTATAGGCCCCGAGCCACTTCGTTGGTATTTTGATAAAGTGACAGAGGCTGAGTGTGGACTTGCATTAGAGTAAAACATTCCTTGGGGTGTTTATCTGTGTGGGGGATCCGGTCTGAAGGAGGCCCTCACACTTTTGTGAGATTTACCTCTAGAGCCCCCACCAGGTAATCATGTAACAAAGGCCCAAGTTCCATGGGAAAGGACTTTGCTGGAATCTCATCCCAGCTAGTGGGAGGTCATTTCTTCTCACATCAGGTCCTTCACACTTTCATGTCTTATGGGGAGAGAAAAAGAGTAATCAGCAGCTGTCAGGACCTCAAGGACATAGATTAGGAATGACACACCCAGGGAAGCAAGTCAGATGCTGAGAAGAGAGTGTGGCTGTAACACCGAAGAAACATTTTTGCAGGTCAAAGGCTCTAATGCAAAAGAACAGACATGTAAGAATAATGGATATTATAAGCACAGATACAGAAATACCAACATAAAATGTAAATACTATACTATAAATAAAAAAAAAAAACACCATAACAGAAATGGAGGATATATTTGATGGGCTTGTCAATAGAGTGGGCACAGCCACAGAAAAAAGGTTTGAGCTGGAAATTTCTTCAATGACAATTTCTTAAACTGAAAAGCAGTGAGGGTATAAAAAGCCTGGAATATCCAACAACGGAAGAACAATTCCAAAGGTGTAGAGGACACAGAGTTGGAATCCTAGAGGAGGGAAAAAGAACATAAAGATTAAAAAAAAACTGAATAATAATTGGAGAGAATTTCCTAAATGTAATGCCGGAAAGCAAACCCCAAATCCAGGGAGATGAGACAACAGGACAGGAGGATGAATGGAAAATTGTCTAGACATGTCCAGGCAGAACACGCACCAGGGTGTATGATACTGAGTCAAAAACATCAAAGACAAGGAACAAACTCTTTAAAGAGGCTGGGGATGGCTAAGGAGGGCAGGGAGAGAAGAAAACCACAGCTACTGAGAAGCAAGGACACGGATTATACCAGACTTCTCTTCACAAAGGATGCAAGCAAGGAGAGAAAAGCAAAATTTCCAGAAAAGCAACATTTCTCTAAGTTTCCAGGGAACAAAAATAACATCCCTGAATTCTGTATGCAGCAAAATTATACATTAAAAATGAAAGTACATATAATTTACTAGTAAACTTTCTTATATTTTTTAATGTAAAAAAAAATGAAAATGCAGTAAAGACTTTCTCAAAGACCGAGGAAGCTCATTGCCTGCAAGCCCTACTTGTAGACGTGTTAGTGGAAGAAATGCTAGAGCTCATACACACAGACCTACGAAAAGAGGCACAGGAGAAACCAGAATAGGGAAGGCAGAATGACCTTTGTCTCATTCCTTAGTGAGAAAAATAGTTCGACGTACAAAATAGTTTAGAACAAAACTGTACCCATCCCCATGGCATGGGTCACTGTAACGTGTAAGGGAAATGAATAACAGGAAAAGCAAAAATGAAGAATTTTGAATACTCTCTGCTAAGAAACCTGCAGGATACATGAAGCGGTATATTGTCAGCTGAAACTGGAGCCTAGATTAGTACAACGGAATATCCCAGACAACAGGGAAACTGCTAAAAATGATAAGCTAGAGGAAGAGATGAAACGGAATAATGCAAATTGTTCAATCTAAAGATCAGAGAACAGGGGAAAATAACAAAGAGAAAGTGGAACAAATAGAAAAGACTTGGAAAAATAATGGAGAGAATCAAAAAATGGCATTTCTCATATAAATATAAGTGTTCATAAAATAAAATGAAAGACGAAGTAAAAGACAGAGCTTGAGATGGCTCAGGAAAGGTTAAACATATACCTCACGGAGGAAGAAGGAGGTTAAAAGAGGAGAGGGGTGAACACCCACCTAACAGGAATTAAAAACACCATGTGGGGAATGGGCACATTAATGTCCCTGACAGGAGCATTATAAAAGCTGTCTATGTAACAGAAACATTGTACCCTCTTAGTATTTTGAAATCTAATAAGAGATAAAGGCTTTGTCATTGGGAGAAAAAGACCAAACTATATACATTGTATAAGATACCAACTTTAAATATGAAGATTCAGTTAAAATAGATTAGTGGGGGGGAAAGTATGATGAGGATATTAATCAAAAGAAAACGAGTATTTAGATTAATTTCAGACAGGAGTTGAGGAAAGTTAGATTATCAGAGGAAAAGAGGAGCATGACCTAGTGGCAAATACATCAGATTTCTAAGAAAACAGCAATTTTACACATACCAGCATCTCAAAAGTAGCATTAAACCACATGAGGCCAAAAAAGTGTTTTAAAATGTAGAAAGGAAGGAGAAACATACAAATCCACTAATAAAATGGGAGTCTTACTAATCTCCCCTATCAGTAATCAATAGGGCAAGCAGGTGTGGTCCCACCAATTACCCTCCCTCTGCTGTCCTGGGTAGAGTGCAATGGCATAATCATAACTCACAGCATCCTCAGACTCCTGAACTCAAGCAATCTTTCTGCCTCAGTCCCTCAAGTAGCTGGGTCTACTGGTAAGCAGCAATCCAAACAGCTAATTTTTCTATTTTCAGTAGGGATGGGGTCTCATTCTTGCTCCAGCTGCTCTGGCACTCCTGAGTCCAAACAATCCTCCTGCCTCAGCCTCCCAGAGTGCTAAGAATAAAAGTATGAGCCATGTGCCCAGCTCTAAATAGCATCATTAATCCACTTGATTGAACTGACAGTTAAAAGAGTACTTCATCCAACAACTGAAAAATCTACATTTTTCTCATGTTCAAATGGAGAACCACTAGTAAAGAACTCATCTTGCCATAAAACATTATGGAACAATTTTTAAAAAAGGTTAGCATATAGTCTATATTCTGAAACCACCAAATCAATATCAAAAACATAAAACAAAACTTTCCCAAAGCTTTATAAATTAACATATTACAAATGACATATATATTAAAGAATAAATAAAAGTCAGGAAAGAGATTTAAATGACATATTTGACTAACTGAAAATAAAAATAAAAATTATGAAAATTTATGAGATCCAGACAAAGAAATACTTACAGAGAATATTATAGTATTAAATGCATAGAATAGAAAAAAAGATTTCTAAACTTCAGTAAAATAAACTTGGAGACACATCTGGCTTAGGCTCTTAAGTGGGACCTTTTGACTGAATTAAAATTTTACAGAACAATTCCTTTTAATTGTATTAATACCTTTTTGCTTGTCTTTTACATTTTCATTTTAAAATGAACTATTTAAAATACCAAAGGATAAAATAAGTTTCAAGAAAAGAATCCTTCTATATTAACCAGCATAATTGGAACATTAGTAAACCCCATGGGCTAAATTAACAGCTACTATATTTACCTCTACCATCCCCCATCTGGCTGTTGCCACTAATACAAAGCCTGGTGCAGTACACATCCCTTCTCACCTTTCACCAATGGCGTACTCTATTTGACGTGTTGTTTGTGAATATTTTCACAACTCCACCATATTTTTTATTTCTTTTTGATAGTCCATCATGTCAAAGATGATCAAGAGAACATTAAAGGAAGAAAAGAGATATTTTTTAGTAAGGATCAGGATTTGCAATATCATCTTGTTTCTGCTCAATATCAGATGATTTGCTTGCTTGGTGATACTGCCATGTCAGCACTCAAGAAATTCAGCACTCCTCAGCATTTTAACACTCACAAGGACTACATATATTTTAAGTTAGAGGGATGAATTGGAGAAATTAAAAGATGAAAAGAAAAAACAAAGACAATTCTTTCTAGCAGCAATAAGACCTACAAATAATGCCACTGAAAACACTGAAATACTCTGTGTGATATCATGTCAGATCAAAATGACTTGACTATTTCTTTGTTAGGTAAAACTAAATCTATATGTAATATATGGGAAAAAAATCCAAGCTACTTTTTTTTTTTTTTTTTTTTTTGAGACAGATTTTTACTGTACTGCCGGGGAAAGAGTCTTGTGGTGTTGTCATAGCTCACAGCAACCTCAAATTCTTGAAGTCTAGGGCTCAGGGGATCCTCTGGCCTCAGCCTCCTGAGTAGCTGGGACCATCTGAGTCCACCATAACACCCAGCTAATTTTTCTAATTTTAGCAAAGAAGTCTCACTCTTGCTCAAGGTGGTCTCAAACTCCTGAGATCAAGTGATCCCCTCACCTCAGACTCCCAGAATGCTAGGATTAGAAGCATGTGCCATTGTGGCCACCTTGGAATTTTACAACAATTTTTTCCCATCTGAATGCAACATATTAATAAAAGGATTTGTTCTATAAAACTTGGATCAGTCAAAAGGACACCCTTAAGAATCTAAAAGGCCAAGGCTATGGCCTTGTGTTAAGTATTGATTACTCTTAAAAAAACATTAATTATATTTTAAAAAATGCTATTCTAGATTGCTGAATTCTTACCTGCATATGTTTTAGCATGGTATTTTAAAGCAGGGAAGATTTGCAGAATCATTTAATAGCCACAGCTTTCCATGGCCGACTTACCTGAGGCACAGACAGGCGTAGCAGTTCAGGCAAGGTCTGACTCTGTGAATCTGTTCACATTCTGCAACTAGTTTAGTGATCCATAGGTGTGTCATGAGATCATTGTTCCCCTTAATGACACCTCGTTACAAAATGGTGTCAAATACAGGATAGATGGATCTTGCCTTAAAGGTATTTTCACCTTCTTTTTCTTCATTTGTAGTCCTAGACTTCCAAAGTCTCACCTGAAATGTGTCAAAATATTCACTGTGGGAGAAGGATCAGTAAGTTTTCTGACATAAAGCAGAGAGAGTGCCTTTGCTACTTCTTAGCTTTCATTTTGCCTTTGTATTTCACAGTTAATGAAATCTCCCCAATGATTAGATATGTGTAGGAAGAAAAAAAAATATATATATATATAATGATCAAATCACATCACTTCATTTGACATTTCACAAAGTGAAGGGCTGGCTATTACATTCACAGAACTTATGATTTGTTTTTACCATCTGGTAGAAATTACTTATATTCAGCAGGATTTCTCTGAAATGACTATACCTAAATTGGGAAAGTAAATCCATATTTCTGTATTTCTATTTTTATAAGTTTCTCTTTTCAGAAATCTTATTGCTATACTCACATACTGTGTTCATTTTCTGTATTCTAAAATGGTTTTTATGATACAACCATCTTAATACATTAAAATATATTAGGAATAGAAATATGCCTTGTTCAGCTTTATTTCCCCATAACTGGATAAAATGACTTCAGTGTAATCAGTACATAAAAAAGACTTTTTGAACTAAATGCTGACAACTTCAATATTCCCACTGGGACCGAGGACCCTGTCTCTTTTTGCAAGCCCATCCCTGAACCTTGATTCTTTTATTTCAATTACCTGTTAAATGGGTGTCTATTGACTATCATGTTGTATCATAAATTTCCACATATCTGTAACTTCCCATGCTATTGAGTTCTTATTACTAAACATATTCTTTTAAGTAGTCAGTTATATTATCCAAAACAATATGCTTTACATGATTGGACTTATATTCTCTGTATTGCATTCCCCTGTAATCAGCCACTAAATTTTTCATTCATTCCGTGGTTTGTTCATTCTTTAACCACCAGGTATTTGAGTGCCTGATACGCGTCAGTGCACAACATATGCAAAAGCCATGTTATAGGAGTGTGTATGGTGATTTTAAAAAGCTGAAAGAAAGCAAGATGGCCAGATTCATAACCAGGGGAACGAACATGACCGTGACATTAAGTCTGAGTGGCTGGTCAGGGCCTGAACCTCCAAGAAGTTGTAGTATACTTTAAGAATTTTCTAAGCTGTATAAATGCCTTTATTCTGTGTTCTGTAGCAACATAAACCCTTCCCAGTATGTTAAGCAAAGGTCTGAGTATGTTTCCTTTAATATTGTGACTCAGTTTGTTGCACAATACGTACAAAGAAAAAAATAAGAGATTATTGCTCGCCATCCAGTGATGGCAACAGAGCAGGGCGGGGATGGAAATGAATCCATGAAGTAGTGATTAAAGACAGTATAAAATGATATTCCAGAAAGTATTTCATTACATTTTTGCCTATAGATATTTTGACGGCTTTTAGTTTTTTTTGTATTATTATCTTAAAATCAGATCACCTCATTTATATATAAATCTTTGACAATTTCCTACCTGTTATTTTATTGGTAAAAAAGTATTGATATTTTTAATATGTTGGAATTTTCTGACTGCTTATTTTCCAGAAAGAATGTGTAATATGCATTCCCTTCAACTGAATAAGAAAATATGTCACTATATTTGGTGTCCATTATGAAAAACTTTCAATCTTTGCCACATTTGTAGATTCAAAGAATCATTATTTTAGAATACATTTATGAAAATATTTTGAAAACGTCTATCTTTTTGAATTATTTTATTTCATGGTATGAACTGAGTATCTGTCTTGTGATTTTTTTTCTCATTTGACTTTTCATATGAGGCATATTAAATATATAAATTGTTGTCAATTCCAAATTCAAATTTCATTTTTATTCAACAAATTTTAACTACCTTTGTTACTCTCTTCTGTGAGATAACTTACCCTCTTATAATTCTCTCCTTTTTTCTCTCTAGCTACCTATTATTATCTAAAATACTAAATAATTTGCATAATTATATGTACATTAAATATGGTCATTCGTCACCTTTACCAAAATGTAAGTTCCTATGTGCAATGATCATTGTCTTGTTTTTTGAAAAACATATAAATGCTGATAAATAATATTTGTCGGGTTGTTATTAAGTTTTTTATAATTCTTTTGTCCCATGACTACTTTTATACTTGTATCAGTACAAAATTTTACCCCATCTATAAATCTCACAAATATTCAGCTATATTTTACTTATTATGGGTACATATTATTCTTTTAAGTCCATTAGGCTGATATAACTTTTTGATTTAACCTTGCAAGATTTGTTTCCTTGTCAATCACATAACCCTTAAAAATGATTTTTCCATATTATTAAAAAAATCCTTAAAGTTCTGATTGGAGTTGATGGAATGACTTTATTTAATTTGTAAAGCTTTCCACACCAAAATTTTGCAAAGCACAGTAGAACAAAGCATTGAGTTAGACTATAATCTTGTATCTAGATTTCCAAAACTTTGCAATTTTGGGAAAAGGAAAATAGAAACTAAATAGTTTAGCCTCATTAATAAATTGATTAAAACTTAAAAACCAAACTTTGAAAATGTACAGACACTTTGATAATTATTCACCTATAGAATCTTTGCAAAAAATATAACGATTAAAATAAGGTGGGCATGGTACCACCAGGATTAGGTATAGATGGAAGTTAAAAATGGTTTTACCTCCATCAATCATCCCCTTTTTAACCCCCTTCCCATAACCTCCCAGCCACTAGTAACCATCATTCTATTACCTTCATGAGTTCATTCTCTTTCTTTTTGAGCTGCCACATACAGGTGAAAACATGAAATGTTTGTCTTTCTGTGACAGGCTCATTTCACTGAAAATACAGTTATGAGCAGTAAGATTTAGTGTTGAGTAGCACAATGAGGCTGGGATAGTTAACAACAACTTATTGCATAATTCAAAATATTTAACTAAAAGCATGGAATTGAAATGTGCCTAACACAAAGAAATGATAAATGCTTGAGATAATGGATACACCAATTACTCAGATTTGATTGTTATATATATATTATAACTTGTACTAAAATAGCACATGTATGACATACATATGCAAAATTAATGTGTATCTATAATAATTAAAAAGTTTAAGAAAATAAAAAGCTGTTTTGAATACAGTAACAATCCTTCCCATAACCAGAACAGAGATATTTATTAGTCGTCTTTAACTAGTAATTGTACTAATAGCCCCAAATTAGAGAATAATAGCACACTGTTATTTTACACGTGGATTATTTTTAACTGCTGCCAATTTGGGTAGAGAGGTGTAGCTACATAAATATGAAATGTACTTTAAGGGTATAAATAGAAGCTGGACACACTTTCACTGAATTCTCCTCCTTAAAATCCTATAGTGACTTCCCATTGTTCTAAAAAAATAAAAACCTATCAGCATGGCCTACTGGGCTCAGAATTATTTGATCTCTGATTACTTCTTCAAATTCCTTTTGAAAAGGTTCCCTTTGAT
Source organism: Otolemur garnettii (assembly GCF_000181295.1). NCBI lineage: Eukaryota > Metazoa > Chordata > Mammalia > Primates > Galagidae > Otolemur > Otolemur garnettii. The sequence continues at coordinate 21,646,427 of NW_003852407.1, forward strand.
CACCACTCTCTAGGACAAATTGTTTTCTCATATTGTTCCTTAGAGATGCCAAGCTTTTCAAATCCCAAGGCCTTTCTACTTGTTCCACAGAGAGGTTTTCCAGATCATTCTATCCAAAATAGCCACTCCTCACTCTTCTAATTTCTAACTCTTAACCCTTGGTATTTCTTTCATTGTACTGAATAGTACCTGACATTATCGTATTTATTTATGGGAAGAGACCTCATAAAGTCCAGTAAACCCTTTAGATGTATTAAATGATCTGATAGCCTAACAGTAAATGATGATTTTCCCATATCCTGGCTGTAGAATTTTCTGAAGTTTTTTAAGTCTCTTTATTCCAGCATTAACATTTGCCTATTAATGAGGTTCAGTTGTCAATTCCATTTTCCCCCTCTTTCTAAGTGGATTCTGTTTCTGCTCCTAATGGCGTTTATCTTTCATTCAAATTCATAAAGATAGTGAATCAGAATTGTCTGGAAAACTATCCTCTCAACCTTTTCTTAAGTGCACAATGGAGTTTATGGCTGGGTGCCCTTGAGTCACAAATCGCTTCTGATGCAAGTAACCATGGCCACATTAAGAGGTAATATACAAAGACTTCCCAGGACTGCACCTCAGCTAAGAGCGATGAAGAGTAGAATAAACTTTAGCCATGAAAGGCATTTAGGAAAGCAACTAGAATAAAAGAAGCGGTCCCTGCAATAGTAAACAAGTTATAACACGCTGAGGATAGTGAAGAGTGGAACAGGGGAAGATCTTAACTGAGCTGCCTCTTACTACAGTCCTGAGCAGGTCTTTAGTCTACACTGAAGGGAGAAGTAAGTGAGGTAGAGAATTTTCTATCATGATAGTCATTATAATTTTCAGGTAACTGAGCCATAGATTTATAGTAAACTATATTGATCTGGATCCGTGTTTCTTAGTTTTTATTAAAAGTGACTGAAAAATAACACTGAATGGATCATTCCTGTTGACATCTTCTTTTGCAGTTTTTTTTTGGCCAGGGCTGGGTTTGAACCCACCACCTCTGATATATGGGGCCAGTGCCCTACTCCTTTGAGCCACAGGTGCCACCCCCTTTCTTTCACAAGGAAGAGGCTCATTGGGAATTAAGTTGCTTTTTTCTCCATTGCAAGCATTACATTCTGCAGAGCGTCTATATAGAAACCATGAAGGAACCTGTGAGCTTTGGGATGGAATAATCTTTTCTTTTATCCTTATGAGGACTAAGAGTGATTTTCCCAAGTGACGATTCAATCATTAAAGTAAAAGCATGGATATGGAGCCACCCATATTCTGTTAATTTTATTATACAAGTGAAGTATGATAAAGTCACCACTGCCAAAATTAACACCAAAGTTTTTTTTATGTAGTTGCATAAGTAATTTTTCTGCATTGGATGATCAAGAGTGAAAAATATAAATACTTAATTAATTATTTGTGGTTGAAGAACTTGAGAACATGTGTGTAATCTTAGAGATTGATATGGATTTGTATTTTATATTACAAAATATTATATGATTAAAAGAATTTTACAGAATACTCCATCCTCATTTAAAAATGAATTATGTTTTTAATTTCCCCTTTATAATATTATATTTTTTCCAATTTTAATATCAGGTGTATCCAGATTAAGCAGAATGATTTTGAAGTATTTCTTCTTTTTCTATTGTCTATAAGATTTGGCATGATCTGTTTTTTGAAATTATCTTTTATTTTTATTTATAAATATTAGTTGTCTATTTTTTGAAACTTTGGAAAAAAAATAATAAGTTAATTGATGACTCCATACTGAACCTCAGAGTCAAAGCATTCTATAATAGACATACTCTTATTTGACAATGTGAATGTTACTTTCTTTGCATTACTACTTATTATTATTGCTTAACACTCATTGCAGCAATCGTCTGATTTCTTTTCTGATGTGAATGTATTTATCTTAATAATCACATGTATATGTAAAAATAAAAAAAAATAAAAAGAATTAAAGCCTCAAATATGACAATATGTACACACAGTCTATATTATTCATTTAGGTAGATAAAGAAATTACTATTGAAAATCATAATAAAAGTAGGACAGATAGAAGAAGTCATCAGAGGTAGACAGATTCAAAGCTCTGTCCTGACAGTTTACATGTTTGAACCTGAGATTTGGAAATTTTCCCCCAGAAGCTTTCATTTTCTTAGTTCTAAAAGAAGAGTAAATATTCTCACGTGATTTTTGAGGGGAGGGAGTAGGTTTTGCTCTGTTGCCTGACCTAGAAGGCAGTATGTTTGCCTCAATCCGTCTCCTGTGATCAAGGGATCCTCCTGCTTCAGCCTCCTGAGTAGCTGGGACTACATATGTGGCCCTCTCTCTTGAAATTTTAAGTTTGAGGAAGAGCGACTATAAAATACCAAGACTAATGTCTGACATACAATATATGAGAGCTGTAATGACATTAAAATGTGTGGGGAGTTATAGGATTTGCTCACTTAATAAGTTTTCTTTCTATAATGATCTGAAATATATGCACTCCGCTAATGTTCAGGCATTTCCAGCAATATCAATCATTTTTATCTTTTAATGTAAATGATTTTTTAAAAATTGTTTCTTTTAAATTGTCATTTTTAAAAAATTTTCCACTTATATCTCTAAAGTTTTAGGAACCAGACTTTGGCTCTCTAGATTTTGTTGGGGTTTTGGTAGATGATTTATTCCCATCCACTCACACACATGTATGTGCACACATCTTACTACAGCTAATACATCTACATAATTATATTTGGGGGTCAAATTCATTTATTAAAGCATCCTCAAATGGCTAAATGTTTTATAGTAATTATTTTAGTCATTAGTTTGGAAAAGAATATTACACTAGTATGAGTTCTCTAGATGGGCATAAATATGCATCCATGTGTCTTAACTTTAATCAAAGGCCTTATGTTTGTTAATATTAGAACTATAGGTGTTATTGTAAATGTGGCTATATCAGCGGATGTTAATAATTTGGAGTCAATGTACATAAACTCATTATTGTTTTTCTAAATGTAGAGCTAGTTTGGAAGACCACTTCCATTTGTTCAGTAAAAAACATAAACTTTCTCTTAAAAATATTTTTTATTGTGAGATGATAAATATAGATGAAAACATTTTAAATGCAGCACTTTGATGTTTCCACAAAAAGATTTTTGTAAAAACATTATCCATATAATCACAATCCAAAAAATAATAGAATATTATCAATCACTCAGGTGCCATCTTTAATCATTACTCATGTCCTCCCACAAAGACAATCACTATTATCACTTGTATTTTCTTATATATTTATGCCCTTACCTAAGTGCGTTTAGGCTATTTCAATAAACATTCCATAGACTATGTGGTTTATGAACACCAGAAACTTATTTCCCCCGTATTCTGAAGTCTGAGAAGGCCAAGGAGCCCACAGATTCAGTGTCTGGTGAGGCCCCTTCCTTTAGTCCTGCTGTCTTCTGCCTGTCACTTCACAGTGATGAGCATAGCACACTCTCTAGGGTTTCTTTAAAAGAGCATTGATCCCATTCAAGGAGCCCTGGTGACTTAGTTACTTCCCAAAGTCCCCTCACCACCCTGCCCCTGTCCTAATGCCTTTACTTTGGGGTTTAAAATTTCAACATATTGAATGGGGGGTCTGTAAACGTGTAAACATTCAAACCACAGAACTCTTAAGTGAGAAGGGACATTAAGAAAGAGGCTTCAAGGAGAATGGGAGGGAACCCTGGCCTGCTGAACAAGGAAGTCTGGAGGGCCCATAGGCACATTCACCATTCAGCAACTTTATTAAAAAAAAGCGGGTATGATGTAACCTAAGTAACCAATGACCGAAAGAAAAACATGGTAATCTATGACCAATAGAAAAGGGTAATAATGCCTGGAGGCACAGAGAGCTAATGAAAGAAGAGTTGCAACCAATCTCAAATGCAGAGAAAAGGTATTTATACTTCTTCACGGCCTTTGCTTCCCTACTTCTCTCATCTCTTCTCCTTCATGAGAGGGACCCACTTCCACCTCCCTTTGGAAGTGCTCTAAGCTTTCTTTGTTCTTAAAAAAATTTCTCTTTGTTCCACTGAAACCTGTGCAGGTCACTTTTGCTCTCTGTTTACACTGCCTGTGCTGCTCCAGTTCTATTTTCAGTTTCCACCTACTTTTGCTTTTGATTCTCACCATGCCTCTATTGAACTTTCTAACTCAGCCCAGTAATGGAACAGGGTCAACTGGGTTTGGGGAACCAGGATCCACTGACCACCAACACTAAGCCAAAAACAAAACAAACAAACAAGGCTCGGCGCCTGTGGCTCAAGCGGCTAAGGCGCCAGCCATATACACCTAAGGTGGCAGGTTCGAATCCCCAGCCCGCCCGCCAAACAACAATGATGGCTGCAACCAAAAAATGGCCAGGCGTTGTGGCAGGCGCCTGTAGTCCCAGCTACTTGGGAGGCTGAGGCAGGAGACTCGCTTGAGCCCAGGAGTTGGAGGTTGCTGTGAGCGTGATGCCATGGCACTCTACCCGAGGGGATAGCTTGAGGCTCTGTCTCAAACAAACAAACAAACAAACAAACAAAGAATGGAACTATAATACATGTATGTGTTATGTAGCTAATGTCTATTAATTACTTTTTTATTTTCTATCTTGTTTGGGGTTAGAGTTCCAAACTGTGTGAACCCAGTTGACCTGATTTGATTACTACTTAGCTGAGCTAGAAAGTTCAACCAAGGCATAGTGGTAAAGGAAAGCAAAAGTGAGTGGAGATTAGAAAATAAAACTGGACCTGCATAGGCATTGTGGATAGAAGGCAAAAGTAACCTACACAACTTTCAGGGTAACAGATTTTACATAGGAAGAACAAAGAGAAAGTTTAGAGCACTTCCAAAGAGAGTTGGCAGAGGGTCCCTCTCATGGTGAGAAGGTATGAGAGAGGGGTATTAAATAAGGCCTGCAGTGGTATTAAATATTCCGTTTGAAATTGGTTGCAAGTCTTTCATCGGCCTCTCTGAGCCTCAGGCAGTATTGCCCTTTTCGATTGGCCAGTGATTGTCTCTTTCTATAGGTCATTGAACCAATAGATCAACATTCTTATAGGCCCTCCAGACTTCCTGGCTCAACAGATGGAGTCTTCCTCCTACTTCACTTAAAGCCCTTTCCTTAGTGTCGCTTTCCATATCTAATTTATTTTAGTCAACATTTTTTGAGAGTTAGGCAGGTCATTATGAGCCTTGATAGGTGATCCAATTGTTGAAATGTTCTCTCGATTCTTATTTGGTCTAGGTAAAGAACTGTAAATTATGTTAATCTTTTCAAAGAATCAATCTGTTACTTTTTTGTTCATCTGTTTTCTATTTTATTTATTTTCACTGTAATTATTATTATATCCTTTCTTCTGCTTGCCTTAGGTTTGGTTTGTTCTCCTTTTCCTTAGGTTCCTCAAGTGAAAGCCTAGATTTAGATTTCAGATCTTTCTCCTTTATGAATGTATACATTTAAAACTAAAATTCTCTCTGAGAACTTTGTTGCATTTTATGCATTTTAGTAATTTTTAAAAATAATTATAGCAAAATGTATATATCTATATGAATATATATATATGATGTGATCTATTTAGATTTGTGTCATTTAATTTTAAAATATTTAGATTTTTCGTGGATTCTTGCTACTGTTGTTTTCTAATTTAATAGTGTGGTCAGAGTGTGTACTTTGTAAGAATTTAATTATTTGATGATATTTAGTGAAGAGTCCATTTACACTTAAAAATAATTGTTCTGTATTATTGGGTAAAATACTTTACAATTCCAAATATCAGTAGAAAGTTGATTGATAATTATATCAACTATTCAATGTCTTTTCTGATATCTCTACTCACTTGTTTTTTAATTAATTGCTAGAAGAGAAATATTAAAACTCATTTTCGTGGTAGATTTGCTTTTTCCTCCCCTTACTTTGGCCAGTTTTTTCCTATGTTTTTAAACATTGTTCTTAGGTACTTTTGGAATGTACTATATTTTAAAATAGCACATTTCCTCACTCATAAATGGGAGCTAAACAAAGGATATATGTATCATATGAGCTTTAATGGACATTGGAAACTAAGTAGGGTAGGAGTGGGAGGAGGCGGAGGGCTAAAAATCCACCTGTGGTGTGCAATGTACCCGATTCTGGTGGTGAGTACACCAAAAGCCCTCACTTCAGAATAATAAAATTTATCCATATAACAAAAAGCTCCTCCTAAATTTTCTGAAATAATAACAAAAATAATAGACAAAAAAATAGGATAACTAAAAAATAATGAATTAAGGTAATAACCAAATATTCCCTATTTATCACTATTGAAAATCCTTGTTTTTACATGTTTATAAAATCCATTATATTTCTTTGATGTGTAATGCAAGAATATGTATACTCATTTCTACTGTTTTTGAAATAACAGAAGAGGGAGATTTTGTGTTCACAGTCTTCTTGCAGGTTTTAAATGACAAAACTACTTACATAACTCTACTGAAAATGGAAAAACCAGAATGAAAATACAAATATAAAAACTAAAATATTTACCATTATAAAGTATTTCCCTTTGTCTCTTCAACAGTCTTTGTATTGAAATCTACTTTTGCTGATACTAATGTAGTTAACCTACCTAGTTTATGTTTAGTATTTGTGTTATATCTTTTACTACATATTTATTTTTACTCTATTTGTCTTATTTAAAGTTTGGGTTTATTAAGAATATAAAATTGGAGCTTGGCTTCTACATAACTGAAAAAATCTAGTTGTTAAAGGAGTTTTTGATTCAATTTGGTTCTGAGATATTTGTTTACATGTTTAAGCTTAACACTGCTAGCTGGTATGATTTGTTCCTCAATGCCTTCTTTGCTGACACTAGCTTTGTGAATTTTACATTGTTATCTATCCGTGTTATCTCCTGTATCTATGTTTTTAGCTATACCCACTTTGTCATTTTTAATGATTACTTTAAGGGTTGCAATGTACATCTTTAGATGATCTTATTCTACTTTCAAATATACTATATCATGTTTTCTGCTTCTCCTATCTTATTCTATCTTTCCATATATTTTCATTTTTCACGTATTATGAGCCCCTATTGAATAATTTCTACTTTTGCTTGAATAATCAATATTTCTTTCTTTTTAAAACCACCAACATTATGTTACATTTACTTTTATATATACTATACCCCACATAATATTATGAATTTTTCTTTCAAAGCATCAATACTCCTTTAAATAAATTATTTTCAAACTCAATAATTTCTCTAACAATTTTTGCAATGCAGGTATGTTAGAAAGAAATTCTCTCATCAGTGTACTGAGAATGTCTTTATTTTACCTTGATTTCTGAAGAATATTTTCACCTAAATAATATGAACATATTCTTTATATTAGTGTAAGTAGATTAGTCCCAATACATTTATAGAGACCTGATATTTGTTATATTTCTTAAGATTGACATTTCCCTGCATTTATTCTTATGGTATTTCTAGTGACAAGTTAGTAATCATTTGTAGATTTCCTTCTTGTATGTTATGTTTTTTTTTTTTTTCCCTCTGACTGTTTTCAGGAATTTTTTAATATTTTTCTCTTTCTGTAGTTCAACTTTGATCTGCCTGAGTATCATCTTCTTTGTATTTAAAACACTCAAGCTCCTTATATCTGTAGGTAAATGTTCATTTTTAATTAGAATTTTAAAATTCTGCACTTATTCCTCTGAAAACATGTGTATTTCAATCTCTCCCCTTTATGCATCTGAGGCATAACTCATTCGGGATGAAGAACACCTTTGAGCGTTTCTCTTAGCAGAGGTTTGTTCAGAAAATTTTCTAATAGTTTATTTTTTTCTTTTGTTCTGGTTGTTGACATAGTTTATTTTAAATGTTTCTTTTCATTTCTTATTTATGCAGGGTGGGCATAAAGTTCGTATGCAGTTTTAAACGGCACACTATCGCCTTTTGGCCGGAGAACCCATCTTCCAGTAATTCACCAACAGACAAGCAAAAAGGAAAGAGGAGAGGCACCGATACATGTTTTCCCAGGCCTTTGGGAAAATATGGAGTTGTTCCTTTGGCCACATAGATGCAAATCTACAGGAAAGGTGATATTGTGGACATCATAGGAATAGGTGCTATTCCAAAAGGTATGCCACGTAAATGTCACCATGGCAAAACAAGAAGGGTGGACAGTGTTGTCCAGCATGCTGGTGGCATCCTTGCAAACAAACAAGAGCAAGATTCTTACCAAGAGGACTAATGTTTGTATTAAGACATTAAGCCCTCTAAGAGCTGAGATAGCTTCCTAAAACATGTGAAGGAAAATGATCAGAAAAAGAAGGAAGCTAAAGAGAAAGGCACCTGGGTTCCACGGAAGTGCCAGCCTGCTCCACCCAGAGAAGCACATTGAGTGACAACCAGTGGAAAGGAGCCTGAGCTCCTGGAACCCCCTTCTCTATGAATTCCTGGCATAATAGGCATAAAGCATAGCACACAGGAGAACCGAGAGAACCAGAGGAACAGGAGCACGAAGTGCTGGCACCTGTTCCCCATGAATTCATGGCATAAGAGGTATAATGAGCTTTGTCACATTTGGTAGAGAGATGACACCCAGAGCTGCTGGACCTTTTCCCTATGAATGCGTGGCATAACAGATACTAAAACTAAAAGGCTACTGTAAAACACCAACAAGCAAATAAATAAACAAATTCATTATTTTAAATTGCACACAAACTGTATGGTCACTCTGTATTTTATTCTGTAAATATGCAGACATATATAGCTTGTCTAATCACGTTCAAATACACTAATTCTCATTCATTTCTTCTCTCTTCTCATGTTTTTAATCCGCCCTAAACTTTATCAGTCTTCATTTTAGTTATAAAAATTTTCATTTCTAACTGAAATTCTTTCTTAAGTTATGTGCAGGCGCTTTCTCAAGAGATTTTTTTAAAAAGGACTTAAATTAATAAGAAGCAAACACAGAGTTAACTATTTGTCATTAGTATTTAGTGAATAATGAGCAACCATTATATTTTTCTAAATAAATTGATAAATTATAAGGTAATAAAGAGAATTGTTCCAACCTTGAAAAAAAATATTTGCAACGCTGATTTTAACAGGGAGGGAGATCTAAGTTCATCAACAAATGCGGAACAAAGAACAGTGGCTTGATAGCATTTACCATTAAACAAATTATAAAATATTAAGGGGAGGTTATGCAAAGCAACAGAGATTAATTGTTGCTAATTGACTTAAGTCACAAAACCAAGTGTTGGTTTCATTTTTGATACTAATGCCATTTACAAGGTTAATTACTGTGTCACCTCACAGCCCCCAGTTGTTCTTCATATTGTGGCAGAGAACGTGGGAACAGATGGATCAGAATAACATCTGGCTTAGGTGAACAATAAGAGTACAGCTGACATCCTCGAGTGATTTCCTTCGGTGGCACCATCTCAGGGCTAGACAGTAATAAGAGAGAAGTGTGGAGCCAAAAATAGACAGCTTGATATATAATTATTAGCATATTGGCCCTTGCCAAATCCCAGACTGATTGTCATAATCAGCATCTAACAGGGCAATGGTCATGTTCTTATTAATAAAATCTTTAAAAAAATACTTATATTTGATTCGATGAATTTGTCATTAATATCTCACTTCATCAGCTTTGCTCCTAATCATGCTTGTGCATGAAAACTAAAATAATAACGTCTACTTTACAGAAAAATCATAGTTTTTAAAACTTATATCCTTCTTGATCCTCAGGATAAGGCTACAAATTAGATGTCACTACAGGAGATCCAAATTAATAACCAAGGCCTAGAAATGCTGTATTTGAGGTTTAAAAGGTAATAAATGGTAGAACAAGTATGCAAAGCCAGAATTATTAACTTTAACCTGTGGCACTCACATTTACAGCTGTATTCTATCAGTAACAAGAAAAAAAAAGTCTATGTTAATAATAATGACAATTAGAAACTTTAAAAGTACAGTTTGCAAATACCATTCCCTACTCTGTTTTAAGTAATATTAAAGCCTTTTTTTCTTTTCTAAAGAATACAGATCTAAGGAGTTTGATTCCAAATATTCTTCTATAAATTTAGTTCAGTTTTCTTTTATCTACTTAATGTGATCTTTCAGTAACCCGAGTATATACAATAATGCCATTTCTGCCGTACGAACTGTTCTCGAACAATTCAAGGTGAAAATACACAGCCATATAATACAGCACACGTTCACTAGAAGAGAAATAATTGTCAGAAATTCTGAGAGCTTATGTATTTGATTGTTTTCCACATTTTGTTCATATACCGTATTATGTTGGCGCTATAAACCTGCGTCTCCTATTTGTGCTAATTACAGAGAGAGCCGGCTACACGTGGTACATTAAAGTGGGACTTCAGAGGTGAACTCTCCTGGCCTTAATTGTTCTCTGCAAAATATAATAGTGTTGTTGCTGTATTGTCACGAAGGGAAATATAGAACATTACATGTATAATTAATCATCACTGTTGTTATCACTGGGATCCAGGTAGGCATACCCTTGCTTTGTTTTTCTGTTTAGTTGAGTATGTTTCATAACGCACCACTCTCTGATGGGTTCCAGAGCCAGTTCCTAACCTTAGCCTAACCTTAGAGGCAATGCGTGTGCATATGGATGTGTGTGTGTTTAATTTTCAATATAAAATTTTTGAGGAGAAAGGTAATTATTCAAGCTATGTCCCCCCCCCTTATGTTGATTTTCCAGTTACATCCTTCTTTATTTCTCAGCTCATGAATAAACATGTGTCCCAGGGGAAAGTATTTTATTAGGATAATTTCAGAGACTACTTGAGAAGACTTATGTCTTCAAAAAGTAACATTTTCTGACACAACATGGAAAATTATTCACATCATTGAAACCTATTTTGTTCAGATTTCATATCCACGGCAAACAGAATACAGGAGTAAGTAGGTTACTATAGACTATTTTCACCAACGTTATTGAGATATAATTCACACTCAATACAATTTCTCCGACGGAAATGTACAATTCAATGGATATTTTACTATATTCAGAGATGTATAACTACTACTGTGATCAATTTTAGGATATTGAAACACTTCAAAAATAAATAAAATAAATCCTGAAGTCACTCCCCACTTAGCAGTCACTCGGCACTTCCTTCAACCACCTCCCAACGCTTTCTAGAAAATGAGGAATCTACTTTCTGTTCCTGTAGATTTGTCTATTCTGAACAATCTCTATATAAAATCATAAAATATATGTTCTTCTATAACTATCATCTTTAATTTTGTGTGATAATTTCAAGGTTCATCTATACTGTAGCAAATAGAAGTAGCTCTTTCCTTTTTATAGCTTAGCAATGGTCTACTGCTTGAATATTCTGTATTTTATGTATCCATTTATCAGTTGATTGGAGGCATTTAGGTTATATCTACACTTTGGCTTTTAGGACTAACGTTGCTATGAACAGTTAGGCACAAGATGTTGTCTGGAAATACATTTGTCATTACTCTAAGATATACACAAGGGATTGCAATGGACACTGAGTCATAATACGTCCTTACGTTCAGTCTTTTAAGGAACTACCAGAATGTTTTCCAAAATATCTGCACCTTTCTATAGTCTCATCAGAAATTAAGAGAGCTCCAATGGCCTCACACCCTTGTCAACATTTATTATGGTCTACCATTTTGACTATAGTTATCCTAGAGGAAGTTGAGTGGTATCTCATTGGTTGTGTTGAATTGCATTTCCTCATTTCCTAAACAGCTAATGACATTGAGCATCTTTTCCTGTACTGACTAACCATTCCTGTAGTATCTATTCATATATTTTGCTCAATAGTCTTTTTAGTAGTTTTAAAGATTGTTAAATGTTATAAGCCCCTATCTGATAGATGAATTCCAATTTTTTTTATCTTCTCTCCCTAACAGTGTCCAGTTTTAATGTTGTTGAACACAGAATTATCTATTTTCCTTTTATTTTATGAATTTTTAGTGTGATGTCTTAGAAAGTTTCATCATAGTTTTATAATTTTAGTTTTCATATTAGCTGTATGGTATCTTTTCATTTAAATTTCGTATATAGTGGAATACTTTTTCATCCAGTCGTCCCAGCACCATTATTTGAATAGGTTCTCTTCCCTAGTGAATTATTTTTTCACCCTTGATGAAAATAAACTGACCTTAAATATGAGGGTTTATTTCTGATTTTCAATTAAATTGCATCGATCTCTATCTCTATCCTTACATTAATTCCATTTTTACTGATTCACTTTATTAAGTTTATTTCATATATTTATCACAGAATTAGTTTTTTTTTTGTTATGTTTTGATAACCCCATCCTCTTAAATGATTTTTTTTTTTTTTTTTTGCAGTTTTTGTTCAGGGCTGGGTTTGAACCCACCATCTCCAGTATATGGGTCCAGCACCTTACTCCTTGAGCCACAGGTGCCTCCCCCTCTCAAATGATTTTTTAAAATAATATACATAAATGTTTACTCCATATGGTATAAAATTATATGAGTTTTATAATATACTGGTCACTTGTTCACCAGTATATTCAACCTCCTCCTGTCCTGAAACACAAAGAACCTCCGGTTTGTTTCCTGATGCTATAATTTTCTCTTTTCCTGAATGTCATATATGTGACATTGTACAGTATGAAACCTTCACATATTAGCTGCTTCTACTACTAATATGCAGCCAAGATTCATTTATATTAGAGTATAGTTTATCATTTTTTATCATTGAATGTGCTTTATTGTAGAGATGTACCATTAATCTATTGATGGTCATTTGTTTGCTCTAATTTTTTGGTTTTATTTCTAAAGATTCTATAAGAAATCATTTTCAGAATTTTCCATGGAAGTAAGTTTTCAAATCACTTGTATGCGAATACGGTTGCTGGATTATATTGTGAGATCACGTTTACTTTGTAAGAAACTACTAATCCATTTTCCAACGCTGCTGCCCCATTTTGCACTTCCACTAGCAATGAATTACGGCTCCTATGGCTGCATATGGTCTCTAGCAATGTTATTGTTACTCGTTTGGATTTGAGCCATTTTAACAGGTGTCTAGTTTATTTAATTGATGCTGTTTTAATTTTCAGTTCTATAATGACAAAAATGTTGGAGAACTTTTATGCGCCCATTTCCATCTATACATCTACTTTGACGAAATATCTGCTAAGAAAATTTTCCTATTCTTGAGATGTCAAGGTTGAATTAATTGGGTTATGTTATGATTAAATATTAAGGGATAATTATATAGTTTGGATATTTGTCTTATCATATCAAATAGATGTTTCTCAGTGATTTGTCTCCGGTCTGTGGGTTTTCATTTTCCTTTTTAACAGTGCCTTTTGAAGAGCAAAAGTTTTGATTTTAATAAAGTTAAAGTTGTCTATTTTCTTCATATACTAAGCTTCTGATGTTGTATCTAAAACCGTTCACCAGTTTCATTTAGATTACCTCCTATGTTTTATTCTACTTATTTTACAATTTTTTATATTATATTCATGTCTATCATTCACTTGGTGTAAGCTGAAACATCTGCGTGTAGCATCATTTCACTCTCCAGTCAGGGGAAAGGCTTCTGCATACTTTGAACTTCCCACTGCAGAAACCACGGTGTGAACAAGCTTTCCTTCCCAATGACGTGAGGGAGAGGAAAGGATGAGACTGGAGGCCTGTGAGAAGTAAATCTTCAAAAATGGACTCAGACTACTGATTATAACTTAATTCTGAAAAAGCTGAGAAAAGAGTTTCGCAGAAGGGTAAAGGAATTCGTGCATTAGAAGGAAGGTGGTGTGTTCACTTAAAACCCCCCACACAGATCTTTATAGCTGCTTTATTTATAATTGACAAATATTAAAACAAATCACTTGTTTTTCAGCAAGTGAATGGATAAATAAAATGTGGTACAGCCAGGCAATGGAACATTATTTAGAACTAAGAGATAAACAATTCAGCCATAAAAAGACAGGAAATTTAAATGCATGTATTACATAGCGAAAGAAGCTAGTGTGAAAAAGTTACATGGTATCTTATTCCAACTCTGTGACACTCTTTAAAAGGCCAAACTATGGAGACAGTAAAATGATCAGTGATTTCTAGGGGTTGGGGGAGCAGAGAGATATCAATTGGAATAGCTCATGGGATATTCAGGGCAGTAAAACTACTCTGTACAATGCTGTGATAGTGGACACGCGAATACATTTCATTACACATTGTTCAAACTCATAGGATGTGCAGCACGTGAATGAAGCCTAATGTGAAGTAGGGACTACAGGTGAAAATTATGTGTCAGTGCAGGTTCATCAGCTGTAACAAGTAAACTCTGGTGGCTTATGGTGATAATGGGAGAGGCTAATAATGGA
>NW_003852407.1:21661143-21669794 GCF_000181295.1 Otolemur garnettii
AAAAAAAGTAAACAAGAAAATTAATTTTTAAAATGTTTAGTTATTAAAATTATTCCAGGTCATGCATGGTGGCTCATGCAAATAATCTCAGCTCTTTGAGAGGCTGAAATGGGACAATCACTTAAGGCCAGCACGTAAACCAGATGGGGAAACATATAGAGGCCCATTCTCTACAATTTTTTTTTTTTTTAACTAACTAGTGGCATGTGCCCATAATCTCAGCTACTTGGGCAGCTTAGGGGGGAGGATCTCTTAAGCTCAAGGTCATAGTGAGCTATGATTGTGCCACTGCACTGTAGCCTGGGTGACAGAACAAGACCCTGTTAAAAATAGTATCCTTATATATGTGCATTTATACATGTGTGTATGTACATATTATGCATGATACATATGTCTATGCACACACAAATATGAAATAGTGAGTGAAATACAACTGTACAACTTGGTGCTGTTGCTGTCCTGACAGATATTCTCACACTAGATTCTGAGTTATTGCTAAAATACCCCAAAGCCTCAGCCATGCCTCCAGATTGAGACTATTTCTCATAGACCATTGCCTCCCTCAGAAGCAGACACGTAACAAGTTCTCAATGAATTTCATTAAATACCATATAATTATATTAAGTGACTCAACCCTCCCTCCTATTTCCACACATGAGACTTCCTTCTTGAGGTATTATGAGTGGCTGATGGCCTTAATAAAGTGCCTGAGTTTCCACTCTAGACCCTATGTCCAGTAACTGTGTCTCTCTCATACCACTACACTTCACCACCCTCTTGAGCTTTTATACACACTCAAGTTACTCTTGTTCTGTCACTTATCCTAATAAGGACAGAGTTTTGCCTTAAATCCTAATATACCAGCCGAAGCTGCCTTCCCACCTCACCCTAACCAGCTGCCTGCTGCCCTATTTCTTAACAAATAGCTTTGTAGTGAATTCAACGTCTTGCTGCCTTTATATATAAGCCATCACCGTAATTCATTCCAAACTTAATTTTTCACTCAGATTTCTGAGATGCTGCATTCTGCATGGCGCTCTGGCCTACCTTCTTCCACACCTCTGCCAGCGTAATCATTCTAAAATTCCACCCCCTCTGGTCATTATCAGTTGTAAACATTTACTGACTCCCCACTAACTTAGTTGAGATATAAACCCTTTAGAGTAGCATGAATTGCCCTTTTAACCTTCCTGAGTGAGGTAAGGACCACTGTAGGGCCTTGACCTTTGAGAACCAAGACCTAACACACATTGGGCAAGGATCACTCCAGCTGCTTGTCAAGAACAGATTGTAGAGGTCAAAGCTGGGAACCAGTTAGAGAATCTGTTGTAACAGATTAGTTCCAGTCTACCTCCTCTAAGCAACACGCACCCTGAAGCCTTCTCCACCCTACAGTCTAACGAGATTTTGTGATAAATGATTATACCAGTAAGAAAAATAATGTGACATAGTTTGAATATTTACTTATACTTCAGAGACTGCATTGAGCTTCATTCATTTCATCCTCACAAAGATATTGGTTAAGTGTTGCCATCCTCTTATAGCCATGTAGAAACTCAAATTCAGGAAAGCTAAGTTACTTTTCCAAGGACATACAGTGAGTAATGTACATTTTTTAAAATTAAAATATGGTTGCATCTGGCTCTGTAAGCTCTACTCTTAATGTCCTATCTCTAGTCTATATTGATTTCTATATATGATGTCTTTACCCAGGACAACAGTAACAATGCCCTTCAATGCTGAGGAAGGATAATAGATTAATTGAAGCTATAAATAATGGGGAAAACTAAAGTCTGGGTAGATGGAAGAGAGGGGACAGAAGCAGGAATATTCTTTAATAAAAGAGCAATTGTAATGACTGAACGTAGGCATCTGTTATTGGGATTGTACTTGGCGTTATAAATAAAGGTTTGGAAAATGTATTTGTGTACTATGTGAGTGAAACATAATAATGATAATGATGATTTTTTGCAAATTACATTCCAGTCCATTATCTCATTAAATTTCAATTAAATTAGGTGGTATACTCAACAGTTTTGCTTTGATTTTTATATAATGCTGATGAGCAATGCATCAGATGCATCGCATGTTAATTACCCGGATGATAGTTGAGGCATTTCAGCAGACATAATATCACCACATCTAAAGCAAATATTCCAAAAGCCGCTTGGAGCTGGGAGTTTTCACCTCAAAATCAATTATGCAGATCATGGCTGAATACTAAGTGGATTGAGCACATCCCCAGCTCTTTATTAAAAGTTTAATGTTCTAAATAATCAGGGGAAGAAGCATGCTCAGAAACGCTAACATGCCTCGCATCGTGCATTGTGCTTGTTATACCTTATCGGCTTCATAAATGCCATCACTCAAGAGACTAATTCGTAAAGACAACCTGCAAAAGAAGAAAAAGCCTGCTTTCAGGGAAAAGGGGGCATTTGCCACTTTATTGAAATGATTTTAGGCAGGAATGCTGTGTGATACTTTAATACCTAGAGACATAATTTCCATGTAATAAAAAGTCATTTCACTCCACTCCAGGCTGTAAATGTGGGGGTGTGTGTGTGGGGGGGGAGAATACATGAAGGAATGTGTGTATGTAGGTGTGTATGTGAGAAAGAGAGAAAGAGGGAGAGACAGAGAAAGAGAGAGATTAGTGGGAGAAAAGGACACAGAGTCAGAGAGACAGAATTTGCATGTGCATGTGACTAGAATGAATGTCAGGTGGTTAAGATGCATTTGGCATGTATGGAAGTTTAACTCCTAGACTGCATAACATGGGTTAGAAGTAAGGAGTAGAAAATAATGCAACAGAAATGAAAGTAAAATTAAAGTCCACGGGTTCAAATACTTAGAATCCATAATCTTTTTGTCAAATAAGCTCCTAAGAAATTTATTCATATTTGCTAGCAGCTGCTACCATATTGCTCTTCTTATTTGAAACATTCATATTTTCATCTTAAGAATCGTCAGTTTTCATGTCCCAGCAAAACTCTCTGTTAAACAGATCCTGCAACCTTCCATCATAAATTCTCTCGTGGGTGATAAATCGTAAACGGGTATTTTGTCATGTGTTTTGTATTTCAGTAAGTTATGCAGCATCTGGTCCAGGCATATAGTTATTGCACCTAAACAAAGTTTTCAGTCAATCTTCTTAGTATCTGAATGCATTAGAAGTAATAAGCATCCCGCTTCTACCCAACTGTTTGGTTTTACACCTTCACTTTCCTCTGACCCAAGGGACGAAAAAAAACATTCTATCTGTACACAAAGGGAAAAATAAAATGCGTCACCAAAGTAAGAGAATTTACATTTTTATTGTTTTTCTGTGCTAATTTTTTACATGCTTCATTATCCTAAGGGATATTAACGAATGAATGCTATTAATATGCAGTTAATATATAATGGGGAAACCGTTATGTGACATTGGTTGGCAAACCACAGTCTGCAGTACAAATCGGACTACTGCCTATTTTTAGTACGCAAAGTTTCATTGGAACACAAAAATGCACATTCATTACTGCATTGTCTGTGAATTCATTCTGGCTCCAATAGCAGAGCTCGGTAGTTGCAACAAAGAAACCAGATGGTTTCCAAAGCCTAAATATTTACTCTGGTGCCTTTTTTCTTCATTTAAAAATATTAAGGGGTACAAATATTTTTGTTACATGAGTTGAGTTAGGGCTGTAAGTGTACTCATTACCTGAATGGTGTTCACTGTGCCCATTAGGTGGCTTCTTTGCCCCTGCCTTGTCCCCCGCTGTTTGACTTCCAATGATTTTTACTTCTGCCTGAGGACATGTGCCCATTGGTGAGTTCCAATTTATTAGACTAAATGTGCTGTTTGTTTTACCACTCTTTAGTTATTTGGTTCAGGATAATAGCCTCCAATGCCTTCCAGTTTGCCCCACACAGCGTTCATCCTTTCTATGGCTGAGTAATACTCCAAGGTATACTGTGTACCTATACCATAATTTTTTTAATCCATTCATAAGTTAATGAGCACTTGATTCCAGATCTTTACAATCATGAATTGTGCTGCAATAAGCATTCCAATACAGGTGTCTTTTTAATTTATGATTTCTATTGCTTTGGGTAGATACCCAGTTGGAGATTTTTGGGATCAAAAGGTAGGTCCACTTGTAGTTCTCTGGGGAATCCCCATATTGTTTTCCATAGATGACTCTAATGTGCATTCCTACCAACAGGGTAAGAATGCTCCTTTCTCTCTGCACCCACGCTAACATTGAGTGCTTTTGGACTTTTTAATGAAAGTCATTTTCCTGGGCGGCGCCTGTGGCTCAAGGAGTAGGGCGCCGGCCCCATATTCTGAGGGTGGCAGGTTCAAACCCAGCCCCGGCCAAAAAATGCAAAAAAAATAAAATAAAATAAAATAAGAGAGAGAGAAAGTCATTTTCACTGGGAAGGTGATATCTCATTGTGGTTTTAATTTGAATTTCCTTGATGATTAGTGATGTTGAACATTTTTCTATATTTATGGGCTAGTTACCTATCTTCTTTTAAAAAGCTGCTATTCATGTCTTTTGTTCACTTTTTGTTGGGGGTGACTCATTATTTATTTATTTATTTATTTTTGCTGATTTACTTTATTTTTTTGTGTATCAGCCCTTCATCAGATGTATAGGTTGTGAATATTATCTCCCCTTCTGTAGGTTGTCTATTAGCTTTGTTGAACATCTCCTTAGCTGTGCAGAAGCTTTGTATTTTAACCAAATCCCATTTATTTATGTCTGTCAGAAATTCTTTTCGTGGGCCAAAATCCAGAAGACTTTTCCCTAAATTTTCTTATAGAATTCTTATGATTTCATGCCCTACATTTAAGTGTTTTATCCATCTTGAATTAATTCTTCAATTAATTGAGTGTGAGAGATAGGGGTCCGACTCCTTCTTCTATAGGTGGATATCCAATTTCTCTAGCACCATTTATCAAATAAGGCACATTTTCTACAATGCACATTGTAGTCTGCTTTGGCAAACATTATCTGGCTGTAGGTAGATAGATGGCTTTATATCTGGATTCTCTATTTTATTTTGGTGGTTTCTGTCTCTATTTTTGTACCAATACCATGCTGTTTAAGTTGCCATAGCCTTGTGGTATAGTCTGGAGTCTGATAATGTAATGCCTCCAGCTTGTTCTTTTTGTTTAAGATTGTTTTGCCAAAGCCTAGAATTATATTTTCTAGATCTGTGAAATATGATGTTGATACTTTCAAGAGAGTTACATTTAATATGTAAATCTCTTTGGGAAATATGGCCATTTTAACAATGTTGATTCCACTGATCCATAAACAAGATTTTTGTTTGTTTGTTTGTGTCATTTGCAATTTCTTACTTCAGTTCTTTGTAGTTCTTCCTCGTAGAGATTTTTCACCTTCTTGGTTAAGTATATTCATAGATATTTTATTTTCTTTGTAGCTATTTTGAATAATATTGAGTATTTGATTTGACTCTCATGACTGTTACTGGCATATAGAAATGTCATTGATTTGCATATATTGAATTTTTTACCTAAGACTTTACCAATTTATTTATCAATGAGAGGAATCTTCTGGTGAAGTTTTTGATGTTTTCTAGATACAAGTTATCATATTGTCAACAAAAATCAAGAGTTTGACATTCTTTCTCTTGAATTGAACACACTTTATTTCATTCTCTGGCTAGAAATTCCAGCACTATGTTGAATAGAGTGGTGACAGTGGGCATCCTTGTCTTGTTCCAGATCTGGGGAGAATGCTTTCAACTTTCCCCCATTCACTATGATGTTGGCTATTGATTTGTTATACATGGCTTTTATAATTTTTAGATGTGTGTGTCTTATGCCAAGTTTTTTCAGTGTTTGTATCATGAAAGCCTGCCTATGTAAGAGTAGATTAAAAACACCAGCATTCAGTATGTTCTCATGTTAAATATGTTAAGGAGTAAAAAATGAATAAGCACTTTCTAACAAAAGTAGAGAAACATTCTTGTGAAATATCTCCTCCACATAGACAGGATAATTCTTCACAATTTTGACTATGTAGAAGGGAGCAAATAAGGTTTCAAATGGCCATTTGTCACTTACAGGAGGCCCCCACGGAGCTCTACTGACGCCTCTGTTTGAAAGCTCGGGTCCTCTCTCTCTCTCACTTTCTTTCTCTCTCCCACACCCCATAGTTGACAACTTTGACATTGTTTCATTCAGCATGGATTAGACCAAAAAAAGAAAAAATACCCATTAGGAATGAAGTTTACAGTGTAATTAAAAGTATTAAAAGTAACTTTTTTTTCTTCATGTTGATCCAGGCCTCTGGCTTCTTGGGAAAGGACTCTTACTTTCTTAATATTTTCTCATTTTTAGTTTATTCACTGACTTTAATTACCTTTTCTCAGGCCTTTAAATGTTATTTCTTTTTAAAAGAAAAACCAGAGAAATGAACTTGTTTGCTTAAGGCTTTTATTGAGACTTCACATTGAAGCTATTTCAAATGACAGTATTGCTAGTGATTAAACAAGGAATTGCCTCTTCCTCTTTATACAAAGTTTGGCCCCAGCCTGGTCCATAACTCTAAAATTAACCTTTGTTCCATATTTTGATGCATGTCTCATTTTTTTTTCAATCTCCCTTTTCTTTAGACGTCATGAAACTGTATTTGAGAATGTCTGTGCCTGGCTGCATCTGTTTCAAGACACCCATCCTTTTCTACAGAAAAGAAGACTTTCTCATTGTCCTATTTATACATCATTAATCATGTCCATTACATAATTAAGAGGTTATTTATTTTACATTAAATAGCTTTTTTGAATTTCTCATTTACCCAATTTATGTTAGTGCTTTTAGATTTTACAAAATTGCCTTGACATTATTAAATTACAATAATAAATAATATTTTGGATTTTCTATTATAGTCGTTTTATTATTCAAATTGAATTACATTTGTATGGTGCATTACATGGGTCATTCTGAATGATTTTTTTCTAATAAAACTTAATTTATGGACATTTTCCTTATTTCCAGCTTTACTATGTTTAATCGGCAAAACTTTGTATGTGTTCAAGGTATATAATGTGACATTTTGATGTAATATACAGTGTGAAATAATTATCACAATCAAGCTAGCTAACATACCTATCACCTCACACAGATATCATTTTTGTCATTTACTTTCTTAACAAATTTCAAATGTAAAATGCATCATTATTACGTACAGTCACTATGATCTATGTTAGGATCTGCAGAATTTAAGGAATGCAATTCATTTATCATCTTGCCAACATCTTCTCTCACCTTTTTTCAGAAGTAACTTGTTCTTAATAGTCTGACTCCATTTTTGATGTTTGACTTCTCACAGCTTTTAAGCCTCAGACCTCCCCGTTGCCCACAGCAGAATCATTGGGATGGAGTGCTTATGGGCTCTGTTCTGTGACTTGTGTAGTGAGAAGTTCAGAGTCTGCAAGCCCTTCCCCCTAACTGCACAGTGACATGACAGTAGACATGAACTCTGACCCTTACACACAGTGAATGATAGGTGTGAATATAGAATGCAAAATTACAAAACAACTACAATAATACATAAGATATAATCAATATAAAATTGATTTGGTTGAAAATGTGTTAGTTACAATGTCAAAAGCTTAATCTGACAAAAAAATAAAGTTAGATGTCATTAAAATCAAAAACCTGTTCACTTCCAAAGGCACTGTTAAAAAATTAAGTGACACAAACAGGAAAAAAAAAATCTTTGCAAAAGATACTATCTCTGATAAAAGACTTGTATCCAATGCATATAAATATCTGTTAAAATTTAATCTTAACATACCCAATTAATTGAAACATAACAACTCTTAAAAATAAGAAAAATTCTTACCAGACATTTCAACAAAGATAGATAGATTGGAAATAGACATATGAACATATCCTCAACATTTTTTGTTGTGCTAGGACTGCAAGTTAAAATAACAGCAATGAAATAAATTAGACATGTAGTCAAACTGCTCAATAGGAAAAATTAGCACATTGTGGCCTAATATGTAATCTATCCTAGAAAATATTCCATGTACACTTAAGAAAATGTGCATTCTTCAGCTGTAGGGTAAAAGTTTCATGTATGATTTTTAGGTCCAATGGGTCTAATGTAGAGCTGACGTCCAATATTATTTACTGATTTTCTCTCTGGATGATGTATCCATTGTTGAGTGTTGATTATTCAGTCCTAGAGGATTAACGTATTGATGTCTATTGTTCCCTATATATTTGTTCCTATGTGATTTATATATTCTGGGGTTGAATGAACATATATTTATGTTGTTTATGTCCTCATGATGAATTAATTGTCTCCTGTGTCATTATTATATGACCTTTTTCTCTCTTATTACAGTTTATTTTTACATTCAAGTCTATTTTGTCTAGGTATGTCCAGCTCTGCTTTCTTTTGATTTCTATTTTTATAGAATACTTTTCCTGTACCTTCACTTGCCACCTATGACTAATTACAGTGTTTTATATCTTTCTTTCTTTCTTTCTTTCTTTCTTTCTTTCTTTCTTTCTTTCTTTCTTTCTTTCTTTCTTTCTTTTTGTTTTGTAGAGACAGAGTCTCATTCTATCACACTCCGTAGAGTGCCATAATATCACACAGCTCACAGCAACCTCAAACTCC
>NW_003852407.1:21670775-21672675 GCF_000181295.1 Otolemur garnettii
AAGGGAGTAGAAAATAAAGACATTTTGCTACATGCCACCTAAGAGTGTGTAGACGTTTCTTGCTTTCAAACAATTCTAGGAGCGAGCTTGCACCCGCGGCCAAGCCATCCTCTCCTCGCAAGAAAGAACATCACACAACAATTTACCCAGATTGTAACTCCCAAGCTATAACCCCCCACCCTGAGCTAACCAGCCAGTCTTGCTTCTGTAGCATGCTTGCTTAAAAACTATATAAAACAACCTGCCCTCTACTGAGGCAGACTGTCTGTCTCAGAGCAGCAGTCCACTACGCAGATTCAATAAATCTCTGAGTGATTGCACTTAAGTGGGATCCGAGTCTACGCTTTCAGGTTGCAGGGGTACAACAATGTCTCCTTGATTCTTCACATTTCTTGTTGCCTCCTTCAGTGGATATCTGAGCACCTCACTAATCAGTCATCTCTTCCTGATTTTACACATTGATTTCAATGGGGAGAGACCTCAACCTGAAGGTGGGTGCAAGAGTGCCAGCTGGGTGGGGCATGATAATTCCAGTTCCAGTAAGGGTGCACTGGTGTATTCTCTGTGTAGGTTTGTTAGATTAAGTCCTCAGCTATCAAGGTTGGGTGTATTACAGTGGCAAGAAAAGTTGCTTTTAGTGCTGAAGGCAGCTGAAGTCTTCTTGATCATTTTTTCTCTCATGAGAGATACCATGTCTAAGAGGAAATCGCTCGATTCTGGGTCCAGGCACACTTGCAGTGGTGGTGGCACTTATGTGTGTTACATAGAAATCTTGAAGTAGCCATGAAAGTAGAGTTCAGTGTGTGAGCACACATGGAGGGACCAGTGGCCTGTGGGTCCTGGACCACTGCAACATCAGTGCCTGAGGCACAGGTCAGTGCAATGCTGGTAGTCATGTACATGACACAGGTACTTGTGGGTGGGCATACGGAGAGCTTCATTGATTTTGGGGTCTGAGATATGGGCTAGCCCACAGCAATAATGCTCCTGTGTCTGAGGAGTGGGTAGCTGAGGAGCAGCAGGTCCAGGGTCCAGATTATGAAAGCAAAGGGAGTGGCCATAGCTCCTGGCTCCAGTGTATGGGTGGGGGTGTCCTGGGCTGGGTAGGACAACAGCAACTTCTATTTGGTGGTTGGTGGGAAGGACACAACAATGTCTCCCTATCAGGAGAAACTGCAGTTATGATGGCTATTGGTTACTTCAGTGGCAAAAGCTGCTTGTCATCTCTACATAGAGAACTGTGGAGATTATGCCGAAGAGCACAAAAGGGACCTCCCTTCAGAAAGCTGCAAGGAGGCTAGCTCTGCCAAGGGGGACGTTGAGGTCCTTAGTATGAAAGACTGCAGGACCCTTTGCAGAGCAGGCCCCTGGCACTATGCTGGCATGTACCAGAGGCTGACACTTAACAGTCTCCACCCTTTTCTTTTTTTGGTCTCTGTCTCTAGAAGTCTCAGGTATCATGACTGACCCGGCAATACTCTGTATGGTCAGACGTTGTTTTTAATTCCACCGTGTTGCTTGCTACATGTTATTAATTGAATTCTTGAGCCATCCCAGGGCTTTTTTCCTTCAAAGGTAGCTAATTGTTATTTTTGATGGCAGGATGAGAGTGTAGTATCTGCTTCTCCACCATCTTGCTTATGTCACTCATTCTTAGTGATATTAAATATAGAAATGATGCTTGAAACAAACCATAATTAAAAGCAAATATAAGTATTAGGAAGCCAGGATAACTTTTCAAAAGCACTGCAAATAGAGGCAGTTAACGGTTAGGAAATATTTCAGCTGTGTTCTCTCTACATAAAAGATAATTGAGAGGATTATGATGTGAAAAAGGTGTTTGCATATGGACAGCACATTTTAGAGAAAAATGATAACAAAACTTAGGGAAAATTTTTTT
>NW_003852407.1:21673725-21683267 GCF_000181295.1 Otolemur garnettii
ATCAGGTGTTGTAATTTAAAGTGATTTTTTTATTATTCCCTTTGATTCATGTATTTAAGTGTGTTGAGCTCTTATATGTTATTGCTTAAAAATGAAACAGTAAGAAAGGATTAGCTCATATATCTTTACACTCATGGAAAAATATGATTTCCTTGTCTCTTATTATTTTATTGTAACTCAAACAGAATGTTAACTCAAGGATTAATAGTCTAAGTGAATCTGGTGGTTCACAGAACCAAAATAGAACACAGGGCGCTTCTCATTTATTTCGTCCCCTTTCTATGTACAGCTGCCCCTTTGTCTTCAAAGGAGCTCCAGGGCATCTATAGTGGCTCCTCTTATAGAAGGACAAGGCTTTTCCTATAAAAGATTGGGGGAAATTGCTTATTTATTTCATCTTATGTTACTGAAAATTTGCTACATTTGCATATCAAACAATTATATAAAACTAATACCTATTTGAAAGTAAGTTAATCATATTTTAATGTGTCGGTATGCAAACATCAATACAGGTATACACAGAATTCATTCCAATAATTTAAATTGTATTTTGAAGCTCTGCTTATGAAAGGATAACCTGAAAAGGTAAATAACTTGTCATCCATAACATTTACACCTTCATGGTCGGTTTAAATTAGAGGTATTTTTATTATACACATTTTCATCTGCATGTGAAAATAATGACATTCACAGCACAAGCACGACCTGAAATTTTGTGCCATTTTCTCTGTGTTGTTGATGTAATTAGCACTAAGTGATGCATTTTCTCTAATAGTTTTCTGAGATAAGTGGAAAATTCCACACATTCCACACATTATTGTCTGTAATAAAGTATTTTTCTAATTTACTGTTTCTAAACATTGTTTTCTCTGCTTAGTGTATGTGAGGACATAAGGTGACTATATTAATGTTTTAGGCTTAATTACTCACATATTCCAGGTCCAAGATCAACTAGAAAGATAACAAATATAACACAGAGAAAAGAACTAAGAAGAAAAGAATAGAAATTAGAAATGTGCACTTGAGAAGGTGTTCAGGTCTTCAATTTTAATATAGAAAAGAAATATAGTAGATAACTGAGATAAAGGTACTGAATAAGAAAATTATTTTTTTAATTTTAATTATTCTTTTAAGTTTTACATATCACTTGGAAAAAATTCTCTTACAATATTTTCGCTAGCCAATTTTATCACATGACTGACAAATTTCGTTTGTTTTTTATTATTGCCTAACAAATTATTTTGATATTGATCAACTTAAGTAATATTTATTATTTCAGATTCTGTGTTTCAGGAATTTGAGAGCGTCTCAGCTGTGTAGATTTTTGTTTCAGAATCTCTCATGAGTAGAGTGGACTGGAGGATCTGCTTCCAGGTGGCTCTTTCACATGGCTGTTGAAGAAGGCCATAGTTCCCCACCATGGGGACCTCTCCATATGTCTAACTGAGTGTCGTCACAATCCAGAGCAGGCATCCTCAAACTACAGCCCGCAGGCCACATGCAGCCCACCTAGGACATTTATCTGGCCTGCTGGGTGTTTTTGCCGCCGCTGTCTGTCCTGCTTAGCAGCCAACTCGTCCTGGGGCCCACAGTCTGGCCCTCAGGAGTCTGAGGGACAGTGAACTGGCCCCCTGTTTAAAAAAGTTTGAGGACACCTGCTCCAGAGCATATCATGAAAGACAGAGAAGAATGAGAGGAGGAGAAGAACGAGGAGGAGGGCAGAGCAAGGAGAGGAGACAGTGACAGAATAAGGAGGAATCTGAATGTCTTCTATGGCTTCTCTGCAGAAGTCATGTTTTCATTTCTGCTAAATGTTATTCATGACAAGTAGATCATTAAGTTCAGTCTATGCTCAAGAGCAGGGGTACTAAGCTCGACTTTCAGGGGAGGATATTAAAGAATATTTGGATATATTTTAGAACTACCACATGGCTCAAACTCACAAAAGCTTTATATGATAGAGAAACTAGTTGCTTCATTCCATGCAAAGTGCTACCATTTTCTGAACATGCTGCTGTTGTCCCAGTGAGTAGAGCATTTTTTTTTAGTATACTTTCAATTTTCTTGCAGTCCTAAAGCCTAAACTTTTATTCAACAGTTACTGGAAATTATACAAAATTACATGAAAAACTTTGGAAGGAAAGGAAGAGTGTAAACCTAGAAAAAAGGGGATCAAAATGTCTGGAGAGATTTTTAGGTTGATAATCTGAAGATGATACTGGAAATATAGAACAATCAAAACTGATGTTAGATTTTGAAAACCAGGAGAGATGGTATAGTTTGGAGAAATAGTTCATTCAAACTTTGAGAAAACGGGTATCGTATATCTGTCTTTATTATTTGCTTTTTGAATGATAATGGTTAAAGAACAATACCTCTATGAATATTGACAATATCCCAGCTAAAATTCTGATCTCATAATTATTCATTAAGTTCCACAAACGATGTCTCTCTCTGCCTCTATTCTTTGCACTAATTCACTACCATTGATAGCGCTCCCTGATGGAAGGTTCCATAATGCAGGAGGTAGTACAGTCTACTCCAAAGCATAACATTTAAAAATACGATGAGATTTCAATCATCAATATTTATGTGCCCAACAAGAATGCACCTCAATTTATAAGAGATACTCTAATAGACATGAGCAACTTGATTTCTCCCAGCTCCATCATAGTTGAAGATTTTAATACTCCTTTGGCAGTGTTGGATAGATCCTCCAACAAGAAGCTTAGCAAAGAAATTTTAGATTTAAACTTGACCATTCAGCATTTGGATTTAACGGACATCTACAGAACATTTCATCCTAACAAAACACAAATAAAATAGTTTAGATTCAGATGCTATATTTGGCCACATACTTACTATGTGACCATCTCTTTTCCAATGTTATAAAATGGAACTAACGATGTCAATAGCAGGCCTACCCTCTATGGAGGTTGTACAAATTAAGTGAAATAGCACATAAAAAGTAATTAAATTGCGGGTGCACAATTCTGGCATATTTTCACTAACCCAATCATGTGAGTAAAAGATTCATGCAGTGACCTTTTTAAAAATTATTTATTTATTCATATATTTATTGTAGAGACAGAATCTTACTTTATCACCCTTGGTAGAGTGCCGTGGCATCACACAGCTCATAGCAACCTCCAACTCCTAGGCTTAGGCGACTCTCTTGCCTCAGCCTCCTCAGTAGCTCGGAATTAAGGTACCTGCCACAATGCCCGGCTATTTTTTGTTGTTGCAGTTTGGCTGTGGCTGGGTTTGAACCCACCACCCTCAGTATATGGGGCTGGTGCCCTATCCACTGAGCCACAGGTGCCACCCACAGTGACCTTTTAATTGAAGAAATGTTTAAACTTAAAATAATAATTACAGCTAAAAATAATTATTGGTTTATATTTATAATGAAATATAATAAACATATTAAAAGTTATATTTTATCCTCTCAACTACTCTATTAACTTTATTTAGTCAAATGCAGTATATGTGTTAGCTGAATTCTCCAAGGTCATCCAGATTCAAATGGTCAAAGCAGCTAGATCCTTGCAAGTGCCTGAGAAACATACAAATATATCAGTAATATTCTATGAATTTAATAAAAATACAATTTTGCAATACACTTGTACTCAATTGCTTATCTCTGTGATTGACTTAATTATCCATCATGTTCACTAATTATTACATTTATAACAAGAGGGATGCCTTTGTCTCATTTCCCTGTGTGGTTCCATTTTTATTATAATATATTTTTTCCACTTTTTAATGTTTCTTATTTGTATTCATCATATTTTCAGCATATTTAAGATATATACTCTCCCTGTTTCTTTAGGAATCATAATAACCAATGGAATAAGAATGATAATTCTTACCACAAAGTAACCCAAACCATTTCAGAGGGAAATTGCCATGAAAATAGCTTTCAGTACAACTATGAAACATACATTGCCAAAACTTATGGCCAATAGAAACATC
The DNA here is from genome assembly GCF_000181295.1 of Otolemur garnettii. Taxonomy (NCBI): domain Eukaryota; kingdom Metazoa; phylum Chordata; class Mammalia; order Primates; family Galagidae; genus Otolemur; species Otolemur garnettii. Next base: position 21,677,701 of record NW_003852407.1, read on the forward strand.
TTTTTAAAACTTAATATTTTGACATTAAATATATTCCCTTGCCATTTGACTCACATGGTTTATTAGTGTTGACTCACCTTGATCATTTTTTAAAGTATCATCCCAAAGCAAATAAAATCAATTTTTTCAAAGTTTCATTTTTGAAGGAAAAGAAGGCATTTCAATGAGCAAAAGAACTGTCATCGGCTAGGTTCTCAGAAACGACATTTGGAGTTGCAAATTTTCTTGCAAAAAGTTTACTGGGAACTGGTCAAGATTTCTAACCCTTAAAGAAAGAGAAGAAGTAGAATTTGGCAGAGCAGAATAACGTTCCATTCAGAATCAAAGTCTTAGCTGATCCTATGAGGAGCCCAGGAGCTGAAGTATTCTGCAGATGTATTTCAAAATAAAGCAGTGTGACTGGGCATTTGTACTCCCAATCAAACCGTCATGGCATAAGGACCTGCCCCAGGGAAGGAGGATAACTTAAGTGAGGCAGTTCTCTCCTCTCAGGGAAATGCTCTTGCAGTCATGCTGCCTTCATTGCAGAGGAATAAGTGTATCTGACTGGAATACTAAATTCCTCTCTTGTGCCACTCAGATCTATTGGCTACATGTTAGAAATTTGTCTCTAGGGGGATTCTGATTGGTTTCTTTTTGTGGGTAAATCTACAACAGGAAACAAAGTGGGATAATCTGTAGACTCCACCACTACAATTGGTCTCACAACTCCTCGTGCCTCTTCTCTACCATTCATTCTAGACCCTTTATACCACCTGCTAGCCCTAAATGTTCCAGAACCTCATTCCTCGGGGGACTAAATCAATGATATTCTCAGGCCATGCCTGTTATCCATTTACTGTCAAAATTGAGCACTCCCCCAAGAGTGAGCTCATTGACAAACTACCCACACTGGGTGTCAGCACCTCTACTGCTTCTTGATCATCTGGGAAAATTACCCTGCCTGGTCATGACTCATAGGCTTTCCCCATTCTATAAGAGTATGTAGATACTAAGATCATAGCCATAGTTTAAAACTTTATGATACCCTTGCTGTGTCCTCTGGTGATAGACACTCCCTAACCCTGTGGAAACTGATATCTCCAAATCTACAATGACTGGGATTGCAGAAACAGGAAGCAGAAAGTAGATCAGTAGGAGTGATGGTGAACAAGGAGTCATAGGTAAGACATTGGCCCCTGGGACCCTGATTTTTATCTGTGAATATCATACATTAAGGGAATTAACAGTGTGGATGGAATGGAATTAACATTGATAGTCAGGTGATGTTACTGTGAATTAGCCAAGAGGGCCCAAAGTAACCACATGGGCTTTTAAAAATATAAGAGGAAGATAGAATGGCTGGTGAGAGGTATGTGATCATGGAGGAATAAGCAGGAGAGAACAAAAGATTGAGAGAACTTGTACCACTGCTAGTTTTGAAAATGAAAGAAAAGAGCCACAGGCCAAGGAATGTGGGCGACCACTAGAACCTGGGAACAGGCATAAGGTAATAGCCACCAGGGAAGCAGGAACTTAATTCCTACAATCAGGAGAAACTAAATTCTGCAAACTCTCTAAATATGCAAGGAAATAGTATTTCTCCTACACCCTATAAATAAAAGAAGGCAGTCCACACCTTGATTTTGACCTGATGAGACCCACAGACATATAAGATAAAACATGTGTGTGGTTTTCAGCCGCTAAGTGTCCAGTAATTTGAACACAGTAGTTTTCATGACAATAGAAAACTAATTGAAGGGGGTGCTTCAGCTTCCATCTCTAAGTTTTCAGACTAGTGTATTTGACATTCTGGGAACAGACCTCGTAATGACTGAATGGTACCCGTGATGGTGGCAGACGCTAGTATGCATATGCTTCACTACTGCTCCCATTGTATCGGTGATGGGGAACAAAAGTCTGAGAAAAAATGCCCAAACCATTATGAGTATTTGATTTTTAGTGCCACCCCTATCATAGGTTGATGGGGAAACCAGCCCTGACACACTGTGTGTCTCCTTCCTTGTGGCCGGGTGGTGCAAACGAGACTGACAGAAAATTGTTAGGAAAATTATAAAGAAATAATAGACAAAGACAAAGAGATAGTTTTAAGAGCAGTGGGGATTTGAGGGGAAGCACACCCCTCTTCATGGGGGGTAGATCACTGAGCATCAGGTTAGCTCTGTATTTATTTCATGCACAGTACTACAATCATAAAGCTCATGAAGGCAAGGAAAGCAATCCCGTCATGTCATCATTCTTCAGCACTTGCATTTCTATTAACTAGACTAGTTCTATAACCAATTACATTAATTGTATGGATTTATTCGCTACTTTTTATTGGTTTAAGGTATTTATGATCTTAACACAAATGGAGTCTTGACAAGGTAAACAGGAGCTTGACGTCAAGGAAAAGAACCCTAGCTGACCCACAGTCTCACATCACAGATGTGATGTTTTAATACTCTGAAAGCCTTGTGTTCAGAGAGATGGAATCCTCTTGCCAAACTATAAAGCCAGAAGAAAAGAGATATTTCATCTCCTTATCTGGTCTGGAGCAATTCTTCCCGTGTTAAACAAGGTTTACAGATTCCATACTCTGAACTCCCAAAAAACACTCTCCCGGATCACACAGCCCTGCCTAGCAGAGAACGGCCATAGTGGCACAGCAACTGTGGGGGGAGGGGGCATATGCAACAAGCCAGGCTCTTGAATGTCAAAGTGACAAGGTCTTGTGGCTTTGCTCTCAAAGCCAGGAAATTTATTCCGAATCAATATGTTCTATTACTGTCTTCCCTTTTGTCCATTTTTTCTAATCCTATTCCTACTAATAATTTCTAATCTACTTACAAATAATAATTGAATATTGGTTTTAAGCTTATAAAATCATTATTACTAGTAACGCAAGCACATCAAGTATGACTCTTCCCTTAAGTATTCCCACATGCACTCTTCAGTGGATACTCTTAGGAGGGCAATAACCGGTGATGCAAAGATCTTCATTTACTGCCTGCAACTATAAATAAATCCACATGCAACTTCACTGGATGTTCTTGCCCTTGACTTTGTTGATCCCAAACCACTCATTCAGCACTTCCAATATATCTGTGTATACAGAGTAGACATAAAATTTGTGTGCAATTTGCTTTGTTAAACTATTTTAAATTGCACACGAACTTTATGTCTACTCTGTATTATAAATGTGGGCAATTTTCTTTCCACACAAAGTTGATGCCCACATTCACCATCTAAAAATTCTAGTCGCCGAGAGTATTTTCCCTCATCTGCTGCCTTTCAAGAGCACCTATAATGGAAGGTATAAAGTAGCCACCAAACTAAGTAACCAGTATGCCAGTCCCATCTCCTGAGGTCCATGCCAGGTTGAAAAGTATGACCATATTGATAAACACTGCAATTCAACTTTATATCCTTTTTCCCTCCTGCACCTTCCAAATCCAGTTCCCTATAAACTCTCTCATCTCCTGTCTGTACTTCTCAGTAGACTGTGTAGCTCTCTGGGGTATAATCTCTTTCCTTTCTTAGCAGGCCCATCACTTCTCTGACTGGGCTATGTTATGAGTCGACATTAATTACTGGTTTGTGACAAGGATAAGAAGTATTCCTGAGGGGAAAGCACATGCTATTTCATAAGAAAGATGTCTTTGCCTCACCTTCAAACAGTGAGGGAGCACCAGGCACTGAGCAGGAGGAGCGTGCCACCTCTGCAGGCTAATAGATTCAGGGTGCTCTGAGATTTCCAAGATTTAGAGTTGGGCCCAGATGTTAATAATTCTAATTCTCAGGATCCTCACAATGCCCGATTAAGGTCCTCACACTTGTCATTGATAACTTTTCTTTGCCTCTGAAATACTTTAAATTAAGTCCTGGGACTGATTATGATATTTTCTCCTTTATAGCTAAAAGAATGAGTTTCTTCCTATGTTGCCAAGGAAACCCTGTATGTGTCACACTTTGCATTAATTTTTCATTAATCTTCTGTCTTCATCTTTTCCCAGTGTCATTAATTATCCTTACATGTGTTATTGCACCTAATGCCACCACCCATTCCTACCATATTTATTACTCCTATTTTCTGAGAACCAATGAAATGCCCTGATGCGATGTGGTAGTCAATGGCAATAGATGACCTTTTTGCAGTATCTCATCACATTCTACTACCACTGAAAGTTTCAACTTACCAATTGTACTTTTATGCACACCGGAGACTAACGCTATCCCTGGGGTCCTCATTGTCAGTGTCAAGGTAATCATCTTCCTCAAAACTTGAAAAGTTAAACTTATCTCTTTGGACTGCTCTTAGTTCCAGCTTTCATAGGATAGATTTCTTGGGGGAAACTCTGAGATGTAGAGTGGCACATGGGAAGTTGATTGAGACGTCCTATAGGGCACAACACTCTGAGAGATTGGAAAAACCAGATTAGGCAGAGGGAGTTGAACTGTCATGCAGTGAACAAAGATCTCAGCCAATCACTGAGGAAACTCTGAAGGTGGAGTACCCTTCATTTGTCAGGAACTGTAGCAAATTCCTGATGCTTTCATTCCCAAGTCATCTAGTCTTTGGACGTGAGCTTCTCTAAGGATCTCTCAGGACATAGGGAGGATCAGGATCTCTCAAGGCATGTAGCCTTGAGAAAGGCATTTAGTTCTCCCTAGGCTGAGGTCAATTCCTATGCAAAGGCTCAGCTAAGACCCATAGCAGGCAACAAACAGTCCTAGCAGCTGAGGATGATGGCTGCCAGTGAGGGGAGAAATCTAAGCAAGATGATCTTGCTGATGATCTTTTTTAAATATCTGCCAAATTTTAATATGAAATAAATTTCATAAGTTTAGCAGTTTTCAGTTTCAGTGGTTTATAGGTTTATATAAATTATCATTTTGAGTTTGTAAACATCTTCAAAGAAAATTGGCTGATTTCTATGTACTTTTTTTTGAATATGATAGCATAGCCTTAAAATTCACAACTTTCATGAAGGCATTGAGAATGTAAAATGTTTAGATGATTTTAAATGCTATTCATAATAATTAAAACAAATAGGATTCCGTTCAGCAAACTTGATGTAATTAACATAGTATATAGACCAAAAGTATGTTTCACACAGATAGAATCAATTACCATTATGTCATGGAGTTTTCTTTCTTTTTATTATTTTTATACTTCAATAAGAACATCTAAAATCATGATGATTTTCTTGTTTCTGTTGCGGTGGTTATGTATAGCTATTAAAAGGCCAAGAATATCAGGCCAATTATAGTTCTCCTGACCTCCAAATCTACTCATTTTCCTTTAAATGAAGGCTTTTGCCTAAAAAGACTACAACTTATTTGGTGTTGCAAACTTTCGTCACTTATATCTTTTGCATTCAAGGTTAACATCATTGGAGAAAATTGTTTGAGAGGCAGCACTTTTAGCACCATAGCCCCTGGCATTTTACCATCTCAAATGTAATAAGCTTGGGAACCAAAATTTATGACTGTGTACTTGTGGTGTGAGGAGAATGTGGACAAAAGGTGAGGGTCAACAAATACAAGGTTAGAGGCAGCCAATTAGCCTGAGGAACAAGTATCTT
>NW_003852407.1:21683291-21698549 GCF_000181295.1 Otolemur garnettii
TGTGTACTTGTGGTGTGAGGAGAATGTGGACAAAAGGTGAGGGTCAACAAATACAAGGTTAGAGGCAGCCAATTAGCCTGAGGAACAAGTATCTTTTGTCACTTTCTCTTTTCTTTTTTCCTTTAACAGCTACAACATCCTTTTCAATCAAATATCAGCCACAATAACATTCTCTACTGATAAAAAAAAAGTGGCAATATACAAGACTGATAAGACTGGTAACAGTATTTTTAGTAATAGAATTAGTCCATATCTAGTTGAGGCAAGCAGAGAGCTGGTTTTTGTTTTGCTTTTACTTTTAAACCAACATTCCTATCAAGATATTTTTGCCACGGTTATTTTTAAAGATATACCTTTAGGCTTCTAAGAAAGAAATGCATCATCTTCGCAAACACATGAAGAAATGCTGAATCTGTGAACTCAGATAAAATTAAGCTTAGCATCTGACATGACTGAGCTGGGATGTAGAACTAGAGAATTTTTACCTCATCAGCCAAGAAAACGCACGCTAATGAAGCATCAAGTTTACCGAAGAATAGTAATTGGAGATCAATGAATAGGTTTGACATCTTGAATATTTTCATACCACAGAACCGATTTAATGCTTTATCCCTTGAAGAATGACATATTCCATAGGAAGAAATTTCCTGTAAACTGATGTTTACTTTTCTATGCGCTTATGCTCTTCTTGCTTGATATTTCCTAAATATACCAGTTTGATTAAATAATACAACCTCAAATAGAATTTCCTCTTTTTTAGTGAAGTTCTTTAGTTTCCTTTAAAGCAACCAACAACTTCACATTGATGGCTTTATTTATTTATTGTTCTTTTGTGGCAGAGGGGAGAGAAAATGTGTCTCCATTGGGTAATAAGATTTTTTTCAATCTTTGTCTCCTTTCACCTCAGCTGCCCTCTCCACCATGAGAATAGCTTGCCCAGGTTTATTTAAGTACCAAAAAGTAGAGTGCAGGAGTTTGCGTTAGGTTCCAAAACCCACATTTTTAAAAATTCTCCATCCCAGAGGCCAAGGAAAATTAAGCTTTCTATATGTGATCCCAGGGTGTTACGTAAACTATTACAACAAAGGTTGTATCAGATAAGAGTATCATATTTTCCTTTACTATAAATCTAGATGTACTATAAACAGACAAATAAAAAAAAAGAACTTGTCTAAATCATTATGATTATAATCAACATATTTTTGGATATTTTTGTTGTTATTGTTGCTGGATTCTATGAGTCTATCCTTTCATTCCATCCTCCACTGTGGTGCTAGAGTGAATAAATCACTTATAACTGCAGGCCATTTAACAACTTCCCACTTCCTTGAAAGATATTCCAGGGTCTTCAACACGTCTATAGTGTCCTGCAAGACTTGATCCAGCCTTCCTCTGCAGTTCCATCAACACCTGGCCACTCCTTATCCTCAGATACTTTTGCATCCTATTCTTGCTGCCTTTAAGAGTTTCCAACCTCCTCGCCTTCACTTTAAGTCTCCTGCTTCCTGCCTCACAAAAATAACACCAGTCTTCTAATGTCTTAGTCCATTCTTTAGGTTTTTTTCTCTGACTGCTCCAATTTTACAACTATCTTTAGTTACTTTTTATATGTTGGCTTAACTCCCTCTAAATCCTTTTGATAGTAGATACCTAATTATTCAATATTTTTGAAATTAATTTTAACATCCCTTTCTCAAAGAAACTTTAAGTTATACAAAATTACCAAGTCTGTATTATTTTAGTTCCAGTGTCTAGTAAAATATTTGACCCATTGTACTTAATTAGTAATATTAACCTAATGAAGAAAAATAATTTGATAAGGACTATAGAAAAAAAATTTTTTAAAGCACTACAAGTCCTACATTGGGGTAAGTCTTCTAAAGTTTGGAGTCATATCACTAGGGTATTAAAACTATGTCATTCGCTCACTAACAGTGCTTGGATGTTATATCAAGAACGCTGCTCTGCTTGAGTTTCTTTGTGCTAGAACTGAATTAATAGCAGTTCTTATCCTGTAACGTTGTGAGCATCATCATAATTAATATATATACAGTTATTAGAACAGTATCTAGCACAGGGAAGCATATAAAATATTAGCTAACATTGATATTAACATCCATTTATGTATTTGGATAATCTATTATATAAGATAATATTTATTATATGTGCTTGGTAATATTTTATGTTTTTATTTTATTTTATTTTGTTTTGTTTTTAGAGACAGGGTCTCACTATGCTGCCCTCGATAGAGTGCCATGAAGTCTTGGCTCACAGCAACTTCAAACTCTTGGGTTTAAGAGATTCTCTTGCCTCAGCCTCCTAAATAGCTGGGATTACAGGTGCCCACCACAACACCTGGCTTTTTGGTTGTTGTTGTTGATGTTGTTGCAGTTGTCATTGTTGTTTAGCTGTCCCAGGCCAGGTCAAACCCAGCAGCCTTGGTGTATGTAATGGCACTCTACCCACTGAGCTACATACAGGTGCTGCCCAATATTTTAAAATATTTCCTAATTTTAATTATATTATACTGCATGTCCTTAGTCATGACAATTATGACAAATCAAATCTCTACTAATTAAATATGAAAATTTTATCTAATTTCTGTTAATACAACTCTCCAAAGTTAAAATACAAGCTGTCATAAAATACACGTAATATAATGACATGGTGGTTATTCTGATATGAAGCAATCTAAGTAAAGTGTCTCAAGAATGGAAAACCAAGAATCCAATGTACTCAATACTAAGTAGGAACTAGTAGTTCAGTTAACTACAGGCCCATATGAGAAATAAACACAATTAAATTCAAGAAAGAGGAAGGGAGAGAAGCTCAGTAAGTTCCCACCTAATAGATATAATTTATAGGTATATGGCACCCTTGCTGAGTAAAAGACTCATCACTCATTTGCAACTAGGACTTATCCTTAGAAACACAAGGATAGTATATTTAGTATAACCTAAGTATAGGTACTCTCATAGTAATCCAAAATAAGAAAAAAAGAAAAAAAAAGTAAAGGCAAAGAAAAAATTCTTAAAAGCAGGCAGAGAACAATAGTGTATTAACTATAGGAGAAAACAAAACAAAAACAAACAAAATCCCGAAACAACAAGTGTTGGCTTGGATGCGGAAAGAAAAGAACAAAAATACTCTGCTGGTGGATCACAAACTAGTGCAACCTCCATGGAAAGTAATATAGCAATCTCTCAAAAAACTAAAAGTAGACCTACTGTGTGATCCAAAAATCTCACTATTAGATATTAAAAAAAGTCCACATTTTTAAAAAAGAGAGACTTGTACTTAAGTGTTTATAGCAGTCATAATTGACAATTGCAAAGATGTGAAAGCAAACCAACTGCCCATGAATACATAAATGGATTAGTAAAATGTGATATGTGTGAACCAGTAAGCACTACTCAGCCATTAAAGAAATATGGTGATCTAGTACCTTATATGACAACCTGGCTGGAACGGGAAACCATTCTTCTAATGAAGTATCACAAGAATAGGAAAATAAATACCACTTATGCTTAATGCTAAATTGGGACAAGCTAATCAATACTTATGTGCACATATGGAAATAAAACTCACTGGGAATCAAGTGGTGGGGGGGTGGCTTCAATCTCAACTAACAAGTACAATGCACGCATTCTGGGTAAGAATCACAATTATAACCTGGCCTGAAATGTATAAAAGCAAGTTACGTAACCAAAAAGTTTACGCCCCCGTAATATTCTGAAAAAGGAAATTCTAAAATAAAATAAAATTTGAAATGATTCTTCCTATAAATATACCTCCAAACAGTTGAAGTAATGGCTTTTGTAGATTTATAGAATAACTGACTACAACCAGAGTTCTGTCTCATCTAAAAATTTTTAAAACTTACTCATTTGGTTTATTCAAAGAAATTTCATGAAAACTAAGGGCTTTAGGTTTTGGGGTTTTTTTTTTTTGTTTGTTTGCTTTTTTTTTGCAGTTTTTGGGCAGGGCTGGGTTTGAACCCACCACCTCTGGCATATGGGGCTGGCACCTTACTCCTTTGAGCCACAGGCAGCCCCAACGCTGGGCTATTTCAATATGGCATTTTGTTAGGGCAAAAATGTCTGATGGAGAAAGACTAAACACATATTAGAAAAATAACTGTACATTTCTCATTTACAGATTGTCAGAGCTGCAATCAAAACCTGGGTAAAAATCAATATATACAATATTGGGCACACATTGCCTTCACTCTAGGATACAAGATGTCAGAGAGTTAAGTGCTATGAAAGGAAAGGTTAAAATACCGCAGAGCTAGACAAGTAATAAACTAAGAAATTTAGCCGGGAAATGACAGAAATGAAGTAAATAGCTATATCTATCATTCAAGAAATTCATTTCGATAGCCTCTCTTTTACTTGATTACATCTATTTAAGTTATTTTTTTCTCGTTTTAAGGATACCCTACCAGCCCTTAATATAGGTTTAATAACAATTTCTTAAAATATGTAAAAATGCAATTAATAAATTTTAAATACTACATATACTCACTGCATTTAAGCCATACATGATTTCATTGTGTGTATATGAGTCTAGGAGGTGTGACAATTAAGTTTGTGAACATGTCACAATGCACTTAACAATGGTAGCAGTGTACGAACAGCTTGGTAAGGCTGTGCAACCTTGGTATAGTAGAGTCTAACATCTGTGTTCATGCAGGTATAGATAAGTCTCACTGTGTTGCCTTTTGTGCCCTTGTGAGAATGTTGGAGCTTGAATTAGACAAGGAACAAACATTCAATTTCTTGTTAAATTTAGAAAAGGTGGCATTGAAATCAGGGACATGTTAGTCCAAGTTTATGGGGATAATGCCATAAAGAAAATGGCATTGTACAAACAGATTAAAAGCTTTTTGAGGGGAGAGAAGGTGTCACAGATGAAGAGAGGCCAGGGTGGCTGGTAACAAGAAAAACTGACAAAAACATTGCAAAAATCTGTTAAATTGTGCATCAAAATTGTCAGCTATCTGCGAGAAGCATAGCAGACCATGAAAACATCAATAGAGAAACAGGAAAGTCTTAACTGAAAATCCTGCGTGAGAAAGTTCTGTGCAAAAATGGTCCTGAAGGAACTCAGTGACGAACAAAAGCAAAGAGCTCACAGGGCACTGCTTGTGAGGGAGTTCGTAGCCAGTAAAGAAATAACTGTATTGGAATACCCCTCCCTACTCACCTGATCTTTCCCCTGAATGACTTTTTTTTTTTTCCCTGAAGATAAAGAAAATATTGAAAAGAAGACATTTTGATGATATGAGGATATCAAGGATAATAAGACAACAGCTCTAATAGCCATTCCAGAAAAACATTCCAAAATTGCTTTGAAGGGTGGACTAGGTGCTGGTGTTGGTGCACAGCTTCCCACAAAGAGCACTTCGAAGGTGAACATAGTGAAATTCAGCAATGAGTTTGCAAACTTAATTGCAGACTAGAGTATCAACAAAGATACTCTTTGGGCCCACAGAGAAGCTCCTTTCCTCCTACGACGTGTTGACGTGTATGAGTGCGTTTTCAGAGACAGGGTCTTACTCTGTCATCCAGACTAGGATACATTGGCATGATCTCAGCTCATGATGGCCTCAAACTTCTGGGTTCACTGATCCTCTCACCAGGGTTCCTGAGTAGTTAGGACTACAGGTGCAATCACAACTGGGTAATTTTTTCATTAGAGACAGAGTCTTATTATTTTGTCTAGGCTGGTCTCAAATCTCTAGCCTCAAGGGATCCTCTCTCCTTGGACTCCCAAAGTGCAGGGATTAGATATAGGCCATTATACCTGGCCTCAAGTGTGTTTTTGATTCATATTGTTTAATATTCATTTCTATTGAGTGGTGCCTGTGGCTCAGTCAGTAGGATGCTGGCCCCATATACTGAGGGTGAAGGGTTCAAACCCAGACCCAGCGAAACTGCAACAAAAAAATAGCCGGGTGTTTTTTCCGGCACCTGTAGTCCCAGCTACTCGGGAGGCTGAGGCAAGAGAATCACTTAAACCCAGGAGTTGGAGGTTGCTGTGAGCTGTGCTGCCACAGTACTCAACCGAGGGCAACAAAGTAAGATTCTGTTTCTAAAAAATATATATATAAAATTTATTTCTATTTATAATCCTGGATTCTTTATCGAAGTAAAACTCAATTTCTGGAGGTACCCCTCACTCTGGTTATAACGACTCCGCGGTGCTTTGCCTGGTGCTTTTGGCAAACTGTGAATGGATAGCTAACTGTTGTTGTTCAAATCTCTGCACTTGAGAAACTTCAGAATGTAGAAAATTTGCATATGAGCTAATTCAATGAAGAACAGATCTCACTATTTCATACAGAGGAAATAAAAGGAAAAGTATCTCCAAGAGTAAATAAAGCTTCTTGAGTTCTATGAGTGTTTATGAAATGACTACAACACATATCTTGTCTTACAGCAGTGCTATTGAAGTTTCTGAGCTATATCCTGACAAAAATCATTCTTTACCTTTTTAAAACTTTTTCTATGTGGTTATAAAGACCCAGCTTTAGCTTTTGCATAATAAAATGTGTGGATGAGAAGCCAGATATCTTTTTTAGGCACAGTTCATATCAATTACAGCTCTACCTAGAAACTGTTATGAATCAAATTTATGGCAAATACTAATGGCAAAGTTATAGGTTATTGAGAAATTTTAGCACATGTAAGTCGTGGGGGCAGTCTTTCATGAGATTTCCCTGACATAAAGAGAGCCCCAGACTGCTTCAAATTGCTAAATTATGTACTTTTGTATATGAGTGGTCGTCAGGCAGAAAAGGCAGGAGAGGATATCCACTCTTATCCTGGAGGAACAACACACAATAACCTATTCAATTACGAGATCTGAAAGATTTCTGAAGATTAGAAAATTAGATTTTTTTCACTGCTGAAGAATACACTGAAAAGAACACTGTACCCTACGTTCTAACAGACAGCTGTTTTTGAATACATATTTGTCATTTAAGAATGATAATAAGAGAACACTAAATATCTCAGGCTAAAATATAATTTTTAATGTAAGAATAGAAAGAAAATCTTAGATAATAAAAGCAAATAAAATTCAATTTAGACATTTAAAGCATATTAGAGAAAATAGACTGATCATCAAAACAGGTATACTTTTCCATAAATAACATGGAAGAAAACTTCTCATGTTTTAGAGGATAAATATTTATGTTGGTTGTGACATCTCTTGGCTTCAAGTACCTTTCCTCTGAAATGGTGAGACTGGACTAGATGACCTCTAAGATTTAGATCTAAAATTCTAGAGATATTATGATTCTCAGTAAAAGAGACTATAAAGGGATGTTGAATAAATCATTCCAGGGGAAATAAAGAAGCAGATCAAAGACAGCACATCAAAAGTTCAGGTAAAAGGATATGAAACACAACATCAAAACCACGATCTTAATCACCAGCTAGAGGGAAAGCCAGTGTAAACAATTTAGATTCCAGACGAACTCTTTACCTGATCTTGACTCATTGTGAAATGCCAATTTTCCATTTACAATTGCATTTATTTGTTTAGTTACTTGGCACTGAAAGTTTACTTGAGGATTTTCTCTCTATTTGTCATATGAATACTGCTTATTGTTGTAGTATTCAAGTGTCTTCCAAGATAAGTAGACACATATTAAAATGAAACAGCTTCTCAAGACAGGTAACCTCAGTCAGTTTGAGCAGGAGTGATGAGTTGATGGGAGTTCATGGTAATAAAACCAGAAACTCTATTTCCACTACTTTTCTTTGATTATAAAATTACTAAACTTTACTTCAACCAATAAATCTCATATAACACTTGTAAGACAGATGCAAAAATATGATTCTTGATAATAGATGTTTCTCATTTACTTAGTCTTGAAATGAATAAAAACAAGAAACCAAAAACTAATGAATAAGAGCATTTGCTTTATAATTAATTATCTGAGTTACTGTCTTAGTGATAACATTTATGAACTATGAGACTTCAATAAAAATATTTAACTTTACTAAGAATTCCAATCTATGAAATGGAGAGAACATGTTTCAAAATATTTTGACAATTGAAGAAGAAAAGTCAAGTGAAGTGCTAACCACACTGCCTAAAATTAAGAGATAATCAACATTAGCTAATATGTATTAATACTAAATATTAATTTGAGGGATTAATTTTATACACAGAACCTTAATCATTACTGCTGGAAACATCTATCTTCTAATTTAGTGCTTTTCAACCTTTTTAATCTCATAGCACACTTATAAGCTTATAGTTGAACTTTTGTGGCACATTCAAATAATAATGATCATAAAAAAGGTTAAAAACAGCACAACTTTTTGATTTATTAACACAAATAAAATGCATCATAGGGACAAATAAAGCAAAACAATGTATTATAATTTGTAATAAAAAGATAACAATTAAATTTCTTTTAAAAACTTATTTGCATTTATTTATTTTTCTGTTTATGATAATTTAACATTTGATGAGCTATCTGATCTTGACTTTCTTTAGAAGATCTACTTTGCAAGGTCGAATTTGGATAGGCACACTCTTAAATCTTCCTTCAAAGATTCTAGCCAGGATCAATAATTTTTTATTATTATTCATTGCAGAAAAGTTTATTTTACATAAATATGACATTGAGAATGGAAGAAGTATTTTTTTCTTTCTTTCGTTATTTCAAATTAATATGAGGGCACAAATTTTTAGGTTACATTGTTCTCAATGCAAAGTTCAAGTTCAAGTTGTGGAAGAGCCCTTTACCCAGGGGGCATGTTGCACACCCTCACATTGTGCACACTAGGTGAGATCCTGCCAATGAAACTTCCTCCTCCTGCCAATCACCCTCCTCCTTCCACTCTGCTCTCTCTCCTCTCCCTTTCTCCTTGTTAGACTATATTTGTGTTTTGTCATTTGTGTGGGCCTGTAACGGTTTATTTATTGGTTTCATATTAGTATTGAGTACACTGAATATTTATTCTGCCATTCTTGAAATACTTTACTAAGAAGAATATGTTTCAAATCCTCCCAGGTAAACATAAAAGATATAAAGTCTCCATCTTTTTTTATCGCTAAATAGTATTCCATGGTATACGAATACCATAGCTTGTTAATCCATTTATGGTTTGATGGGCCTTTGGGTTGTTCCACACCTTGGCTATTATTAACTGAGCTGCAATAAACATTCTAGTGCAAATATTTTTGTGGTAAAATGATTTTTGTTCTTCTGGGTAGATACCTAGTAATGGGATTGTGGGAACAAAGGAAAGGTCAAGTTTTAGTTCTTCGAGAAGTCTTTATACTTTTTTTTTCCTTTTTCTTTTTTTGAGACAGAGTCTTTCTATGTCACCCTTGGTAGAGTACTGTGGTGTCACAGCTCAGAGCAACCTCAAACTCTTAGGCTTAAGTGATTCTCTTGCCTCAGCCTCCCAAGTAGCTGGGACTATAGGTGTCCCCCACAATGCCAGGCTAACTCCATACTTCTTTCCATAAATATTATAGTCATTTGCAATCCCCACCAACAGTGTAGAAGTCCTTCTCTCCACATCTAGGCCAACATCTGTAGATTTAGGACTTTGTGTTGTAGGCTATTCTTACTGGAGTTAGATTATATCTAAGGGTGCTTTTGATTTGCATTTATCTGATGATTAAAGATGATGAACAATTTTTCATGTGTTTACTTGCCATTCCTCTGTTATCTCCAGAGTAGTGTCTGTTTAAGTCTCTTGCCCACTTATACACGAAGTTGTTTGTTCTTTTCTTGTTGATTAATTTGAGTTCTCTGTAAATTCTAGTTATAAGGCCTTTGTCAGATATGCAAAACTTTTCCCTCATTCTGAAAGCCGTCTGTTTGCTTTGGTTATAGTGCCCTTAGCTAAGCAGAAGCTTTTTAGCTTGATCAAATCCCAGTTATTTATTTTTGGTGTTGCTACAATTGCCAGAGGGGTTGCAGGCTCATAGATTGCAGGCAATTTTTTCCCAGGCACATATTTTCAAGTGTTTTCCCCACAGTCTTCTATAATTTTTATTGTTTCATGTCTTAAGTTTAAATCCTCTACTGTGGGGGGGCACGAGTGGAGGGAGGAAGGAAGCCATTTGGTGGATCTTGCTCTTGCTCTATGTGCATAATGCAAGGGTACATTTCAAAACAATTAAGTGTAAATTATAAATGTCTTACTACAAAAAATAAGTGAGATGATGGTTATATTAATCAGTTTGATTGAAGCATTCCACACTGTACATCAAATCATCACACTGTACCCCATAAATGTATACAGTTATGATTTAATAGCAAATTGAAAGAATCTTTTCTCCAGTGAGAATCAATTGTTGTCAGTTGTGAGAGGTGTGGGTTCAGTTTTAGTCTTCTACATGTGACTAACCAGTTCTCCCAGCACCATTTATTAAATAGGGATTCTCTTCCCCAGTGCATGCTTTTATTAGTCTTATCAAGATCAAATGATGATATGTGGCTAGGTTCATCTCTCGATTCTCTATTCTGTTACAAAGATCTAATTTCTATTTTTGTGCCATTACCAGGCTGTTCTGACACTGTAGACTTGTAGTATAACCTGATGTCTAGTAACGTGATAACTCCAAAACTATTTTTATAAGAATTGTTTTGGCAGGTTGAGGTTTTTTCTGGTTCCATATGAAATCAAGTACTATTTTTTCAAGTTCTTTAAAGTATGATATTGGCACATTGATGGGGATAGCATGAAATGTGTTGATTGCTTTGGGTGGTATGGATCTTTTAATGATGTTTATTATTCTCAATCACAAGCATTGTATGTTCCTTCATTTGTTAAAATCTGCCATTTCTTTTCTCAGGGTTTCATAGCTCTCTTTATAGAGATCTTTCACATCCTTTGTTGGATATATTGCCAGGTATTTCATCTTCTTCAGCAGTACTATAAAAGGAATAGAGTCTTTGATTTTATTTTGGGCTTAATTGTTATTGGCATATATGAAGGCTACTGGTTTGTGGATGTTGATTTCATATCTTGAAATGCTACTATATTCATTGATCACTTCTAAGAGCTCTGTAGTTGAGTCCCTGGAGTTTTCCAGGTATAAGATCATGTCATCTGCAAAGAGGGAGAGTTTGGCATTCTCTGTCCTTATTTGAATACCCTTGATTTCCTTCTTTTGCCTGATTACAGTGGTTAAGACTATGTTAAATAACAGTGGTGACAGTGGACATCCTTATCTAATTCCTGGTCTGAGTGGAAATGCTTTCAGTTTTACTCCATTCAGTATGATATGTGCTGTGGGGTTTTTATGATTTTCCTACATACTCTTAGTAAGAGTAGTTAAACACTGAAAAAAACCTCTGAGAAATGCAACTTTCTTATACTAAACCTCATCACAAAGTAAATCACATAATTTGGAATGTCACATTTTTTAAAAAGTCGATACTTCTTTTAATTCAGAAAATCTTAACAGAACGCTTCCTTGAGACAGTTATCGTACTTCTGCATGAAATGAGAAGCATCCATTGAGGAAAACAATTCTGCAAGTAATCTTAATTGCAGTGTCCTGCTTTTTATATAATTAATAATTTTAGTAGTATCATCTAGGACCTTTTGTAATTTGGCATTAATGATTTTGACACTATCATTTCTTTGTGTAGAAAACAATGTGCAAAAATAATTTGGAATTCTTTTTTTGCACAAGTGTAACAAGTCTTTTCACACCTTTGACACAGATGGGGCTCCATGCACACAAATACTTATGCTCGAATTCCAAGACAAGTTATTAGAATTAATTATTGATCAGATTGATGATATCTTGGGCTTTTCTTGTTGTTTGGAGTGATTGACAAAATAAATACTATTCTATGATTTCTTCTTTATAGACAAATCTACTGAATACTAAAAGTTAGTGTTCACCATGGATATCGGTAGATTTATCCAAAGGCAGGTTTACTTCTTTGATGTGAGATATTACTTGAAATTCTGTATTTTCAGATAAATCATTAATATGCTGAGAAACTATATTGTCTAAAAGGGGAATTTTTAAAGTTTCTTTTATGTATTCTTCTCCAAACATTGTTTTTATAATTGCACAGAAGGCCAATAAAATAATGGATTCTGCAATTGTATGAGATTTCATTTTCCTAGCTACTGATTTCTGCAACTGCATAACTCACTACCTGTGCTTTATATGATATCATTGCATATTTGATCCATATTTTTGCTTATTTAGTATTACTGAGTACAAGTTTGAAATATATAACCAACTTTTGGAAAAGTGAGAATGCCTGACTTGTAAATGTTTATTTAATTTTCTAGGAATGACAAATTACACACTTGGGACGTGGTGGGTTTTCTTTACTGCGTATGAAACCAAATGATAAATAATCTTTATAAATTAATGACTAATTATTTTTAATTTAGTTGCTGAGGTATTAGATGAAGCTGTATTTGACATACTAGCATAAGTTTCTAATTTTTGTTTGTTTACTAAAAACTTGTCCATTTTCATTGAATGCTATATAACATAAATAAAAAATGCCAGATCAATATTAATAAAAATAAGTAAATAAACATTTCACACTTTTTACAGGGAAATACAGGTTTTAATTAAATATACTAGGAAATTTTCAAAATTAGAATTTGAAAAGTAATTGTGTTCTACTTCTACACTATTTCAAATCTATACAGAACTGTATGCAATGTTCAGTACAAATTATACCTCCTTGCTACTGCAGGAACAAGAGGTAGCTAAGTCATACCACTTCATTCACTTTTGATGATTTCAGCATATATTGGTGTTCATTTCCAAATCCTTGTGAGACCACACTATCTACAGATGTGCTGAGGAACCTTATTTTTTAGTGTTACACCCCATCCACTTTGAAATAAACCAGTGTTTATTTATTATAACAACATAACATGTGTTTACTATAACAATGGTATACTTGTATAATCAATTTAAAGAAGTTTGAATTATGATATGCACATTCACTGTGTTTTGAACTTCTTTCAAAAATAATTTAATTAATAATCTTTAAATCTTTTCACAGCAGGGGCAGAGCAAGATGGCAGAGGAGAAACAGCTTTTTTAAAACCCGGCATGGTGACATGGGGAGAGAAGACTCCAGGCACCTCAGGGTTGTGGGCTTTGCCCAGGAACGTCCCTTCTAGGGCCCAGGGAGGCAGTGGGAGACCTCAGGGCCACAGGAGGAGGATAAAAGCAGTGAAGAAGGGGAAAGTGTTTGCATTTGGTCTGAGGCCACCACTATGGTGGCTGCCAGAGGCTGCAGGTGGCAGAAGCTACAGCAGCGGTGAGAATGTGCAGACAGGGAAGGCCTTCCCTGTGCGGTTTTTTGGACCTAGGCTCTCAGTTGAGTTACCTTGGGAGACCTTGGGTAAGCAAGCAACTTTGAACAGAGCCCAGATATTGGGACTGAGGTGCAGGGGCAGAGCAAAATTTTCATTGGAGACTGCCAGATGAATGCAGCCATGGTGGGAGAGCTGCCTTGCAAGCTCAGCTCTCAGGGTCCTAGAGCAAGACTAATTCTGGGAGACCTTGGACAAGTGAGGAAGTGACTTGAATAGCTCTCAGAGGACAGGACTGACCTGCCACAGGCTCAAAGGAGGTTTCAGTGTTTGGCTGTAGGCCAGGTGCAGCCACTGTGGGAAAGTTGCCTTGCAGGCTCAGCCCTCAGGGTCCTAGAACAAGACTGGTTCAGGCTCACCTGACAAGCGGCAGCCACTTCTGGAGAGATCCAAGCAACACATCCTTTCCTGGGATAGCCACTGCTTAGCCAAGGGACCCAATTTGGAAAGGTTGAGGGGTGTGTTAAATTAAGTGGACTGAGGAGAGTTCAATGCTCCCAACCCTGCAGGGTTTGAGGGCAAAGAGGTCAGCAGAAGTTTCCGGTGTCCATCTTATACAGCTGTATGGTGATTAACATATCATATCCCAGAAGATCACCTGTTGCCTAGGCAATAAAACATGATAAACCAAACAAGAATATACATGGGGGAAAGAATCCCTATCCAATAAATGGTGTTGGGAGAACTGGATATCCACATCTAAAAGACTGAAACTGGACCCTCACTGTTTTCCACTCACAAAAATTGATTCAAGATGGACACAAGACTGAAACTTAAGGGAAGAAATAGTAAAAATCCTCAAAGAAAGAATGGGAAAAATAGTTGAAAATATCAGGCTGGAGAAAGACAATGAAGAAGACTTCCATGGCGATTGCAACAACAACAAAAATAAACAAATGGGACTTAATTAAACTGAAAAGCTTCTGGACAGCTAAGGAGACAACAACCAAAGCAAATAGAAAACCTATACATGGGAAAGGATATTTTCATATTTTGAATGGACCCAAAGCTTTATAACTGTGCTCTAAAGAGAATTTAAATTAATCAACATAAAAAGATCCAATTATCCCCTATATCAGTCGGGAAGAGAAATGAATACAACCTTCTCTAAAGAAGAGAGGTGAATGGTTAAAAACAGATGAAAAAATGCTCATCATCCCGAATTATTAGAGAAATGCAAATGAAAACCACCCTGAACCACCTAACCCCAGTGAGAATGGCCCACATCACAGAATCTCAAATTTGCAGATGCTGGTATGGATGTGGAGAGAAAGGAACACTATTACACTGCTGGTGGGACTGCAAACTAATACAACATTTTGAATAAGTATGGAGAATTCTCAAAGAACTCAAACTAGACTTCCCATTTGACCCTGCAATCCATTACTGGGCATCCACCCACAAGAAAAAAAATTATTTTACCGAAAGGACAATTGTACTAGACTGTTTATTGGAGCTCAATTCACAAGTTTCAAAAGTAGAAAGAGCCTAAATGCCCACCAACGCAGGAGCGGAATAATAAGATGAGGTATATGTACACCATGG
This sequence comes from Otolemur garnettii, assembly GCF_000181295.1. NCBI lineage: Eukaryota > Metazoa > Chordata > Mammalia > Primates > Galagidae > Otolemur > Otolemur garnettii. The sequence goes on from NW_003852407.1 coordinate 21,698,186, forward strand.
AATACTGTCCAGCAATTAAAAAAAGATGAAGGCTTTACATCCTTTGTATTAACCTAGACAGAAGTGGAACACATCACTCTTAGTAAAGCATCACAAGAATGGAGAAGCAAGAATCCCATGTACTCAATTCTGATATGAGGGCAATTAATGACCTAGAACAGGGTAGGGGGTAGAAAGGAGGAGAGAGTAGAGAAAGGGAAGGAGGGAGGGGGGTGGAGGTCATATGTGTAACACACTTTCTGCGGGGTGGGACACAATTATAAGAGGGACATTAACACATACAATCAGGGCTCGGCACCTACAGTTCAACCAGCTAAGGCGCCAGCCACATACACCTAAGGTGGCGGGTTCGAATCCCCAGCCC
>NW_003852407.1:21698789-21708980 GCF_000181295.1 Otolemur garnettii
CCGATTTGCCACTGCACACTGGTTGAAAATCACTGCCCTAATACCTAGTCTATTCTAGAGAATATTCACACACTTGGGGAGAATGCAGGTATTTCCATTAGTGGAGTAGATCTTTGTTCAGTCTGATGGCTTTACAGTATTGTTTAGGTCTAGTTGCTTTATAGTATTGTTCAAGTGTTACGTTTCCTTTTTGTTCTTTTGTCCAATTGTTCAATGTGTGATTGAAAGTGGGGCTTTGACATTTCAAGTGTTATTATTGGATTGTATATTTATCCCTTTAATTCTCACAGTTTTTGCTTCTATTTCTGATTCCTGTCTTTAAGTCAGATACTTTCTAGCATACCTTTTCAATTTCCTTGATGCTTCTTTTACTATATTTTAAAAATTAATTTCTTAGTGTTTTCCTGAGGCAATAAAATTTTCCTTAGAATTTTCCTTGGACAATAAAAATTAACATCTTCTAGTCTTTCTTCTGCTGCTTCAAATCTGCTATTAACTAACTATAGTAAAACTTTCATTTCAGCTTTTTGTTTTATAAAAGATAACCTCTCTGTATTTTCTACTTGCAAGATATCTTTCTTATTTCACTTTAATCTTAGACATGGCTTTGTTTAGTCCTTTGAACATACTTAAAATCGCTGATTTAAACCCTTTATTCAGTATGGCCAATGTCAAGGAGATAATTTTGTCTACTACACTTTTTGTAATGCATGCACCCCTCTTGCCTCTTTTTTCTTTTCGCATTTTCATACTCCTTTGTTGAAAATTGGACAGTTGAAATAATATAATATGTCCACTGTGGAAATCAGGTATTTTCCTTACTGAGAATATTTGTTGTTGCTGCTGATTGTGATTATGGACTTAAATAGTGAATTTCCTGCTCTAATTTCCTACAGTTTGCATACTTTATCATGTGTGGCCACTGAAGGCTGGGCTCCGTTATCACAGCAGTGAGTTATTCCATAGACAGAAATTTCATTAATCTCCTTGAACTGGTAAGTCTCCCAGCCTTTGCTAAAGAGTCCTCTTGTTTGAAGACAGGTCTTCAAGGGCTCTAGCAGGCAGTTTACATTTCTTTAAACTTTACTTACAGCTTATAAAACTCTCAAGGTCAGTCAGAGGTAAGAAATTAGAGCTTTCTCAGATCTTTTCTAGAAAGGTGTATAGCTGTGCATGGGTCTGCAGGCCTTCTGGATTCTCACAACTATGTGAGAGCTTTTCCAAATACCCCTATAGACACCTCATTCTCAGTTTTTCCTTTGGTTTTTGATCAGCCTCTTGTTAGCCTTAGCTGTTATTGCCATCTCAGTCGGGGGATGTAAAACAATTGCTGTTGATTATTTTTGACAAACTCCATAGGGACAAGGCTGTCAGCAAAGAAAGAACTCTGATTTAGGTCAATTAAAGATAAGGCCTGTAATAGAGTTGTCAGGCTGTTATCATTTGAATCCAGGAAAATCAAATAGTGATAATTCTCAGGAGGTAGAATTTAGGGAGGCTACTAATCTATTCTGGTATTTTCAGTGGCTGTTAGCTACTGGAGTTTTGAGGTTGTTAGTTTCAAAGCCACCATGAATCCGAGGAGAGGAGGAAGGGCCTAAGGCATGCTAAAACACCCTAAAACAGATTTTTCTTACTGAGATTTGGCTATTTTTCTTTAATAAATGCTTCTTCAATTTTTAAAGATCTTCAATTTTTGGAGTTTTGCATATAATTTGGATAAATTTTACCAGTATCCTCATTGCTTCTATGAAAAGACAATTTTTTGTGGTTTTTAATCTATGTTTTAGGAAGTGTGTCTGTGTTATTTCTTCTTGAAAAAAGCCCCTTTCTATATAATTATAAAAGGTGAAATAAAAAGCATTAATCTCATCATTTGACAAAAGAGGAATATGAGAATGAAATAATCTTCTTGACCTATGTTTGTCAAAGAGGCAGTGCCAAAGACAAGACTAAAATCTACATAATTTGATTCTCCTCACTTTTATCCAGAATTGCATAAAGTCATAACCTAAGTTTATCGTTATTTAATGTTAAAACTCCCAATACTTTGCTGACTTCCATGAACATCCTTTTTCATAAATAGGTGATCAAATAAGTGATCAGATATATACCCACTGTTTGGACATGGTAACTGGAATCACTGTTCTTGTGATTCAACACGGCACTCAGATAATCCTCACAGTCATCATCGTGAGTGCTCAGAGCCACGTTACACTTTTCTGACACATACATTTCCTTCATTATCATATGTTTATATTAAACTTTGAGTTTGATTTAAACTAAGATATATTACAAGAATTTAATCTTTTAAGAAACAACCCCAAAGCAATTTAAATACCACTTATGTGTCTAAATAATTCTCAGTGACACTCCTACACAGACAGTAAGTGGGACACTACTACTCAAAGCTCCTATATAATTCTAAGACAAAGATAATCCAGGCAAACACTTAATGCATATAGTTTGGCAAAACTTAAGGAAGTGTTTATTGTGATAATGACAGAAAATCAGATATTATATATTTATCAGTATAAGTTGAAAAATGTCTTTATCTTATTGAATTGTACTGGGGAAAAAGCACAATGATTGTATAAAATAAGATGTTATATTTAAATGAGTTTATTAAAGAACTTAATGAAAGAAAGCAAAAGATACTGACTTTGTTAAACTTCAGCAAGAGGAGTTTATTAGCCCACATGCCCAAAGGAAAATGAGAATGATCAGGTTTAGAAAAGAATAAGAATCCATTGTCTTGGAACCTTTCCCTGGGACTTGATGTTGTGGTCTTTCCCAGAACAACCTCCTCCAGTTCCTCAGTTCCAATGTCTTTCTATGCCTATGGTCTCAAACAAGTATTCAAATTTCCATCAGAGAGTCATGCTGGCCTAGTTTCATAACTGTTATTACCCCTATGACTGCAGGAGCAGGGCCCTATGAAGTTGGTCATGCTGAGTTTTTTCAATGTCAATAAAATCAGGAAATGAAACTTTCTCTTCAGAATTTCTGACCTAAAGAGTTTTTCTTTGACAAGAGTCACAGAATCTTCCCATCCTTGTAAAGAATGTAGAAAGCAATTAGATGCGCTGTACACATCTTTACTTAATGTTCCTGTCCAGATGTCACTAATTCTGTCCATACATTTATCTATCTTATGCCAAGAATCATCATCCTTTTATATGCTGTGTAGTGCGACTTAATGTTAAATTAGTTAATGAAATGAGGACAAGAATGGCCAACCCCTTCAGTGAGAAACTTGAATGGATGTTCCATGGCTATGCCATTCCTAATTAATTTAGCTTCAAACAATTTATACTCCAAACATTCTCAAAATTACATTCTTCTGATTCCACATTCTCTCCACACTCTGCCTCCCTAAGAACTCCCAGCAAGGGTGATTCTGAATAATGGTTACCAGAGAGTCACAGCTTCCTTAGAACAGTGAGATGCACCAGGCGTCATAATGAGTGTGTCTCCCTAATGTCCTTAAGGTATCAAAGACTCAGAGATTATTGTTCACATTTTTTGGTTTCTTTCTAAATCAGTGCCATTGTTGTTATGCATATTCGTTAATGTTAAAAACAAATTTATATTATTACTATAGTTTTTATTTCTTCATCTCTCATTATTTCCTTAGCTCATTACAGCTTGGCTTTCACTCACTTCTTGTGCCATCATTAGCACACATATTATATCTATATGACATTTCTGTATGTTATAGGGCCAATAATACCACATCTAATGGAATTTTACAGAATTATTCCTCAAATATGTTAAGACAATAAGGAAAAATGTACAGTTGTGGTGTGTACAATTACCGCTATGTAGTTAATATTTCACTTGACTAATTTATATTTGTTTTTTTTTAAAAAAAAAACTCTTCTGTAGTTTCTTCATTATTGATGTGCTATTAAAGAAGAATAAGGCACGTTTTCTCCAACTACCTGAGCTTTACCATCTGTAAGGGTTATCAGCATCCAAATGGAGGTATGCTCAGGTTTTTGGTGATTGTTGGAAAAAAAAGAATTTTAGGGCATATTATATAAGCCAAGCAAGCAGATTTTTATTGAAAGGTTGAACAGAAAGTACATTTTCAAGAAAGAAAGAATGCGCAGGGTCAAAAAGAGCCGCTGCCCTGAGAGGAAGGGGTCTTGGGTCTTACACAGTCTTACTAATTGAAAATTGGCATATTCAGAGCTAAGGGGTTGTATTAAGAATTTGGGTAAGGGCAGGCACAGTGGCTCATGTCTATAATCACAGCACTTTGGAGGCCAAGGTCTCCCAAAGGGAGGCTGAGATCACAGGTTTGAGATGAGCCTGAGCTACAGGAAGACCTCATCTCTAAAAATAGCTGGGTGTTGTGGTGGTATTGTGGTGGGAACCTGACTTGGGAGGCAAGAGAATGGCTGAGCTGTGAGCTATGACACCAGGGCACGCTACTGGTGGTGACAAAGTGAGAGTCTGTCTCAAAAAAAACAAAAATTGAGTAGTAATTTGTACAATTTGATTTCTTCCCATTTTCATACTTATATAATTGTTTGGGAACTTCCATGGAGATTTCCAGGGTGGAGAATTTTTAAAACCACATGTGCTTCACTATTGACTTGAAAGCAACTGCACTTCTCTTTTATCTGCTGCTACTTTCTGTTAACGCTGACACCCACCTTGAGACTTCCACACGGCAGGCCTCTAGGGATTTGGAGTTGGGGGTGGTGTTTGTTCTATTCGTTTTCCCTTTGGGGGTGGAAGTGGGCGGCTACAGTGGGTTATCCCCACTGCATAGTCTGCTGATGAGTGTTATATATGTCACCAAGCTTCAGCCTGACTTCTTTCAGCTCCTGCCAACTTAGGTGCATCTTTTAAACTGTTCCTGCTGAGATACACATGCTTGGCAGGAAGCCATTTTTCTTGAGATACCAGAAAATACTGTACTTCATGCCTAGCTACATTCTGGCCTGTTTATTTCACTCACGCAGATACATACACAGCATAAAAATCATGCCAAAGAGTGGAGAGGAGGCTACTTCTCTGCCACCTCCTTTCTCTCCTGCCATTTCTCTCTAAGTCACTCTCATCTGCTGAATTTGTCACAATAGCAGATCAACCATACTGTTCCTTATGCAGCAAGCTGCGCATGAGAATGAACAACTTCCCATGTGTTTCTTTGACATTTGAATTAACTCTACGCAGAACTTCCTCCCTTATCACTTGTTCATTTACTTTTCTTTAGAGTCGAAAGAGAATCTCTTGTAAAATCAGTCCTTTTAGGCCATAGGTGTGACAACTAGTCACCTGTCTTATAAATTTCTCCTTGAAACATTTTACCATAATGTGATGAGCATAAAGTTTCAATTTTTATGTTGTAAAATGTGTATTTGTTATGATTCTGGATTTTGCGTTATGCCTTGAAAGTCTTTATCTCTACAACATCACACCTTCAACCCTGTTTGGGCACTCCTACAAACGTATTTGTATATATAGATAGTTGATCCACTTCAAATGTATTTGATTGTAAGGTAAACGGTAAAAGTACTATTGTGTTTGTTAAATAGCTTACCAAATAAAGGATTTTTCCTTTCACGTTGTCTTTACTGATAATGCTTACTTTCATATGTATTAAATATCATATTGCTTTTTTGTAACTACTTCTAAACTTCTGATCGGTTGTTTATTTCTTAAGGACTGTTTTTTTTTTCATATAGATTTGTAATTATTGAAAATAATATTTTAAGTCACTCAAATAACACGGAATGTCTTTGTAATTATCTGTCTTCTTATATGTCCCTTCATAGACTTTTAATATTTTCCTTGTGTAAATGCCATATTCTTGTTATTAGGCTTACTTCTAGATATTTGTGACATAATAGGATGTATAGAGTTGGTTTCTGCACCTCAGATTCTGAAACAGAGTGGCTAAAACCTTTGTAATTTCCTGAGTGTTAGTGATGCTAGGAGAATCTTTTATTTTAATATTTGGTGTTTAAACCTGATTTCTGATGTAGAGTTCCTAAATCCCTTGGAATTTTTTGGATAGTAGAAGCCTCTTTTGTTCAAATGGGTGACCTTTATCCTGAACCCAATTGTTCAGGAAAAAGAGAGGGACTGGAGATTGGTTTAGTAATCAATCACGCCTATTTGATAAAGTCTACATTTTAAAAGATCCTCTAATAGGCGATGTTTAGACAGCTTCTAGCCAGGTGAGTATCGCCACCTACTGGGAGGGTAGTGCATCTCATCTCCATAGAAACAGAAACCTCTTTATCAAGCTGGTCATTTCTATCCTTGGCTATACCCTGTATAATAAACTTATAAACTAGTAAATGTAAGGAAGAATTTCCCTGAGTTTGGTAAACTGTCACTGGAAATTATTGAACCTGAGAAGGGGGTCTTGGGAATTCCCAGTTTATAGCTAAGCAGAGTGAGTAACCTGTAATTGGCATTAATGTGAAATGTAGTCTTGTAGCACTAAGCCATTAACCTGGAAGGACAGCACTAACTCTAGTGGTCTGTGTGATAATTGAATTGCAGTAGACACAATTGGTATCAGAGAATTTCTTGGTGTGAGAAAAATCACCAACTAGCTGGCATCAGAAGTATTGTGTGAGTATAGTTAGAGAAAAGGGAAAGCATATGGTTTTCTATGCAATATTTTTTGCTCTTCTGGCTATTGCTCTCATTCTGTGCTGATTGTGTTCCATTATATTTTCTACGTTGTTATTGTGTATATATAAAATAGCCTCTCCCTGACTATTGCTACCAAAAAAATTGTCAAAATACCTTATAGTCAAAGCCTTTTCAATTGAGCATTCTGAGTCTCCTAAATGAAAAATACTTAGGGAATTATGATAACTTTGCCTTTTGCTCTTTAGTATTTACACTGAGGAGATTGTTTGAAATTAATTGTTGATTTCTTCCAGAGAAATTTAAATAATATCAACTTCATAATTTATCATTTATTTCCTCTTCCTCTTATGCCACTTTCTTTGCCTTGTTGATTATGTTAGAAATGGTTCAAGTGCTTCACTATTGCATAAGATAAAGAAAGGTCTTGGCTTGCATATGTGTGTATATGTGTAAGTATATATACACATATATATACATTTTTTAAATGTAGTTAAGGTATATTTCAGCTTTGATCTGGAATCCAAGATGAAATATTTAATTTTCTTTCTATATTTGGTTCTCTATATATTTCTCTCTGTTAATAAATTATTTACTATTGAGTGATGCCTGTGGCTCAAAGGAGTAGGGCACCGGCCCCATATACTAGAGGTGGCGGGTTCAAACCTGGCCCCGGCCAAAAACTGCAATTAAAAATAAATAAATAAATAAATAAATAATATTAAATTATATTTGAGTTGCTGGGTATCATTTTAATGTTAGGGATTCTGTTACTATTCATAACTGAGCTTGGTTTTAATGGTGGTGGGGTTTTAAAAGCTTTTTGTCAGGTTGCTATAGTAACCCAGAATCTCTAGAAAGCAGAGTCTGAAACATGAATTAAAGTGCTGATACATGAATTGGGATATACAAGTGAGTAAGGGTGAGGAAACAAGAAGATAGAGGGAAGGAATGAAATTGATATAATGATGGCTTATTCTTGGTCAATGCTTGACGTCCAGCCAGGCAGAAACATGGCAGGTAGCTGAGGAAGTGTGCTCTCTCTCCATGTAAATCACTATGTTAGGGTTGTCATAACAACATCATCAACAACCACAACAATAAAAGGTGGACTGTTTAGCTCCAAAATCAGGAATGTAATTTCTCACATCTTTGGAAAGTATAAGTCCAAGATCAAGGCACTGGCAAGTTTGCTTTCCTCGGAGCATTTCTCTTTAGTTTGTCGATGTTCATGTTCTTGCTGTGTCTCCACATGGTCTTTCTTTAGTGTGTGTGTGTGTGTGTATCACTAGCGTCTCTTTGTATATCCAAATTTCCTCTTTTTTATAAGGAAACCAATCAGATTATATCACCTTCACAACTCCACTTTAACCTCATCACCTTTTCAAAGACCTAACTCCAAGTAGTCACATTGGATTTACTGAGGTGTGTTAGAACTTCACCATATTTTAGCAACACAACTCAAACCATGGCACTGGGCAAAAGAACTTCATTTCTGAACAGTGCCCAGAGAGAAAATGGAGAAAGGATCAGTTGTGTAAACTCCCTGATTTTTTGTTGACAAGAATTCATCCCATAAGACTCTAATTCTCTCAAATTGCAGGATTTTATAGAACAGCTCAATGAGGACAGTGACATAAATAGATTCAGAGAGTGTGGCCTGGTGGTCTGAAAAATGAGGGTTTCAACTTGTATTCCAGGCCAACCAAAAATATTGAAAACAGTGCAATTCACAATATGAGAAGATGTACATATGGTTAGTTTCTGATAGAGTCATCTTGTAATAATTATACTGACTTTATAACGGGAATTTGGAATCTTTCATTTTCTTTCTGCATCAAGTTGCACCAGAATTATTTTTTCAATTAATTTGAAATCGTTCACTTGAGGAATGATGTGGGTATGACATTTTGGAGAACATTCTTTATCAACATTTCTTATTTTTCTTTAACGTTAATTCATTTATTTAAGGTTTCATAACTCTTTTTTTAACCAATTTAATATTTACATATTCCTAAAAATTTTCCATTTCATTTGTTTTCAAATGTATTTGTCTTGCTTTGTGTGAAATTATGTCTCAAAAGACAAATTAATCTCCTTTTTATCATTTAACATTTCTACTTTCTTGCTTAAATGTTTAATCTATTACTTTATAATTATTTCTTAATTCTAGTGTTTTTTTCATCTTACCAGTTCATTAACTTCTGCTTTTAAAAAATGTGGCATTCCCTTTTTAACCTCCACCATCATCCTTTTTAGTGTAAAAACACATAACAAAACAAGAGAAACAAAAAAATCTTTCTGATCTTCATCTCCTGTTTGAATTAGCTAAGGGCTTAGTTTTTTTATTCGAAAAACTTGAGTCAATTTATCTCAAAGGAATATCTATTATATTGATAATGTTCTTTAAGACTACCTGAATGTCCCTTGTTTTTAAGATACTCAATTTCATAATAATAACATTCATTATTATAGGAATGTTTGGCCTAAAATCTGCCTTGTTTGAATTTTTTAGTAATAAAAATTTTATTGAATATAATGCAGACTCAATATAAGAATAACCTCATTTATCACTTCAATGAGTTTTGGTCAAAATTTTGTATATTTATGGCCATAATTCAAAAGATAAAGATATTTCTTTCATAGTCCTCCTCAGCCAAGTTGCCAAACTTGCAGAAGCAACCACATTTTAATTTCTATCTTCAAAGACTAGTGTTATCTAGTATGTCATAAAAATGGACACATACAATATTCATTTGTGTTTAGTTTCTATAATATTTTTGGCAATTCTCTATACTGTTACCTATAAATATCAGTTCCTTGTTTCTTTTAATTGTTACATAGCGTTATTCTCTATAAATATGCCTAAATGTCTCCATTTTCCTGTTGATGAACTATTTCTTTCTAATTTGGGGCTATCATGAATTGCTATAGCTAAATTTTGACCCTCAAATAAAAGCAGAACTCCTAGTAGATCAGATGTAAAATAGGGCCTTTAAAGATGTGATTAAGTTAAGAGAAAACTATTTTAAGTTAAAGTAAGGATTGGGGTGGGCCCTAATCCAATCTGATTTATGTGCTTATGAAAAGAACTTTGACACAAAAGAGGCACCAGGGGAAAATTTGCATAGCAAAAGATGATGTGGATCTGATGACATATTTAGTAAGAAGGCAACCCTCTGCAAGCCAGGGAGGGAAGCCTCTTAAGACATCAAGTATGCTAACATCTTGATCTTGGACTTCCACCCTCCAGAACGGTGAGGGAAACAAATTCCTGTTAAGTCAGCCAGGTGTGATATTTTGCAAGAGCAGGCCTAGCAGACTAATACATCAATAAAGCTAGCGTAAACATCTTAATATTCTGTAGACATATGATCGACATGTTGTTTTCTACTTCCAGAAGAACTATACTTAGAGTATAGCTCGGTGTATATGCAACTTTAAAGTAACTGCCATCCTTTACTCCAATGTAGTTGTGTAATTATACTCCCATCAGCAGCATGTGAAACTTTCTTTCATTCAATTATGCTACCAAAATTTGGTGTTAGTCTTTTTATTTGAGCCATTTTG
>NW_003852407.1:21723032-21736490 GCF_000181295.1 Otolemur garnettii
TAATACCTTACATTTATCACAGACTCCTTCCCACTCTATTTTCTTGTTAAAAGAACTTTGACATTTTTAGAATCAGAAAATGCCAAAAATATCACCTGAATATAGGATACATATAGGGGGATTTAGGTGAGTGGGGACAATTGTGAAAGCATAGGTTTTATGAATACACATTCTCACATAATTGTGATAAGGCTGGACAATTCTCTGCTATAAGACAGAGATAGTGGCAAAATTATGTGCAAAAGACATTATCTATAATAGAACATATGAGAGGTCAGAAAGTTATTATTAGTTAAAAAGAGAACAGAAAGGATAGAAACAATAATTTGAACAATGGATTGTCAATAGGAAAAGAACAAATATAAGGTAATATTTCCTGTCAGCTTTTGGTATTGGAGCATATTTCTCACAGCTGTATACCATTATTACTCAATAAAAGCTTCCAACTTACAAGTAACTCTTGTTGATCCCAGGGAAGAAATAAAATAATGTTGATGGTTAGTATTACAATCATATAGTAATACGAATACTGATTTTTTAAAGTAGAAAAAACAATGATAAAGTTTTGTAATTATGTATCTATTTGGATGCAAAGAAAGGCAAGTATTATTCTTCCCAAGCCAAAAAAATTAATAAAAACATTTATATAAGACTATTAATACTCACTGCATTTGCAAATAAAGAGTGATTTCAATTTAGAAAAATAAGTCAAAATTTTTATAGCCCATACAACTTTTATCTTTTCTCTTGGCTGTTTCCAGTAATGATCAAAGTATCTGTGTTAACAGGCACCATCTCTCCTAACAACCCCTATTTTATGATGCTGGTTGTTCTTATAGTTAAGTAACAAGTTAAGATAACAGCATTTTCTAGTATCTTACCTGGGGCTTCTCTAGTAAATGCTGGTTTTAGTCTCCCATCTCATTAAACATACTATGATGTTTTTCCTTTATTCTATCTATTCTGTGATTTTTAAATTATCCAGAAATATATATTTTTCCCTTATGACATCAGGAATAAAAGAATATATCTTATTATGGCCTTTAAAAGTTCTTAAAGACTGCTGGCAAACCTCTAGATAGAAAGTAAATTTTATAGAATGAGTTATCTGTGTTCAGGACTACATCCCCAGATCCTAGAATAGTATCTAGAGCATGTGATATGAATGAATGTATGCATTTATCTAAAGTGGAATGAATTACTTTCATTCTCACTGCAGAAGCACTTTAAGCTAAAATGTTTACCAAAGAATCTTTGTTTATTGAAATATTTTGCTAATCAGGAAATCTCAATGTTAGTCACCTTCAAAATCACTGATTTTACCTTGACCCCAAACACGCCAACAATAACATTCATGTCTTCTTTAACAGCATTCAAGGTGGTTTTCTCCCTGCAATATCTTGCTCCTTTTAGTGGTTTTGTATTCATGTAAAACTCCTTGGCAGTAGCTTAGAGCAATCTGAGGACTTGGATATAAACCTAAGAGTCAAACAAGCTCGAGAAGCAATTTTGTGAAATTCTCCTCACATTCTGGGCATTTTGATAATGCTGCTGCCTCTTTCAGGGTTATGTCTTATGTTTCAAATGAGGAGACTGACTCCACTGCTATTACTGAACTACAAAAATGCTTTCAGCAATGCTCTAAAATCTATTGTAATGCTGAACAATAGAAACCCTTAGAGGTTTGTTCAAATTTAAGGGCTTGAACTAGGCAAGGAAATGTTTACTCCAAAATAATTTTAATTCTTCATACCTTGTATGTGTCTTAGATGACTGAAGAACAATTTTTATAACACAAAGATCACTTCATAAGAAAAGGTGTAATTAACGTTATTAGAATGTCATTATTCAATTTACACATGAATTTGGTGTAGAAAATTTAATTTTCATGGAAATTATATCACTGCTACACTTTTCTTTGGGCTACTGGTCAGGGAGAGTCCTAAAAATGCACGTTTCTTTAAAACTCTACAAACTGAGTTGAAAAGAAGTATGAAGATATAGATTATTATAAATTCCCAGCAATTTTTCTTAGCTATCAATGAGCGAATTAGACTTTTTGTGGCCACTGTTTTTCTTACTGATTTCAATTATCTCCAGACAGACCCCGCAAAGCACAAAGAGCCCTACGGAAAAATAACCAAACAAAAATAGAAAGTACATGAATGTGTAACAAGGCTTGTACCAAGACCACAGGGGATCATGCACCTGCCAAGGGCTAGAAACAGATGCAAGGTGGTGTTCATGTAATAGCAAAGCAATTGATAACAATAAATTCTTCTTAGTACAAAAGAGTATGAACTTATTGACAAATGAAGAAAGATATTCAATCTCAAGGAGATTGGAAGAGCAATAAGAGGGCAACAGCCTTCAGCATCATGTTTGATTAACAGTAGGATTTTAAAAATACACTTGACAGCTGAACATGGGGATGAGGGGCACCACCTCTTTGTGCATATAACTTTTGACTCTCCAAGAGCATAACTAATAATAGTCTGCTGTTGATGAGAAGCTTTATGAATAACATAAAGAGTTGATTAGCACATAATTTGTATGTTATATACATAGTATCCTTAAATAAAGTATGCACAGAAAATAAAACCCTACTAAGAAAAATAAAAGGAAGAGAAGATACATTTACAATTCATTAAGTGAACGTGGATCATCGTGAGGGTCGTCCTTGTTGTCTTCAGACTGAGAAGGTGAGGAGAAGAGGGAAGAGAAGGGGTTGGCTCTGTTGCTGCAGGGTCGGCAGAGGTAGGACAGGTGGAGGAGGGAGAAGAGGAGCCCGGTGAGCTTGGCATACTTCGTGTAACTGTACAAAACTGCATTGTAAATTCTGAAAGTTTCTTTTCCATTGTTCTAACAATGTTTCTATATGGTACCAATCCTTCATTTGTTTTAATCTCAGTGCTTATATCACAGGATCCATGCCATAAAAGAAGTCAAAAGCAGTCTTGCATAATCAGAACCTTCTGCCGGAATGTCTGATGTCAATTTGTTTTCTGGCACAGCTCTCTAAGTCTTATTCTTCATCACCTCACACTAGTGCAGAAACACCCATCCTCATCAAGTCATCTTCTGTTAATTCCTCTGGTATGATGTCTATTACCTCTTCAATTCCTCCAAGACTCATACCTTGAAATACTTCACCTCCAATACATAGTTTCTTACACAATGTCTTCGATTGGCTCTGTTGTAAATCCCAACAAGTAATGTACAACATCTGGAAACAGTTTTCTCTGGAAGAAATTTATTGTTTCAGACTTGATGGCTTTCATGGCCTTTCCCCCCTTATAATGATGATGGCTTCTTCAATGGAGTAATCTTTTCAGGCTTTCATGATGTTCTATTGAGATTCTCTTCCATAGCCCTGATAATCCTTTCAATAGAACACCTGGTGTAATGAGCATTGAAGGGCTCATAGGCTGAAGTAGGTCTATGTGGACGTAAGTGGACCACCTCAAAGCCTTTCTGAAGAACTCATGGAACTCTGAGTGACCAGAGGCATTGTACAATACCTAAAGAACTCTAAAAGTTCTTACTGGAAGGTTCTTGCTAACGTCAAGAACAATGCATTGGTAAAACCAATACAGGAAAAAACCTTCTTACAGAGATAAAAGAGATGATTAGCATCATGCAATATTTTAAGTGGACACTTGCAACATTGAGCCCATCACAATAGCAACAAGAGATGGCTACAAATGACTGCAATGGAACTCGATGCATTACATTTAATTTTATGTATTTATGATTTAATATTGCCTCTTTTAAAAATATTTTTCTCAACTGTGAATATTGTCATGTACAGTCTGTATGCATTTAGGCACATAGATTTTGGTAAATTTGAACTTTTTATAACTAATTTGTGTATATTTTGTGGTAGTAAATGACAAATTATTATCTACATATATTTTGTGCATTTGACACACTTAACTTTATCTTTATTATTTTGATACTTCTAGGCTATACAGTTCATCTCAGAGTTTTTTCCCAAATTGTCACAAATTTTCGCAATTGTTTCCAACATACTTACTGAAAATATCTGCATATATAAGTGGACTTGTGCTGTTCAAGCCATGTCTCTCAAGGGTTGAGTATATAACGTTGGAAACATTAAAGAAGTATTTACAGCAAGGCAAGGTTTTGTAATTGCTTTGCTGTTTGCTAGCTGTGGAAACTTAGGCAAGGACCAATCTTCTCTAAGATTATTTATATCTTTAAATATAAACACTTTATTATGATGATTGGATGGCTTAATATATATAAAATTATTATACTTACCTAGTATATATTAATAGATAATTCTTAATACAGATTTAGTAATAATTGCTCCTTTTGCTCAGAATCATTTCTTTTCAATGAGGTGACTGTCCAAGATTTGTAAACTTTCTCAAGTATTATAATTAACCCAGGGCATCTCTATGTTGAATAAAATGTTCCATATGTATATATAGTGGCCTAGGAATTATATATTGTATGTGGGGAATATATTCATATATTTTTAATATAGAGGGTGTATATGTTATATATATGGAATATAAACTTTTTTTTTGTTTTGCATTTTTTTTTGACTGGGGTTGGGTTTGAACCCACCACCTCTGGTACATGGGGCTGGTGCCCTATTCCTTTGAGCCAGAGGTGCCACCCGGAATATAAACATTTTATATATGTATATGTGTGTGTGTATATGTACATGACATAAAACTGTAGCTGAAAAGGTTCATCAGTAATAGAGTTCTCTTCTGTAAAAAATTTAGTTTTTAGTTCTAAATTCCACTTAAGAATTAATTCAAATATTAGCCTGAAATAAAGAACACCATTAGCTTTGACATCCAAAAATTCATTTACCCGAATATTTCTGGACAAGTTATACTAAACCTTCAGTTATTCATCTGGAATATGGTAACAAGAACAATACCATCAAAATTTTATGAAAATTCAATCTGACAATGCTTACAATGGAAAAACACAAGAAAACAGATGATTTCCAATATATAGCAGAGTCTACAGTTTACTACAATTATAAAAATAAATGCTCAAAGTAAAAAAAAAATTATCAGTTGGTGTACCAACCTTGAGCATTCATTCTCTGTAATATGATAAGATTTAGCTGACAAGACTTATATACTTAGAAAAATTAATAAATATGATGTATTTTGAATTTTCCATCAAGTATTAAATGTCAAAAAGCAATCATTAATCTTAGAGAGAAGTATTAATTTAAAAATATACTAAACTACATAAATGTGTTCTGATTCTTTTCTTTAGAGGCCTTTGACACTTAAAGTGTGTGTATTCTACTCAAAAGGGAACAGGTGAGTATTCAAAACTCCCTTGTAATCTACTGTGTTTCCTTGTGATAAATAGTTCTGCTAGTTTATATGCCTTCGTAGTGGTTAAGCCTGTTACATACCTCGTTCAAAATAAAGAAAAGTTAGTGGAATAGGTGAGCATACCAATCACATTCTTTTATGTGCCTTTTTCTTTCAAGTATTCAATAAACACAAAATAAAGCATAAAATGATTTCTTTTCCCTTCAAATTCATTGAATGAGAAATGATTAAGACATGTCACATCCATCAAAATTAAAAATTCTGAGAGATTTCTCAAAAATTCTGTTGCAAACACAGATGATTTATTAGATTTGGGGGAGAAGGAGGAAAGGGAATAATTATTACTCTGTTCTGTCACTTATCCCTTGAGTAGAAATTTATTTTTAAGAATGAGATCTATGGGTCAGCTATCAGGTGATAATTATATAGAATTATGTCGTAATATGTACAAATCATACACAAAATGCTTTTTCTAACTTTGATGGCTCCCTGTCACCAGATAGTAGTTGGATTTTTGGATATGTGGTAGTTTCTCATTGTTCAGAGGCATCATATAATGAACATCTCCATTTCCTTTTTGGTTATGCCAAGCAATGGCCAATAACAAACCTGTGCAAAGCACAGTGCGAAATAAATTATGATTTTTCTACTGAAGGAGAGGAAAGGCCTATAGTGGTAAAATACAAGCCTACATACATGGTCATGGGTAAAATGGTATAAACGAGCTAGAGTGTTATGGATGCACGCAGTTGGAAAAGATTTCTTAGAGATAGGAGGAAAAGAAAGGGCTACTCAAAAAAGGTATCTGATGCCCTGTCATGATGAATGGGAGTAACTATCACAGGGAGACCTGAGAGGAAGAAGTGGTTCCATATGGGAGGTGTGACAGAAAGATAAAGAAAAAAAAATGTTAGAAAAATGTCAAAGTTATACTGAGGCAATAAATAGCTATTTCAATCAAAATGTATACACTTTTAATCTAATTTTAACTCATTCATAAAACTTACATATATTATTGTGGCATGACACATTTTTTGTTTTCTATTAATAACATTTAAGTTGACATCTCACTAACATAAGGCATTTGAATCTGTCATTTAGACAATTTGAATATAATACTATAAAGAACATATATACAGGGTGGTCATAAACTTTGCATGCAATTTAAAATAGTACAAAATTTAAAATGGCACATGGACTTTATGGCCACCCTACATATAAATATAAATCATGTTTTTATATATGATATAGTATATATACCATGTTTCCCCGAAAACAAGACACTGTCTTATATTTATTTTTTTCTCAAGAAGACACACTAGGGTTTATTTTCAGGGGATGTCTTATTCTCCACGCCGAAATGCAGCCTATCTGCATAGCCACACCCATCAGTAGGTCTTATTACTGGGGTAGGGCTTATATTTAACAAATGCATAGAAATCCTGCTAGGGCTTATTTTGGGGGTAGGGCTTATTTTGGGGGAAAAGTGGTATAGTTTTGCCTTTCCTTTAATGATCCTTTTCCACCTGAAGAAATATAAAATTATCTGATGATTGAAAAAAAAATCATCTATTCCATTATATCAACCCACTTTAATTGCTCATAGTTAATATTTCTTCATCCAACAAGAATAAGAATAATCAAAGTTCTAAATATAACTCCCATAGTTTTATCATCCTAGAATCTCTAAATAAGGGCTTAAGTTAGAAAGAAGAGCAGATCATCTCATGCCTCCAGATACCTGTAATCCCTTCATGTGCTCTGTATCTGTATCCCCCACACCCCATGAGGGCTATACTAGAAGATCATGTTTCTCATGGTTAGCTGGGCATTTCCTTGCATGTCTAGAGAGGTTGCAGAGATTTTAGAATTTGACAATATCTTTGCAACCTATAGATAGGGGAAATGTTTGTGCCTTCAGCATCTGTCTCAGAATAAGAAACATAATTCTTAAAATATAGAAGCTCTCAGAAACCCAGGAAACTATAGCAAATCCTGGTGTTGCTGATCTGTGTTTGAGAATATAATATCTTACAGTTAGACCAATCTGATAACTTGTTATTGCTATTTGTTTATGAGAATACTCTTTTAGTTCATGTTACATAAATATTATAAACGTTGACTTACATGTAGGCGGTGTTGCAAAAATAAGTATATATTTATTTATGCGATGTAAACCCACTTTATTTAAAACATACTTACACATTTTGGATCCTCAAAATATCTGTTAACTATTTCCATTCACAGTTTCTTTCTCATTGTTTTTACTCCTATTTATTCTCTTTTAATATATTAACATTTTATTTTTAATATTTATCTATGGAACCTTAGTCACTTCACATGGATATCAGAAGATGAAATAAATAGAAGGTTATGTGAATACAATTGGTATCCAAAATAGAGAAAATCAGCAGTTTGTGTCAGTATCACAACCTTCTTGAAGCCTCACAACGGATACCATAAGTTTGTCCTTGACACATTCCCTAATCAAAATACACGTTAATAAATGACCTATGTTTGTAAATCAAAAGATGTGTAGGTCATATTATATCTCAATGAAAATAATAAAACTTTTTATACATATAACCCAAAACATATCTTTTTAAATTACCTTACTATAAGGCTTCTAGGATTATTTATTTTTTAAGAATATCAGTTAATTAGAAATTATGGTAAAATATATATTCTAATTAAGAAAGCAATGCCTGAGTAGTCCATCACATGCATAGAGAATTAGTGAGTTTTACTTAAAGGAAAACTTCCAACACGGTTCTCAAGGTCATAGTCTAAAAACAGGATGTTTTAAACTTCCCATTTCAATTTTTAAGAAAGGCTTAAAAATAAACCACAGCCATAAAATTTAACTTTTTATGTTATTCTTCTGAGATAATTTGTCTTCATTGTTGAAGACTAAACTTCAAATTTTCCCCTTCTGTAAGTATTATGAATATATAGTCCATTATGATCTCTTGTCTTTTATCAGCATACAAAAGTAGAAAGCATCTCACATTAGAATTATCGTTAGCTGTCCCTTAAACCCTTTCTTTCTTCCATTTCTTTCCTGTCTCTCTGTCTATAGCACTGTCTTTGGGTAAAGAGAGGAAGAGAGAGTAGAGCAGGCAGTAAACAAAGTCATATCTGCCTACTAACGATACTGCAACTTCTGAACTTTTTTTCTGCCAATCAAAATATTATTTAGCAATAAAATTATATGAGACTATTAAGGAAAAGTTTATGGATTGAAAATTATTTTAACTCTATTAATTTATTTTGTATAATCTCCTTGTTTTTTGTTCCTTCAATCTTAGAATCAAAAACAACAAATAAGTAGCAATATTACTGTGATTAAAAATATGATAAAGTACTTACAGTACATGTAATTTGGTGGTGTATTATTTTATCAGATTCTCAGTTGTTTTTTGTAAATATGAAAACTATTTCAATAACTTTGCCTTTAATAAGAAAACTGAACAATAACTTGTGTCAGGCATCCATAGCTAATTCCCTGGGGTGGGTTTTATATTTACCTAACTCCTGGTAATGATGTTTGTAACTTACATAATCACTCAATAATAAGGAAGAATTTTCAGTGAAGTAAGTCAAATGATTACTATTACTTATGATAAAGCCATTGTCATGTGTGTTATCCTGAAAGCTTATATTTAGCCCTTACAATATTCAAGCAATATTCTAATTTTAAAAACTTTTAAATAGTGTCTATCTGGTAATCCCTAGGAAGATGTTCACCAAAAAGGGAGCTATTGAATTGCTGATAGGGTAAGTTTAAACACAGAGAGAACCATAACTTGGGAACTGTAAATAAAATTAATATATAAAATTATATTATATCCATAGCATTCTCAACTTAGAAATTAAAAAATATATGTGGATTTATAAGCAAAGAGACTACTATTGTAAAGAGCTGTTTTGTGTTTATAAATTATTCTATCTACATAGAGCAAATTTAGCAAATAATGGACATTCTGGTTTATGTATGTTTGACAAAGCCAGAAAGAATTTATGAGAAATCTGGCCAAGATTATCACTAGAACATAAAATGGCTATGTTAATGAACAAGACTAACTAGCCAGATGCCACATAAAAGTGAGGACCAATAGTTAACCATTTCCTAAATTTCTGTACATAGGAATATACGTATGCTTAACTGCTGTGGTGAAAGTACATATTACTCTTACTTTATGACTTCAAATCTCATTTCATAGGACTCCCATCATATCATCAACGTGGTTTATGTGTCCTAAACAGGAATTAAGGAATCCCAAATACTCCTATAAATATAATAAGCATATGCTATGCTAAAGATCTTACAAAAGACAAACTATTTCACTCTAGGGCAAAATTCTATTCCTCAGAGTCCTTTGCACTTCCAAGCCATGATGGATTCAGGGCAAGTAGACAGAATATAGCAATAAAATTATATGAGACTATTAAGGAAAAGTTTATGGATTGAAAATTATTTTAACTCTATTTACTTTATAGAATCCCCTTGGCTTTTTGTTCCTTCAGTCTTAGAATAGAAACGAAAACAGCAAATAAGTAGCAGTATTACTGTGATTAAAACACGATAAAGTACTTACAGTACATGTAACTTGGTGTTGTATTATTTTATCATATTCTCAGTTGTTTTTTGTAAATATGAAAGCTTTGACCCCCATCTCCTACCCTAAGAGAGCTAGACTACTGAAAGGCTTGTGTGCACGCTCACATTACACTCCCTTCTTCTCCATTTGTTCCTCTCTCTGCTTAGACCACTTTCATTACAACACTCTGATATCTGGTTCAGTCATATTTTCCCTTCAGGACTCCACAGAATATGTGATATTTACAAGAATCCATTGATTCTCTAATATGCTATTACATCATTCTCTACAAACTTCTACAATGTAATTAATTATAATGCATTATAAATATAAATATTTATCTATTACTCCCACTGAGCTTTCTAAAAGGTAGAGAAGGGTTCATGTTTGTTATCTTCAGTACATTAATTTGCTGAATAAATAAATGATGGGCAAGTTGTATTCAGTATAATCCTCTAGTGCCTTATGTTTCCTGATTTCTCTGTTTAATATGAATCTACAAATGTAATGATCAGTTCCAATATTTTAACGCATATATATTTTAATAATGTTCTATAATAATTAAAAATTCTAATTTGGGGGATATTGATACTATAGCAGAACCTCCACACATGATCCTCTCCCCTGTATTGACCACCTTCTTAACTTGACCTAATTTTCATGGACCAGACATCCACCACATGTACATATCAATAATAGGCCTCATTCCTTAGGTTGAATAGCTCCATATGTTGACCAGTTTGTGACAGTCCATTGGGTGGTGAACTTATATCGAGGTTCTACTATATTTCGATCAACATATTGGTTATTTTTCCTGAAGATTTGAACATGGCATGGCAATAGGACAAAGGGTTAAAATCTATTTTATCTTTACCTTCAAAATCAACATGCTCCCTTTGGGGATTGCTAGAAAATAAAAACTAGCATCTGCTATTCAGGTAGTTTCAGGTGAGTTGTGGTGGTGGCTGGGGCTCTCTCTGTCCATATCTCTCTGCAGCAACCTCTGTGATGCTACTTAGGTGGCAGTAACACACCATCAAGACAGTGGTGGTGCCATCAAGGTGGTGAGATGTCAGCAGCACAGCAGCAGCAGTGGCTAAGGGCTGGTGGGCTCCTTCTCTGCTCCTACTCTTTGGTTGTGACTTCTGATCTGGACAAGTACCTCAGTCTCTCTCTTTTTCATTTTGAGTTGCTTCATTTCTAGTTGCTTCTCTGATGATTCTCAATGCCACCTCCAAGATGGTCCATCTGTAGATAAAATTCTACCTGCAACTTTCGATCCTTTCTGTAAGGGCGGAACATTCAGGCTGCTTCTAGTTCATTGAAAATTCATACCGTTTATGGATGCCCTGACCCCTGAAGTCCATATCTTTTATGTCAGGTGATGATCAGTACTTTAGAGTAGAAAAAGAATAGAAATATTTTAGGGTAAGACAGGGTTGGCTAGGGTAAGCTGTGATAGGATGTTTTAAATGCCAGTGAAGGATAATATGCAGATGCAAAAGTTCTGGGGCTAAAAACCAGCTGGAGATCTAGTTAAATAATTCAGGCAAGAAATGTTTCATCTTGGACCAGAATATAGTCATAGGATTCATAAGAACTGGATTAGTTCTAGTTCTGTATCCTGAAGTGATAGCTTACATAATTTGTTGATATTTAGATGGAGTGTTGGGAGAAAGAGATGCACAAATTGACTCCAAGGTATGAAATCTGAATAACCAGAAGGATAAAACTGAAATTAGGGAGATGGTGAAGATAGTAAGGAAAGTAGGGGTGTGTGTGTGTATGTGTGTGTGTGTGTGTGTGTGTGTGTAAGAGCCAGTGCATGTGTGTATATCAAAAGTTCAGCTTAGGTCACATCAAGTGGAGATTTTCTATACATACAGGAATCAATACCAAGTCAGTATTGGTTATGCAGTTTGGATACCAAGGAAAGTACAAGGTGAGAGAGAGACATGGGGAATTATCAGCATGTAGGGCAGGTATTGGTCTCCTGCTTATTTTTCTCAGTGTGATGGGTGATCACATTGGAGATCAACTAAAGTTTATCACAGTTTAGATCAACTAAAGTACAAGGACAAATAAAGTTAGGACACTAAGCTTTGGGGGCATTTCAATATTGAGACCAGGGGTAGGAGGAGAAGCCATCATAGGAAACCTCAAAACAATTACCACTGAGGAAAGAGGAGATGCCAGCAGTAGTGTCCCCCGAGGCAAAGGAAGGGAAAGAAGTTTCTGATGCTATATAAGATGAGGAGGGAAAGTTGACTGACCAACCTGGACATCACTGGTAACTCTGTCCAGGGTGCTTGGTTAGCATGGTGGACTCCAGTAAGTATGAGAGGAAAATAACACTGTCATCAAATGTGACTTGAGCACTTTTCTCTAAAAAGTATCATAGAAACAGGCAGAAATGAGAGGCTATCTGGACAGAAGGAAAACTAATTCTTAAAG
This sequence comes from Otolemur garnettii, assembly GCF_000181295.1. Lineage (NCBI taxonomy): Eukaryota > Metazoa > Chordata > Mammalia > Primates > Galagidae > Otolemur > Otolemur garnettii. Next base: position 21,735,424 of record NW_003852407.1, read on the forward strand.
ATGAGAACTATAACATTATAGAACTCATTTAGTGGAAAACTATTGTATAGTGGAAAACTACTGATATAGGATAAAGAAAGCTTTTGGGTACAAGATCCGTGAGTTGAGAACAGATGGTGGAATGCAGTGAACATGGGGAGATATTGACTTTGACTAGGACTGCTAAATGTCACTCACGGGAGTGAGGGCAGGAAATTAAATGCAGGTAGGTTGAGAGGTACTGTGGGAAGCACATCAATTTCATTTTGTATTTGCTTCTATTTTTTTCTGTAAAATAACAAGCTTGGTCATTGATTAAGGATAGTAGGAAGGGAAAGGTAGCAGAAGTTTGAGGATGAAGGTGAAGATGTCAAGTAGGAAGGTTGAAAGTAAAAAATGAAGAAAATGTGACAATCATAAATATAAACCAATCTCAAAACAATCATGAAGACAGGGTGCAAATTAGGGAATACATCTTTATCAGTTGTTTCTTTTCATTTCTGGTTGAATACATTTTTAGTCAACGAATTTTGGATTCTTTCTCAAAAGTAAACTAGAACACACACATACACTACCGGGAATCCAGGGAAGTTTATTTGTCACCAAAATATAAACAGAAAAACATAAACATAAGACTGTAGGAAACAGGGAGAAGAATGACAACAGAAAATGGACTTCAGGCTATGGTGAGGAAATAAAAAGGAATACAGATAAAAAAAACAATAACAACAACAACTAGAGATGAACAAAAGTGCAGAAGCAAGAAAGAAACAAGGGAGGGTTTCCCCCCGTCAGTGTTTTGTACCAAGCATGAAACAATCGATCTGCCCAAATAAATTTCAGAAGAGAAAATTAGGTATTTTATAAGGAAACTGGAAATATTTTTAGAGCATGGAATACTAGTATATATGGTCTATTATATATATATAAGCATTTAAGCTGTGGCGATGTTTGACTGGTGGTATTGGAAGAAAATTTCAATTGCAACAACTTGCCGTTTTCCCTGAATCCATATATTTCTTTCTGTTCCACTCCAGTTACTTGATTTCTGCTTATTTCTTACAGATAAAAGCATTTTATTTTAATTT
>NW_003852407.1:21736762-21743950 GCF_000181295.1 Otolemur garnettii
CCAGCAGGTTTATTTTATAAGCTATAAATTAATATTTTCCCCTTAATTTTTCTTGAGTGTTTTTTCTCTAAATATTCACAGTTGGCCCACCCTACAGATTAATATATTGTGTAATTTTTCCTTCAAGAATATATCTTTATACTGCTGAACATTTGAGAAATGTCTCTTTCCAGCCATAGTGGAAGGGATATTTCTATGCCTAGGACAGAAGGTCAATAAGTAGGAAGGCAGTCTAAAAATATCATACCCAGGGGAACACGAGTTATAAAGCAAAGAATGAACAGAGTTCAAGAGCTGGAAATTTAGGTCAACAGAAATGCCAAACCTGGAAGATCTGTAGCAGAACTTAGTCTGACTGATAAATGGAGAGGGCAACACAGAGCAAAGATGATGGATTGATGTGCTTGTGGGAAACAGGGATGGCTCAGGATGAAAGTCGTGAACACCGATTCTATCGTCTGTCCCTTGACCTTTCCACCAACCTAGTTTACCCATACTCATGAGAGAGGTGACACAGATACTCTATGGATTTTTCAGGTAAGTATTTTGAACATAGTCTTATCTTATACTGATGTCCATGCCAGGTGGATATGAAAATTTGGGACACACAGTATTTTATAGATTTTAGTGCTTATAAATATTGATATATTGAACTAACCAGATATTCTCAGGGTTTCACCTTGCAATGTGCCATTAATTCCTGTTTTGTCTGAAGTTTCTAGAATTATAGACCCAGCAATATCTTAAGAGTCCATGCCTAACATTTAACATGTGAATGAGGAGGTTGATACACACACACACACAGAACTAGAGCTAGAGCTCGAGATGATAGTGACAGGGACAGAGAGAGAGATAGGGGAGATAGAGACAGAGATAAAGATAGAGATGATAGAGATAGCAAAAGAGATGAGGATAGAGATAGAGGAGACAGAGATAGGGACAGAGATGGGTATAAACATAGAGATAAAGATAGATATGATAGAGATAGGGACAGAGATGGGTATAGAGGTAGAGATAAAGATAGAGATAGGGACAGAGAGGAATAGAGACAGAAATAAAGATAGACATGATAGAGATAAGGACAGGGGTGGGGATAGAGATAGGGATAAAGATAGAGAAGAAGATAGAGATAGGGACAGACAAAGATAAAGATAGAGATGATAGAGATAGGGACAGATAGAGATAGAGATAAAGATAAAAATGTTAGAATAGAGATTGAGATAGATGACAAAGATAGTGAATTAGTGACAGAGAGCGAGAGGGAGAGAGACAGATATCTGATTCTGCTGTTCCAGATTTTCCTCTTTTATTATCTCATATGATTTATAAAGTCCTCATTATTCTCCATACCATGGATCTTGGGAAGATAAATCAGCAAATAATAAATATAATCAAGAATATTAACTACTTCTCTGTCCAAAACATCGGAAACAAGTCTGTAGTTGATAACCTTGCAATGTCCACTGTATCCCCTAAATTTGCTTCAGCATGATATGTCCTCTTTGTTTCCTTATGTATGCATCATTAGTAGTAGGAAAGATTAAGAAGACCATGCTTTAAGCATTCTGACAATTAGAAAGTATAGAACACTATGATCACGTAGCTTCCTCCAAGGTTAGTATTATTATTGAATGTCCCTTTGTATTATTGAAGGTTGTCATGTGATATATGCCAGAATTCTGTAAGCTATCTCAGGGGTTGTGCTTGGACAATCCTCCATTCTGGGTGCATCGTGAGGTCAACTTTATGATGCTGGTTGTGCTTGGATGATCTTCCATTCAGGATGGCATTGTGAGGTCAGCTTTAAAGTGAACTGTTGGGGGCTGCAAGCATCATAGTATCATTTGATATGTACAAAGTGTGGGGCAAATATGCCTATCCAGCCATACATCCCCTTGGCAGCAGCATCATGAACATTCCAGAAAGTAAGGTGAAGGAGGCATCCATGCAGTTGGCCAAAGGCGATCATAGCTACTCTTCTAGCTGTTCCTACTGGAAATGAATATTTCCAGCCAGGGATATGAGATTTACATGTACTTGGGTTTGGCACTTTTGATCAGGTATTACCCAGCTAAATAGCCACATATCTGATTCTAGGAAAATTCCCAGTCTGCCAAAAAGAATGGTGAAGCCCATAGTTTATCTCGTTGGCAGCTTTGCCCCTACATAATCTTATTAATCCTTTATCTCTGTCTCTATCCCCATCTCTGTCCCTATCCCCATCTCTGTCCCTGTCTCTATCTTCTCTATCTTTCTCTGTCTCTATCATCTCCATCTTTATATATATATATATATATAGAGAGAGAGAGAGAGAGAGAGAGAGATAAAGTAATCCATGCTAAATAGATTTGGAAGCATCATAACATTTTTGAGGTAGCATCACGCCTCAGTCCTGAAAATACAATTGAATTGACCTAAGATGTCCTATGAATAAATAGATGCTATGGAAAAAAATAATAATTCTGCTTAGAGGCAATCAGGAAAACTTCCTCAGAGTTAGGCTTTGGGGAATTTTCAAGATCAAATTTTCTTTTTGACCAAATGTCTATCCTTTTTCTTGGTTTCACTCACTACTAACTGATTGTGGTGCCCAGACATTACACTTGTTTATTCTGTCAGCATCACCATCATCGTCATTTTTGCAACTTTAAAGTTGCTGTTCCAACTGATTTGTTTTTCAGCCTCAAAGAAAGTATTTTGACCAGAAACGATTAAACTAGCTTACAGATTGGGAAAGCAATGTAGAATAAATTTGCCACCTGGAATCTTTGACCCTACAAATAGCTGCGTTTACCCATCAGCTACAAAAGCCAAGATTTTTTACAAACACTTAGCAACCAACTTGAAATATGGATTCATGGCAATATTCTCCTCACGTGTGGGGGCCTCTCTTCCAGCTAGTAAGAAATAGTATCTGCATGATTTTAGCATTTGATAGAATAAGTTCCTCTTTAATAATCATGTGTCTCCAAAATACTTATATTATTCTCATCTATGAACTTTTTAAGAATAAATAGCCTTGTATAGGATACACACTCCAAGAAAAAAAACATTAAGACTGGGATGTTCATGGAATTTAAATTTGTAAATGAATTCACACAGGAAAGATATCATTACTATTTCTTGTCCAAAACTTTTTGGAAGTGTTTCAAATTCAGAATTTTTTTTTTTTTACTTTTCAGAAGTTAATATGAGGGCTATACAAAATAAAGCTTGTCCAGGAACTATAGAATAATCATAATCAAATGCCCTATTTTTGTTAAAAATCAGTCATGCCAACCCACATAAAGTTTATTACAAAAACATATTCCCTAAGAGATTGCCTTCTTTAAGAGATTGCTAAGAAAATAGGTAATATTATATAGCAAATGTTGTATTATGGACCAATATTATGTATTTGATTCTCCTACTCAAAATCATATAAGATCACTCCATTTATTAAAAGGGGAATATGTCAAGTTAAAAACAAAACCATTAATAAAGATTATAGTGTTACCATCAGTCTTCTGCATGTCTTACTAGTGTTTCTCAATTTAGCAATAATTTTGACTGTGAAACTTCTAAAAATTGATAAAAATATTGGTAAGATGGTTGGACCACATCTATGATGCATTTTACAAGGGTACATGTCAAATCTACTAAGTGTAGAGTATAAATATCTTCACACAATAATTAAGAAAGTGTTGTGAAGGCTATGTTAACTAGTTTGTTATAAGTATTTCAAATCATATATAAAACCAGCACATTGTACCCCATAAATGCATTATTGTGCATAGCTATGATTTAATAAAAAAATTGGTAAGAATTACTTTATAATATTTTTGCATAACTATTCTGCATTGACTTATATTGCTTGAATTCTCATTTGTTCTGATGCTTTTTAAGTTTAGAATGTCTTTATGTAAACAAGTATTTTCTTTTCCTGTTGAATATTTATGTTTCTATTTACACTTCAATTTTCATTATAACGATATGAATATCTCAAACACTATCAAGGAATAGTAAGATACTGGCCTACATTTCTTTATTTGCAATCAAAATGCATATAATATGTATGCATATGTGTTTATAATATATATTTATGAATTCATAAACATATGTATTATGTGTGTGTGCATGTGTCTCCAGCTCCAAGAAAATCAAGCTTATTGATGTGAAGGAGGCATTTTTTTAAATTTTATTAAAAAATGTTGTTTCAACAGGGTTAACATTTGAACACTTATTAAAATGTTCAAATAGCTAATTTCTTTGACCTCAACAAGTGATGAAACATAACATTTTTTTTTGCAATATAAAGTCATCTTTGTATGCTATGAAAAACTTCCTCAAGTTCTATTTTAATTTACTTGTTACTGATTTTCATTCATTATTTTTCATAGTCATTGTCAATTGTTTTTGGATATTTACTTATTTTTATTTCAAGTCCATGTTAACTTCATATGATAAAATATGAGAATTTCTTTCTCTTTGCATTTTTCAGTGTTTTATGTAGTAAAGGGTTGTGTAGAATAACAATGCTATAAACTGATTTGGTAGGGGAATACATAAAATTTCATAGGCATAAACATCTTGTAAGAAGATTTGCCCAAGATACAGAGCTATAATTGTTAATTTGTTTTTTTGTTTATGTTAAAATTGAATACTTCTGATAAACTTTGAGTAAGATAAATGCACTGAAGTGTAAATCTTCTTACAAGATGTTTATGCCTATGAAATTTTATGTATTTATATAAACATGTATATATTGTAGAACTTCTATAAGTAGACCAACCTATGGACTGTAAAAAGCTGGTCAACAGACAGAAGTGGTCCACATAAGGAATTAGGCCTACTTTACTAATAGTTAATAATGTGTTCTACGTCTGGTCTATGAAAACTAGGTCAAATTAAGGAGCTGGTCAACGTAAGGAGGTAGTTAACTATGAATTTTATGTCATATGTCTTGTATTTATATGTTAGGTCATTAAATATGAAATGTCCAGCTAGGCAAAGTAGCTCATTCCTGTAATCCTAGCAATTTGAAATGCTGAGGTGGGAGGATTGTTTGAGCTCAGGAATTTGAGACCAACCTGAGAAAAAGTGAGACCCCACCTCTACTAAAAGTTAAAAAATTAGCTGAGCATTGGGGCAGGCACCTGTAGTCCCAACTACTCTGGAGGTTGAGGCAGAAGGAGGGCTTGAACCCAAAAGTTAGAAGTTATTGTGAGCTAGACTGATGTCACAGCATTCTAGTCTGGGCAACAGTGTAAGACTCTATCTAAAAAACAAATAAATTAATAAATTAATAATTAAGAAATAAATGTCCAATTTTGAATAAAAAATTAGCTTATTATATATCAAACAAGAAGCAGTACAATTAGTCAATGTATACACCTAAACTATCAACACAGTTCTGCCGTGTTAATGGAAGCTTGTTTATGCCAGCACTAAAGAAGCCTGCATCATGAAAGAGGATGAAATTGTGAAAGGCACTTGTTGAAAATTGAATATTTTTTCTTGCACAATGTGGTTCAAACAAAGGAGAAAAAGGTGGTAGTCAGTTGGTTCAAGGTCTGGTGAATACAGTGGATGATGGAGTTTTCAAGTCCAGCTTCTGTAGTTTGAACAGTGTCGATTATGTGACATCTGGTGGAGGGTTACCTTGCAAGAGGATTGGACTGTCTCTATTACCAATGGTAACTGCTTGATCACTAGTGTCCTAATCATTTCTTCCAACTGGTTGCAGTAGACATACACTAAAATTGATTCATTGAGTTTCATGAAACTGTAGTGGATAATACCAATGCTGGACCATCAAACAAACATCATTAGAATTTTTGATGTTTGATGTCAGTTTTGGAATGTGTTTCAGTACTTCATGTTTATCTAACCATTGTGCTGAATGCTTGTGACTATCAAAAACAATCGATTTTTAAAATTTTTCTTATTGGTGGGAATTCATTGAGGGTACAAAGAACCAGATTGCCCAAATTGAAATTGTCAGGAAAAGTCCCTATTATAATTGTACTCTGCCCCCAGGATGTGTGCCACACACTGTGACCACCCATCCCCACTTCCTTTCCTCTCTCCTCTCCTACATTCCCCACCCTGTGTTAGATAATTAATTGTCTTCATATAAAAATTGCATACATTGGATTCTTGCTTCTCCATACTTATGATGTTTTACGAAGAACAATGTATTCCCCTTCCATCCAGGTTAATACAAAAGATGTAAAGTCTCCATCTATTTTAGCGGCTGAATAATATTCCATGTACATATACCATATAGGGGAGGTCTAGTTTGAGTTCTTTGAGGGTTCTCTCTACAAATGGGAGGTTTAGTTAAGTTGAGCTCAGGAGTCTGAGACCAATAAGATTAATAGCTTCTTAATCCATTCCTGGAATAGTGGACATTTAGGTTGTTTCCACATTTTGGCTATTGTAATTCAAGCTGAAATAAACATAAAAAGAGCCAACAATCCCTTATATCAATGGGCAAGAAAGATGATTGGAATCTTCTCTAAAGAAGACGGACAAATGGCTAACAAACATATGAAAAAATGCTCATTATCCCTAATAATCAGAGAAGTCCAAATTAAAAACACCCCGAGATATCATCTAACCCCACTGAGAATGGCCCACATCACAGAATCTCCACATCCAGATGCTGGCATGTATGTGGACAGAAGGGAACACTTTTACACTGCTGGTGGGACTCCAAACTAGTGCAACCTTTTTGGAAGGAAATATGGAGAATCCTCAAAAAAATCAGTCTAGACCTGCCATTTTATCCTGCAATCCTATTATTGGGCATCTACTTAGAAGAAAAAAATATCCTCCTACCATAAGGACATTTGCCCTAGGCTGTTTATCACAGCTAATTTACAATCACCAAAATGTGGAAACAGCCTAAATGCCCACCAACCCAGGAACAGAAACAAGCTGTGGTATATGTATACCATGGAATACTACTTAGCCATTAAAAAAGATGGAGACTTTGCATCTTTTGTATTAACCTGGATGGAAGTGGAACTCATTCTTCTTAGTAAAGCATCACAAGAATGGAGAAGGAAGAATCCTATGTACTCAATTCAGATATGAAGACAATTAATGACCTAAAACATGGTAAGGGGTGGGGCAAGGGGACTGTACTTAAGAAATGCAATTAGTGTAACTTAGTTCTTTGTACCCTCAGTAAATCCCCCCAAA
>NW_003852407.1:21744232-21754458 GCF_000181295.1 Otolemur garnettii
TTATATCATGACAGCAAAGAATTGTCAAGGCAATTTCTCTTCAGATGCTCTTTTCATTCATTGGTAAGGCAGCCATCTATCTAGCTTCTTGCAGATTTGTTTCAAATGGTCCAGTTTTGTTGGAGTAGCAACGTCACACCTTGCTGCTCACCCACACATAGGTGAGATGGATTTGCTTTCACCACAGCTTTCAGCCTCTCATTATCCACCCTGGTCTCAGGTTGCCCAGGCTCATTTTTAAGATTAAAATCTCCAGAACAAAAAATTCTCAAATCATCCAAGTATTGTGTGTTCATTAGCCACATCCTTCTTAAACACTTTGGTGATATTTTGAGCTGTCTGCACTGCATTGGTTCCACATGGAACTCATTCACAAAAAAACACAAATTATTGACTTACCTGTGGTTTCCCAAAAATTGCTCTAAAAAAATTTGAAAGATAATCCCAAGCCAAAATATGCCTTTGAAAAACTGAAGATGTTGGCTGGGCGCCTATAGCTCAACCGGCTAGGGCGCCAGCCACGTACACCTAAGGTGGCGGGTTCGAATCCCCAGCCCGGACCTGCCAAACAACAATGACGCCTGCAACCAAAAAATAGCCGGGCGTTGTGGCGGGTGCCTGTGGTCCCAGCTACTTGGGAGGCGGAGGCAGGAGACTCGCTTGAGCCCAGGAGTTGGAGGTTGCTGTGAGCTGTGATGCCATGGCACTCTACCCGGGGGACAGCTTGACGCTCTGTCTCAAAAAAAAAAAAAAAAAGAAAAAGAAAAACTGAAGATGTATCTTCACAATAAAAATGAAATAAGAAGTGTCCAAGTGTCAGAGATAGTACCTGTTAAATTGAATTTTTAAGGAAATTGGCTATTTCTTACTAGATACATAATTCTGTGCTCAAATATAACCATATTAGAAATACCATACATAAAAACATTATGCAACCAAATAACTTTGAAGTAGTATTATGTGTGATATCATACACTCAGATCTCACCTAAGAGTTTGGCCTTGTGTATAGAACAACAATCATTCATTCAGTACTAATGTAGATATTTTTTAAAGCATGTTGATTTCCTAGATACCTTAATACAAAATAAAATCTTCCAAACTTTATATTATATAAGAATTTTTTCCAAGAGATGATTACACACTCTCATACAAAAACCTAAACTGTGTGTTGGTTAATGGATATTCAAAAGCTTAATCCACTCACTGTAAATGTTCTCTCACATGATAATTATCTTAACTAGTAGCATAATATTATGTTGAACTCATGCATAATCACAATTTTATGTTAAATGGCATCACCTGTAGAAAGTTTAGAAAGATTTTCAAGCCCTATTCATAATAAAACCATGGAGCACTACTTAAGAATCATATCTATAACCCAAAAATTGCATACAGTATGAACAGAATCCATATGAAAAGTTAAACCCTTCTATATTCTGTCAGAATGTCTGTTTCACCAATAATTGTATAGTTCATTGTACTTGGATTTCAAGTCCTCACTGGAAATTTTTTAAAGCTAACATTTAAGTTTAGTACCTTTATGTTGATTTATTTATTTATTTGAGACAGAATCTGACTCTATTGCTATGGTTAGAGTACCATCATGTCAGCTTAGCTCATAGAATTCTCAAATTCTTGGGCTCAAGTGATCCTCCTGCCTCAGCCTCCCGAGTAGTTGGGACTACAAGTATTTCACTACAGTGCCAATTTCATTTTTCTATTTGTAATAGAGATGGGGTCTCACACTTGCTCAGGTGGATCTTGAACTTCTGAACTCAATAGATCCTTCTGCCCAAGCCTCCCAAAGTGCTAGAATTAGAAGCCTGAGTTATGCCCAGCTTTTTATCTTGATTTTATAATATTTCATATGTTTCTAAATAATTGCCAAGCTAAATATTTATGTAGCACCATCTGGACCTAATGAAAGGATAATAACCATAACAGAATAGATGACAGTGAAGACATTAATTCTAAAAATCCATGAAGTTCAAATTTAGATCTGATAATGTGTTGTCATGAAGTTTCTACATTTCTTACATCTATAGCATTTTCAATAGTTGGAATTTATATCTTCTTCAATAGAAGGTTGATGCAATATCAAGGTAAATTGAATGTTTTCAGTAAATTCATTGAATCATATTAGTATGCATCAGAGACAGACTTCTAATATTCTGAATAAATTTATTTTCAATAGTTGCACATTCATGAAAGTAATCAGGCATGCCCATGTTAAAAGTGGTTTAGCCTCAAATTCACACAGGCAACAAAAACATAAGTACGAAGTGCTATACTGGGAACCAAATAACTCAATATATAACGGTTTAATTAGTTGTAGGTCCTTGTTCAAAATAGTAGAAGTATGTTTTTCTCAATGTCCTCATTAGTAAATGAATGCACCGGTGTATATAATAACGAATCATTAGAAATTTCTCCTTCTGAGTTCTAAATGCTGAATAGTCTTTGTTATATCCCGGCTGATAGCTGCAGAAATGAAATGACTTCCATGAATTTCCATAGCTCTTGCTGTTTACGCAGTGCTAGGTGGAGGCTACTAGGTAAAACGGTGTCCATGGTCATAAACCAAAGGAGAATGAATCAATTAGTCACAAAAGTGAACTAAAACAGTTTACTACATTTCTAGAAATCATAAAAACAGTTTACAATCCCATCAGTTACATAAAAACACCTTTCAAATGGAATAAGAAACGTACATGAAAAAATATAACCATGACCGTGTTATAAAGCACGAACAACCAGTATTAGAAAAATGCGTTATGCAGAGCACACTCTGCTAGGTGAGAGCTGAGTGGAAAAAAGTTCAGAATTTTGTGAGCTGCTAAAAATCATGCTGGTAGTTTGACATGGGTTCCACGTGGATAATGGGTTGCTTTACACTATTAAATTGGCAAACATACAAGTCAGGGCTTTCTTTTTTCTCCAGAGAACCGTTTGTTAAATATTTACGAGCATGCCATTGTGTGAATGTAACTGCTTTCCATAAGCCTAATAATTAATCAGTTAGGTGCTGCAGATGAGGAAACGAATGCTATGACTGTAAGTGGACTGATACTGGAAAACTATTTTGAAAATTAAATGCACAAATGAAAGCACAAATGGGGCACTGATATATCAGACTTCATAAATACAGCCCCAAACACAAGTTTATTATTGCCACATGGTAAAGAAGGTAGACAAGTCATTGGGTTAGAGCTCTAATAAAAATCTAAGTACAGGAAATATGCAAGCCAAAGAAAAGGAATAGACAGCATCAATGTAATGGTGATGAAACTGTCATTAAATAAAAAGGACCCAAATCTTTGACTTCAATCAGCAACAAAACATGAAATTCTAGCTATTCCAGCAACAAGTTGATAGAGAAGGAAGCACAGACACATCCACTCACCTCACTGGCGAAGTCCTAATACACCGTAAGGAAATATGTGTGTTTAAAAAGTCTACAAATAGTATGTGTTTATAAAAATAATCAGGTGTGTGAATGTTAAAAGTGATTTAGCCCCAAATTCACAGAGGCGACAAAAGTATACCTATAAGATGCTATTCTGGATACTAAATAACTCAATCTCTAACTGGTTAATTAGTTGTAGGTCCAGTCTCTTAGTTGTAATATATATTTATGTGTATAAAAAGTATGTAAATAACAGGTACTTTACTCACATGAAATTTTTGGAAGGATATATAGGAAACCAGGAGCCTTCTCCTCTCCAGAGATATGTGTAATTCTAAGTGTCAGTGAAGATGGGGAGCAGTAAGCATCGGGAAATTCTCACTTTATAAAATTGTGTTCCTTTACTTATAAACCATACAAATGTATTTTCTATTAAAAATATCAATATATTAAATGTAGAATGCGAAAGAGAAAGAAAAGACGTACATTTTATCGTAAATGCTGTGTAGCTGTGAATAGATAGAACTGGAATGAAGAGGCAAGAAAAGTTTTTTTCAGCATTTATGGGTCATTTTTAGTTTCAGATTTACCGTATTATACAAATCTTCTGATGGGTTTAAGTTTAATAAACAGAACAAAAAACACATGGTAGAAGTGGTATAATTATAGATTGGAGGGTCCTAAACTCCTTGGACAGAGGCAGTTAACAGAAGTATATTTAATAATTCACAAAACCCAATGGGGCCAAAAAAGTAAAAACGTTACTTATGGAAAACTTGTCCACACTTATGACAATTAATATAAGAGATTTTTTTGTTGTTGTTTGAAATGTTGGAAATAGCGGCTTCCATACTTAAAGTATCTGTTGCTCACAGCTGTTTTTTGGTGGAATTGCCTAAGGTACCGAAAAAGAGGCAGATCTCTGCTCTCCATTCCCTTCAGATCTTCTTTCAATTATGTGGGGCTTATGACTGGGTGTGATAAAAGTCCATTTTCACACTGGCTTGGAACTTTATTTCCCCTGGAATCTACTGTATTAAAGATCTATTTAAGCGCTATCAAGGTTGAAATGGGTACCACAAAGATGTTCATTATATACTAAGTGGTTCAATTTTTCATTTTACAAATTATAATATTTTACCATTTAAGTGAGCTACAAAGTACTGTGTGACTGGTGAAAACACTTGTTAAATGAGAAAAAGATTGTGACAAATATCTTTAGAGGTGAAGCATTTTTGGCCAGCAACGTAGCTCAGGCCTGTAATCTTAGCACTCTAGGAGGCTGAGATAGGTAGATTGCTTGAGTTCAGGAGTTCGAGACCAGCCTGAGGAAGAATGAGTGTAGGAGATCAAGCACCGGGCTGATAAAAGCAGCTACCAGCTCTTGAGGGAAGTGCTGGGAGCAGGATAATCACTTAGCCAGCAGGGAGATGTTTGGCTGCCGGGAGACAAGCACTCAAGCAGCTGCATGCCCTCAAGAGTTAAGATCAGTCGCTTGTTAGCAAGCAGGTGTTCATCCTCTGTTATTCATAATCATTAAGCACTCATTAAGCATGTAGCTTGAGTTTGGTGGGTCCTCCACATCTGGTATATAATGCTTCGATAAAAGGCCACGATAGAGGTAGCTCAGGGCTCTCCCTGGATGGATGGGAAGCCCCTCTCTGGCAGGCTTGTACCTCAACCCGTGTCCCGGCTGGTTTATGCATGCAGTAATGGAGGTGCCACGGCAGGCACTGACAAGTGAACCCCATCTCTACTAAAAATAGAAAAATTAGCCAGGTGTTGTGGCAGGTGCCTGTAGTCCCAGCTACTCAGGAGGCTGACATAAGAGGATTGCTCAAGCCCAAGAGTTTTAGGTTGCTGTGAACTATGATGCCACAGCACTCTACTGAGGGCATCAGAGAGAGACTGTGTCTCAAAACAAAACAAAACAAAAGCGAAGCATTTTCTATAGCCCAGAAATTTCTGAATGTAAGAATTAAATAAAAGATGTATGTACACTTACGAAAAATGAATCATGACCTTTCTGTGCTTTCTCCTGAATTGTACGTATCATAAAGGAAAGGAATATACTTCAAAGTGAAATATATGTATCAAACCTCTGAGCAATAAATATGTGTAGAATTAGGAGTTAAATTAGATCATTCATGAAGCAAATGAAAAGCCATTATGAATTCACAATGGCTGTGAGACTCATCTCCCAGGTTAAGAAAAAAAAAATCACAGCCTGGATAAGTGTTCTCCTCAGGATACAACATTATGATGTCTTGAGGGATATCATTCTTTCATAACTTTATTTCATAAAGACAGCAAATAAAAGAGGTAAAAAAGTAAGAGTGGTAAAGCTCAAGAAAGAAGCTAAGAAATCCACAATACTTTGGAAAATACTCAGGAGAAAACTATGTAGCTAGACAGCCAATTATAAACTGGAACAAAGGACTTCCTACACACAGGAGCTACTAACAAAACTGTCACCCAGAAATGGACACGCAAGAAATAGATTATCCCAGAGGTAATGACATAAAGCGTCATACCTGCACAGAATGTTTCTGATGGATACAGAAAAATATAAACAAAGAGCGGCCCCAAGAAAGACTGCCCACAAATGCTGATCCTTTAAAAAATAAATTTCAAATGCTTTTATTATGATGCAACACAGGTAAGGAGACCATCTTTGAACGGATTAGGAAGGAATTGTGCTCTCATTGCAAAGAGAAGACGTATGTGATTGGGTAAGGACATTAATGTGGCCTCATCAACTCAGGCCAATCTGGTACCTCACGTAACTCTCTCGTCACCTCATTACCTCTCTCCCCATCATTACTGTATTATTTTGAAAGGTTGAAACAAATCTTAGACATCATTTTATCTCACCTGTTTTGTGCGTGTTTGTGGGCATGTGTGTGTGGGGGGCTAATATGTGCTACTTTGTTTCATTCTGGTATAGATTTTCAAAATTATTTATACAATTGTGTTCTCTATTATTTAAAACATATTTAAGCTTCCAAATCAAATTTGCAAAATAGACTCTTTTCAGGCAGGGTCAGCTTTCTCTCTATCCAGGAATATTCTATTGACAATTTAGTTCTGGATTTTGGGGCCTCTTGTTTAAGGAATGATAGATATGTGACCCTTTAATTTCTGTGCCATTTGATGCAGAAGGTAGAAATTGGCCAACTTGGATGATATAAATTCTATATCACAAATATACTGTTCTTTAAATCCTGTACTTCTTATAAATGATACAAGTTTGTTTCAGGCAATTGTTTTATCCCATTGCATGAACAACATTGCTATCAAGTGCTTTTCATCCTCAGGTCAGGCTGGTAATATAAGAATCATTTTGGAGTGTGTGTAAACAATAAATCTGAGCATAAGGGATATTAATTACCTAGTGCACTAACAACTATCAGACTCAGAATGTGAATTTAGAACTATCTGAGAAGGAAACTAAATAAGCAAGAGTCACCTAATCTGTGGCTGGCTACATTGAGAGACAGATGTAGCACAAAGAAATAGATATAATAATGACCAAAATCTCTAATTAGGGGAGAAAAAGCATAAGAGAATTTCTTTCATGAAATTATAGAATTTTCTCTGATGAAGACAGACGAATGGCTCACAGACATTTGAAAAAATGCTTATCATCCCTCATCATTAGAGAAATGCAAATCAAAACCACCTTGAGATATCACCTACCCCCAGTAAGAATACCCCACATCACAAAGTCTCAAAGCTGCAGATGCTGGCATGGATGTAGAGAGAAGGGAACACTTTTACACTGCTGTTGGGACTGCAAACAATACAACCTTTTTTTTTTTCCTGCAGTTTTTGGCCAGGGCTGGGTTTGAACCCACTACCTGTGGCATATGGGGCTGGTGCCCTACTCCTTTGGGCCACAGGGGTCACCCAACTAATACAATCTTTTTGGAAGGAAGTACAGAGAACCCTCAAAGAACTCAAATTAGACTTCCATCTGATCCTACAATCTCATTACCAGGCATCTACCCAGAAGAAAAAAATCCTTTTACCATAGGGACACTTGCATGAGACTGTTCATCACAGCTCAGTTTATAATCACCAAAATATGGAAACAACCTAAATGCCCACCAACCCAGGAATGGGCTAACAAGCTGTGGTATATGTATACCGTTTATACTATTCAGCTTTTTAAAAAGATGCAGACTTTGCATCCTTTATTTTAACCTGGATGGAGGTGGAACACATTCTCCTTAGTAAAGCATCACAAGAATGGTGAAGCAAGAATCCAGTGTACTGAATTCTAGTATGAAGCCAGTAGACAATCTAATACACACCCTCATAACAGAAAAATTTGATTCCAGCTGAGGGGCAGGGAAAGGAGGTGGGGGGAGAGGGGAGGTCAGAGGGAAATGGGGAACATGGTGTATGGCACACCTCTTGGGGGTGGGACACAATTATAAGAGGGACTTTACTGAACAAATGCAATCAGTGTAACCTAATTCTTTGTATCCTCAATGAACCTGAAACAATAAAAAATAAAATAAATTATTACAACAGAATTGAGTTATATTCTTTAGTTAAGTCAATGAATTAATGTGTTAATTGCCTACGTGCAGCCAAAAAAGTGGAAAATTGGGAAGGAGACCAAATCACAGTGAAGCAATGTACAAGTAATGGTATAAGAGAACAGCAAAGACATAAAGTTTCAGAAAATGTGACTATTGGGCGGTGCCTGTGGCTCAAAGGAGTTAAGGCACCGGCCCCATATGCCAGAGGTGGCAGGTGTTCAGACCCAGTCCCAGCCAAATTCTGCTCCCCCCGCCCCAAAAAAAAATAAATAAAAGTGCCTTTGTTAGTTTTTGTCACATCGTAGACTGTGCTTGGCACAGTCTTATTTTGTCCAATTTAGCTACTTCTGTCATTTAGGTTTATGACCACTTCAGTCCTTTATAGCTATTAGTTTTCATTTTATTATTAAAACTCTTTGTCTTTTTCCATTGCTGTGTGCTCCAAAGGTCTACAAGAGTAAACTTTTTCAAATGCCAGTTGTACCTACAGAAAATGAACTTGGAAGAACTTCTGTTTGAATTAAGTTATGAGAAGTTTTGCTCCAAGTTTCTCTCATGAAGACAGTAATTGCTATCTCCTTTATAAACACCCTGCACCCTCAGAAAAGGTGGTTGGTACACAGGATGCCTGAGTGGAGAGAGAGCGCATTCGCCACATGTGATATGTTGGGTTTACTTGTCGTATTTTTTATGAATGTGAAAGAAACTACCCTAACACTTACTGATTTAAAATAATGAACCTTTTTCTAAAATTCTGTGTTCAGCAAGCTAGGTAGTTCGTCTGTTAATCTTTCTGGATTCACGCATATGGCTGCAGTCTTCCATCAGGACTGGAGGGTTCAAAATAGCCTCATGCACATCTCTTACAGTTGGTGAAAGCTGTCCTGCCGGGTGACATCTGGATTCTCCTCCTAGTGGCTTTTTATCCTCCAGTAGAGTAGATTGGTCTTTCCTAACATAGTGTTCTCAGATGATGAGAGTGGAAACTACCTGGCTTCTTAAGGCTTAGACTGGAGACTTTGTTCTCCATTTCTGCCACATCTTATTGGTTAAAGCAAGTTTTAAGTAAAGCTCAGTGTCAAGGAAGGTGGATAAATAAACATCACCTTTTGATGGGAACAATGACAATGTCACAGAGGAAGGAGGCACGGCCTCAGGGAGGCATGATTCATTGGGAGTCATTAATATAACATGAGGGAAAGCCAGAAATTTCCCTGACAATCCTAATCATCATCAAATGTGATTATGAATTTATATTTTAACATACTGGTCGTTCTAGATTCAGCCATCCTCTTGTTCTGACAAAGAAGGAGTTCACAGTTTTAATTTTCAGAAATTCTTCAGAGATGATATCATCTCATACTATCAATAAGCAAATGTGTAAGGGTGATCAGTAAATCACTCCATGTTATTCTTAAATCAGTCCTCTGACAAAATTAGATTGATATTGCAACCATTTACCTGATGATCATTTGGTGCCAGATTCTCAGGTAAGCACTTAAAATAATTATCTCTTTAAAATTCAAGGCATCCTTACGAGGTTAACATTATTATCTTCCATTTGCAGTTGCAAAATATCAGGCCTAAACCTTGGTATATATTCATTCATTCTCCTTCTGACTATTCCATGGTTAGTAAACCAAGGACTGATCCTTCAAACCTGGTCTCTTTGGTTCAAGGTTGTGCCGTCAACACTATACCACAGTCATAAACTATCTTAACAGGTTTGCTGGAACTTAAAATTCTTAGTAAGGTTTAATTTATTCACGTATCTTTTTTTAATAAGTGAGTTTGTATTTCACCTGAGAATGGCCCATGAAACAATCTCAGAAATGTTTTAAATATTAATAAATGTTACTCAGCACAAATAATAAAATGTACTAAAAATGCTGCATTAATGAAATGAATTTAGGGCTTTTACAAAGGCAGGCAGATTGATCAGAGAAATAAAAAGAACACGTATGAGTACATTCTCCCACATAAAAGAAATCCGTACAAAATTAAGGTAGGCATTAGGTGAAGAGAAAAAGAAATAATTATTGTATAATGTGAAATAATTTGTCTAAGCACAATTTTAAGTTTTTTTTAAAAACACATACTTTATGTTTGCATAATACATAATAAAATGTATACAACCAAATTTCAAATAGATTAATGCTTTAAGTAACTAGAAGAAAATTTAGGGGAGTAGCTCTTAGGCTTCACAATGGGAAGAAAACCCTCCTAAACTAAAGCCCAACTGAGATCAGTTCTACCTAAAATGAAGAT
>NW_003852407.1:21755091-21802093 GCF_000181295.1 Otolemur garnettii
AATTTCCATAATACTTTTTATTGTGAGATATAAAATGCAGGGAAAGACACACAAGGCTTATATGTGTAGGTTAGCAGAGGATGGTTACTATTTCCCAGCCAAGCAGGAGAACTGGCTTCCCAGAAAGGAGGAAGGAGCAGGAGAATTGGCTTCCCTGAAGGAGGAAAAGATAATTTTTCTGTTTAGAGTAATGACAAAAATTAAATTTTAATAGAGGTAAAATAGAAGTAAATATTAAAAAAATAAGATGTTTAAAATGAAAAGGTCCTTTGTAGGAAATACAATACCCAACTAAGATAAGACTCAGAGCAAAAGAGAGAAAACAGTAAGATACTAGATATTAAGTATAATATAAATATGAAAATTTGCTAAAAATTGATGATAATGAAAGAACTAAAATATATCAGACAGAAAATACAAAACCAAATAAATAAAGAGTAAAAATCAGGCTAATAGCATTCTTTTCTTTGGCAACAAAAGGTAAAAGGTAAAAGAATGCTGAGGGACAAATGCCTTATATTCTAAGGAAAACTTATTTTAAAATGGAATTTGAGAGCTAACAAACTATGAGAAAATAAAGCTATTCAGTTTTGCATAATGAAGAAATCAAACCTCCAGATTCTTTCTAGAAAAATAAACTTGTGATCCATTTTAATAAAGAAATATGAAAAAAATAAAGAGCATGATGTGGTGCTCTTTGTCAGAATGGTGGAATATCAGAAATAGCGGAAACAACTAGGAGTTCAATGGAGAGAAACGTGAACGAGGCACCAAGTGGTCCCAATATAAGCAGAAAATCAGCTCCACAACATGCTGTATGCAAGAAGCATGGATGGATTTTATGCAATACTCAAAAAGAGTAAAACTTTGGGATATATTAAGAATATAGTAAAGAAGACATATTTATTCATTTAAAGACAAAAAAGAAGAAAAAAGAAGGAAGGAAAGGAGGAAGAGAAGGATGGATGGAGAAAAGAAGAGAGAAAGAGATAAATAATTTGTAATATCAGGAGGAAAAAAACTATATGATAAAGCCATTATTAACAATCCAGCTGAGAACAAAGTCAAGAAGAAAATACCGTTTATAATAACTGTAAAAATAATAAATATCTAGGAATATATTTAACAAGGAAGGTGAAAGATCTCTGCCAGGGAAACTACTAAACATTGATGAAATAAACTGTAGATGACACAAACAGGTGAAAAAAAATCTCTTGATCATGGTTCGTAAGAATTAATATTTTTCAAATGACCACATGGCCCAAAGCAATCTATGAATTCAATGCAATACCTATCAAAATACCATTACCATTTTTTCACAGAATTATAAAAAAATCCTAAAATTCATATGAAAGCAAAAAACAACAAAATAATTAAAGAAATCCTAGAAAAACTAGAGGCATCACATTATCTGATTTTATACAACCAGGCTACAGTAACTAACACATCATGTTCCTAATATAAAAATACCCCTATAGACAGAGATCAATGAAACAGAACAGAGAATCCAGAAATAATACCACATGTGTACATCTGACTGATTCTCTGACAAATTGACAAAACCATTCACTATTGAAAGAGCAGCTTTTCAATAAATCTATGCTGGAATTTTTGATGCTATGTGTGGAAAAATAGACCCCTACCTCTCACCACACACAAAAATCAATTCAGGATGAATTAAAGACTTAAATGTACGACCATAAACTATAGAAACACTAGAAGAAAACCTAAAGAAAACTCTTCTGGACATCTACATAAAGAATCAATGCCTAGGATCTTAAAAGCACAAGTAACAAAAACAAAAATAGATAAATGGGCTGAGTTAACTGAAAACTTCTATATAGCAATCAGCTAGGTAAACACACAATCTGCAGAATACGAGAAAATATTTTTGAACTATGCATATGGCAGGGAACTAATACCCAGAATTTATAAAGAACTCAAGGAATTCAACACACAGAGCCACACAGACACACACACATGCAACAAATAACTCCATTAAAAAGTGTGGAAAAGATGCAAATATACAATTTTAAAAAGACAACATAATGGCTAGCAAGTATAGGAAAACACGTTCAACATCACTAGTCATCAGAAAAATGCAAAGTAAACCCACATGAGATACTTCAGTTACTTTTACAAAGTCTAAAAGTAACAAAAGTTGGCAAGGATATGGAGGAAAGAGGATGTCAGTTAGTACAACCTTTAAAAAAGAATATGAACGGGTGGCACCTGTGGCTCAAAGGAGTAGGGCTCCAGACCCATATACCAGAGGTGGCCAGTTCAAACCGGCCCCAGCCAAAAACTGAAAAAAAAAAAAAATATATATATATATATATGGAAAACTGTGGAGGAAAGAGAATGACAATTAGTACAACCTTTATAAAAAAGAATATGGAAAACTGTCAAAGAACCAAAAGTAGAACTTTCACTTGATCCAGCAATCACCTTACCACTTATTTACCCAAAGAAAGAAAAGATTATATTAAAAGATACCTCTACTTCTGTGTCATACACACACACACACACACACACACACACACACATATATATAGACAATGGAATACTATTCATCCATAAAACAATAACAATATTGGGTTGTTTACAACAGTCTGGAAGGAGGTGGAGGTCATTATCTTGAATGTAGCAACTCGAACACAGAAAGACAAATATTCCATATTGTCCCTTCTAAGTAGAAGTTAACTAATGTGCACATGGATGTGACATATGAAATGACAGATGCTAGAGACTCAGAAGGGTAGGCGGGTGGGAGACGGGTGGCTGGTGAGAAATTGCTTCATGGTACAATGTGCCTTATTCAGGTGGTGAATACAATACAAGTCTAGACGCCATCACTACACGATGTATCCATGAAACAAAAGTGCACTTGTGCCCTGAAAATTTATATAAATAAAAATATAATATACAAAATGAACTCAAATAAACTGTGGGGTAAACAGCATTTGAAATGTAAGGCTGGAGGTTTAAATGTCTAAAATCAAATAGAAATTTTAATCTTTGACTTGTAAAGAAAAACATGTCCTCCAAAACAAGATGCCTTTGTTCTGAAGAGTAGTGTTCATATTCATAACGATATAATGATGTTCACTGCTTTCAGTTTTTAGACTCAAAAGGCAGGTAAAGCGTGGGCAATTTAAGATAATCAGCAGAATGCAAATGCAATCAGCCTTGACAGTATAAAGGCAGAGGACACTTGAAAGAACTGGGAGGTGGGGAGGGGGCAGGTAGCAAGGAAAGGCTTTTAACAGTCAAATGTTCATTTTATGTGTGGGTGTCAAAGATGATGGAAAATAGTGATTTAACCATATTATCTGAAGTATCACATAAAAGCAGTAGAAAAATTAAAATTAACTGTAGAGAAAAGAAGTTTCAAAAGGTATAGAGTGGAAATGGAAGATGAGGAATGTGACTTGAATCTTTACCCTTTCCACATAGGAATTTGAAAAAGTAAGAAAAAGTAAGGTTTGTTTACAATTAAAGGAGAAATGTCCATGGGAACTAAAATGCGAACAAATTAGAATGCCCAATTCCAGGAAGTAAGACTGAGAATAAAGAGCTGCGACTTTTCATTTTAAGACTAATTGTTTTTGTTGTTATTTTGAGATAGTCTCACTTTCCTGCCTGGTCTAGAGTACAGTGGCATTATCATAGCTCGCTACGACCTCAGACTCCTGGTCGCCAGCAATCCCCCTGTACCGGCTTCCTGAGTATCTGGACTGCAGGTGCATGCCAGTATGCCTGGCTAACTTCTTCTAATTTTAGCAAAAACAAGATCTTGCTTTTGCTCAGGCTGGTGTCCAACTCCTAGTCTCAAGGTTATCCTCCCACTTCTGACCCCCAGTGTGCTAAGATTACAGGCATGAGCTACTGTGCCAGGCCGAGACTGTAAATTTAAATGTTTTGTCACAAATATACCTTGAATTGATAAAGGTTTTAAGATAAATTTTAAAATAAAAGCATATGGAAACACTTGGTAGCTTGATGCTTATGCTTAGTTTGAGGACCTAAAATATTTATATAGATCCTAGCTTCGTTGTTCCTCTCGTATTTTAAAATTAATACCATTTATCCTTGCCCTCCACTATTTTACTGTTTTTTACTATGGTTGATAATTCCAAATATCTTCACTATGACCTGTTTTAATAAATGAGACAAGATATAATGCCTATAGAGGAGCTCTTTGAGTCAAACAGAATTCTAGAAAAAAATTACAGTTGTATTAATATATTTCTTTACACATTATGAAGGCCGATTAAAATTTATGCAGCTAATTTTTTTACAAAATACTTCATCTATGAAGAAACACAGACGTTACAAAGTAATGTAAAACAATAGTGTACAAAATGTTGCACATATTTATATGCAATGAGTATTTTTTGCTGAAAGAAAAAGCCTGTAGAAAATAAAAATAGATCATAATAAGAAATGTCTCTCTAAAAATGTATTCCTGCAATAGCTTGAAAGTACTTGCCAATAATAGTTATCATTCTGGAAATTTATTTCTAGGTCCAACTGTAACTCTTCACCCTTCTCAACAGATTTAATAGACACCTTTTTTTCCACACACAGTTTCTGCAATTAAATTATGACTATAAATTGTCAGTGTAGGGCAAAATTTCCCAAGGGCATCAGTAAGAGCACAATTCAATTTCAGGGTAATGGCAAAAATGGCCAAATATAAAAATAATCAGCCAAATAAAGGAGCAATTAAATTCCATGACTATAAAAATGCAGGTGCAAAATATAATGCCGCAGCTAAACCTCATGAAAAATTTGGCCCTTCATATCAAATTAAGTTAACAGTCAATGTTTTGGGTATAGAGATAAGAGTGTGATAGGCGAGATACAATTTGAGCTATGAATTGTATCACAATCGACGCCAACCCAGAATATGTTAATTACAACCACATTTGCAGAATTCTGCACAGGTCTCAAAATAATTATGTCAATTGAAATACCTTCTCATATCAAAATACTTTGAAAAAGTCACCTGCTAAGGATGGATGGAAGAAGCAATTATGTACCTGAAATTGGAAACCTGATACAAATCATCTTTCATTATATTATCATAAAATCTGAAGTCCATAATGGATAAACACAGATTATGATCCCATTAGCCAGACTTTCTTGATTGCTGAACAAGAGACAGGAAATGTTACTGCTCATAACAAAGACTTGCATATATTTTATAGAAATTAAAATTATTTTTTAATTCAGTATAATAGCTGCCTTTAAATTCCACTTACAAAATAGGTGGCAAAGGATTTATTTATACATTTTGGACACTTAGGTAGCATTGGACACAAATGAGTATATCAAATACCTATCAACCTTAGGATATGTTTTATTTTTGCTTTCCTAACTAATGACAAACCTATATAAAACAAATATTTTCATTTGTAATTGAGATAATACAAAAAAAATGCAGTTTGCCTAGAGAAAGATTCTATAATTTGATTCAGTATGCCCTAGGTTCTGAAAATTAATTTGGGATATGGATATTCACTTATTATACAGTTGTTCACCCTACAAAGCACCCTAAAATACCTTGAGAAGTAATGGATAATTTCACTGCAATATTTTGCCCAGCCCATACTGTTTTACATATCAAAAAATAGAAGAGAATTATTAAAATCTCAATAGTGGTTATTCACTGAAAATGCCTGTGTTCAAAGTCAATGCAAACTAAAATATACTTACCTCACAACTGATCTTGCATCTTGATATGCAAAAATATGCAGGATATATTTTGGTCCACGGAAGAGATAGGAAATCTGTGAGATACCAGTTAGCAGCTTCTTTTGCCAGCAAATGCAATGGTGGGATGGTGGGAAATAAAAAAAATTTATGTTGAATTCACTGAATAGTGCTGACAGATCCCATGCCATGGAACATAACCCATGAACCTACCATGGGGGGAAACAAAAACAGTGGTACTTAACTTCTTCTTCTTCTTTTTTTTTTTTTTTTAGAGACAGAGTTTTACTTTATCGCCCTTGGTAGAGTGCTGTGGCTTCACAGCTCACAGCAATCTCTAACTCCTGGGCTTAGGTGACTCTTGCCTCAGCCTCCCAAGTAGCTGGAACTACAGGCACCCACCACAGCACCCGGGTAGTTTGAGTTGCAGTTTGGCCGGGGCCATGTTCGAACTCACCACCCTCAGTGCATGGGGCCAGCGCCCTACTCACTGAGCCACAGGTACCCAACTTCTTAAGAATAAATATAATAATTACCTTTTATAAAAAAAAATCTTATAATATTACACCTATATTTTCAAATGAAGAAACTAAGTGCAAGAATAGTAATGTAACCTGGCAAAGACACAAATTCAGTAAACAATACATGTGACCAGGCAGAGTGGCTCCCAATCTTGCAGAAAGCCTGCACTAATTTTAAAGCATTTTTCTGAAAATTAATAAAGGCCATTGAAAAACATATAATTTTCCCTATCAGAAATGCTATAAATGTTCTTAAATTTAGAAAAGTTGCCTGTCATACTGCTATTTTGACTGTAAAGATTATAGTGCAATTTGATGTTTTAATAAAGTCCAATTTAACAGTTAAGGGAAACCAGCAAGCGCACAATAACAAACCCAACAGGGAGCAACCCTTTCTTCTTAATTATTAGTTCTTTGAAAGTCAGTAGAAGAGAACTGAATTTAATGAAGAGATTTTTACCAAATTAAATGTAAGATTGTAGTCATATGCTGATAAAATACTTTCTGTTCTATATTGAGATTCAGCTGAGCATCTCATATTTTGAACGGCGCCTGGGATTTGCCTTCGAATCCATGACATTACAGCTTGTTGCTGAGCTCCATCTCTTGTTACTTTAGCCTTTATTTATGTCATCGTTTGACTCCTTTTTTTATGCTTTGATTCATATTTCCCTACCGCTCAAAGTGTAATACATTCTTAGATTCTTCTATTTCAGCAATCTGGATGATAAAAGTTTTTCGGGATTTGAAGTGTTAAATTCTCACTGCCTATTTTACAATTGCAAAAGGTTACAAGGTTTGAATTCTCAGCTTGTGCATAAACCATTTTTCAAGAATACTTCAACCTATATCCCACAATTACAGCCTTGTTAATTGTTTCGTATGACTAGTTTTCTGAGGAAATAAATAACCAAACAATAGAAAAGTGCTGTGTCTGGTTTACGAGTGGTTCTTCACTCTACGGCAGCATCACCTCAAAGTACGGCTGCTGCGGCATCAAGAAACATCAATAATGTTTCTAAAAAGACAATGGAGGGAAGAAATATTCCCAATGGGAAGCTCTCAAATTTGTTTTTTATGCTGAACAGAGGAAGTTGGGGAATGTTCCTGCACTAATTTATGGGTGGTGACCAACATTTTTTATCTAGTAATCAAGAACTTGAAAAAAATTAAAAGATTAATGATAAGCAGATCTGGACAAGAGTAATGTCGGCTGACTTCTTAAAATGCATACGGAGTACGTAAATATTAATATATATGACAGGAATGCTACCACCTGCTATAAAGAACGCTAAAAATAATCAGGAAGTTGTAGAGATCTAGTGTTGGTCTGTCATTCAGATGCTTTCCCTAACATCACAGGGCTGGGCTTGCTCACTATACTCATGTCTGAAAAGGTAATAGTAGCAAGGGTGAAGATTACATGTTTCACCAATTTAGAATTCCCTTCTCTGTTATGGTTTCATGTGTTCCCTACAAAATTCTGGTGTTTAATACCAGAGGTAGGACTTTTAAGAGTTGATAGACCATAAGGGTTGCTCCCTCCTTAGGGGGATTAAGGCCATTTTAAAAGAATAATCTCTTCCTTCTTGAGAAGCTTTCCATATATTGCAAGGGAAGTGATGGTTGTGATTTAGGTCTTGGGTCACTGAAGTCCAGGGGGAATTCAATTGATCATGCAAAAGAATTCCCTAACATTCAAATCTCTTCCATGATAAAAACTCTCAGAAAATTGGGTATAGAAGTAACTTACCTCATAATGAAAGAAGCCATGTATAATAGGCCCTTAGCTAGCAGTATAATGACCAGGGAAAACCTAGAAGTTTTTCCCCTAAGGTCAGGAACAAAACAAAAGATGCTCAGTTTCACCACCACCATTTACAATAGTGCTGGAAATTCTACATAAAGTAATCAGAAACGAGAAACAAACAAAGGACACCCAAATGGAAAGGAAGAAGTCAAATTATCCTTGTTTACAGATGATATGATTTTATATCTAGAGAAACCTCAGGACTGCACAAAAAAAAAAAAAAAAAAAAAACTATGAGAACTGATAAATAAATGCAGTAGAAGTTGCAGGGTACAAAGTTAACGGTATGAAAATTAGTATCTTTGGGTGGTGGCTGTGGCTCAATGAGTAGGGCACCAGCCCCATATACCAAGGTTGATGGGTTCAAACCTGGCCTCAGCCAAAGTGCAACACAAAAATAGCCGGGCGTTGAGGT
The DNA here is from genome assembly GCF_000181295.1 of Otolemur garnettii. Classification (NCBI taxonomy): domain Eukaryota; kingdom Metazoa; phylum Chordata; class Mammalia; order Primates; family Galagidae; genus Otolemur; species Otolemur garnettii. The sequence goes on from NW_003852407.1 coordinate 21,763,556, forward strand.
AGGCACCTATAGTCCCAGCTACTCGGGAGGCTGAGGCAAGATAATAACATAAGCCCAGGAATTGGAGTTTGCTGTGAACTATGAGGTCATAGCACTCTACTGAGGGCAATAAAGGGAAACTCTGTCTCAAAAAAAAAAAAAAATAGTACCATTTCTATATGCCAAAGGCAAATAATCTGAAAAAGAAACCAAGAAAATAATCCCATTTATAAAAGCTACAAATAAAATAAAATACCTAGGTATAAACTTAAACCAAGAAGTAAAAGATCTCTATAATAAAATCTGTAAAATATTGATGAGAGAAAAAGGACATTAAAAAAAAAAAGAAGGGGAAAGGAGGTAGGGGAGAGGAAGGGGAAGGATGGATGGAGGGAGGGTAATTGGTGGGATCACACCTACAGTGCATCCTACAAGTGTACATGTGAAATTTACTAAGTGTAGAATATAAATGTCTTAACACAATAACTAAGAAAATGCCGTGAAGACTATGTTGACCAGTTTGATGAAAGCAGTTCTAATTGTATGTAAAACCAGCACATTGTACCCCACGATTGCATTAATGTTCACAGCTATGATTTAATAAAAAAATAAAAATAAAAATAAAATAGAATAATGTTCCATGCTTATGGATTGGAAAATTAATATTATTAAAATGTCCACACTATCTAAACCAATTTATAGATTTAATGCAATCTCTATCAAAATGTCAGTGACATCCATAACAGAAATAAAAAAAAATTCTAAAATTTATATGGAACCATGTGTAAAGATTCAGAATGACCAAAGCCATTCTGAACAAAAAGAACAAAACTGAAAGAATCCCATTACCTGACTTCAAATTATACTACAGACATATAATAACCAAAACAGCAAGATATCTCATTAAAAACAGACACAGACCAATGGAACAAAATAAAGAACTCAAAAATAAATCTACACATCTGTAGCAAACTCATTTTATACATTTGCCAAGAACATAGGGGTAGAAGTGATATCTCTTCAATAAATGGCCCTGGAAAAACTGGATATTCATATGCAGAAGAATAAAACTAGGCCCTTATTGCTTATCATGAACAAAACCCAAATCAGGATTAAAGACTTAAATCTAAGACCTGAAACTACAAAGATACTAGGAGAAAACATTGAGAAAAAATCCCTAGAACCATTGGTTTGGGCAATTTCTTGAGTAATGCCTCAAAAAACACAGTCAATAAAAGGAAAATTGTATGAATGGGATCAGACCAAGTTAAAAAAGCTTCTGAAAGAAAACAATCAACCAAATGAAGGGACAACCCACCGAATGGGGGAAAATATGTGCAAACTGCCCATCTGACAACGGATTAAGAACTGGAATATACAAGTTCAAACAACTCAATAGAAACAAGATCATATAATCCAACTAAAAAGTGGGGTAAAAAATCTGACCAAACATTTTTATTTTTCAAAAGATGGCATGCAAATGGCCAAAAAGGATGTGATAAAATGATTGACACCTTAGCCATCAAATAAACGCAAATCAAAATTATAATGACACATCATCTTACCCCAGTTAAAATGGCTTTTATTGAAAAAGTCACGAGGAATGCTGGGGAGAATGTGGAGAAAGGGCAACCTTTGGACATTGTTGGTGTGAACGTAAACTAATGCAACCACTATGGAGAACATAATGGATGTTCCTAAAAAAATGAAAATAGAAACTATCACATCTAATTTAGCAATCCTACTGGTAGGTATATATCCAAAAGAAAGGAAAACAGTATATGGAAAAGATATCTGTGAAGATGGCTAACTAGAAACATCATTTATTTGACTTACCCAGTGGGAAGGCAGGATGTTCAACAGAGGAGCGGGCAGTAGCGTTGCAGCTCAGGTGTGGACCACAGCGAGAGAAGTCAAAGATGGCTGGAGACCCTGCAGAAAAAGTTCAAAGCCAAGAAGTAAGGAAGCAGAGGGAATATCAACTAGGATCAAACAAACCCAGAGAGGTTTGGAGCCCAGAGAAAGAGTAAAGGGGAATTCCCCTCCCCCTCATAAATGCCTTCAGTGAACTGTGAGGCACTAACTATACTGAAAGCTCTTCTATCCTTCAGGAGCCCAGGCATGGTAGCAAATTATGATATAGTGTAGTGAACTAATGAATCCTACCTAGTACTTTGGGTGGCCCACGTAGGGCAGCCGCTGGGAGAGTGCCACAAGAGGCTGGAGAGCCTTCTTTACCCTATCCAGATACGTCCCCTTCCCATGCACCTCCCCATCCACTGCACCCCAGAAGTAGCACCCCCTCTCCGACTCAGCACATCTAAAAGCACAGTTTGAGCCAAGATGTTTGCCAATGGTCCTTTCTGTCTGGCAGATGAACATTTCTGGCTGTGCTATCCTCACTGGGAGCCATTCCTCTTACCCCTGAGAACTGTGTGGAACAGGAGTGAACAATTTGAGAACTTCCTGCCCACCTGTGTTCCATGGGAGCACACACTGGGTAGTTCAGATAAGCAAGCTAGTCCCAGCATATCCCAGACATGAAAAGGTTACAGAGGGCACATGGGAGAAGTCTAGGATGTGGACTCAGGTGGCAAAGAAGCCCACACTGTCACAGCCAATGGGACAATGAAGTAGGGTGCTGAAGTATGGGGATGTTGGAGAACTACCATATTGGATGAAGGAAGATCACTCAGAGAGGAATAAATAGCCTTATTCCCAGTTCTATGGCAACCAAAGGCTTCATACTCAAGCATACTGACTATTAGGTACTGAAGCCCCTACCCCACCCCAATCATTAGAATGGGAGAGCAGTTCATGCCTAGAAGATCACAAGTGATCCTTTCTTTCTTTCTTTCTTTTTTTTTTTTAGAAACAGAGTCTGACTTTATTGCCCTCCTTAGCGTGCTGTGCTGTCACAGCTCACAGCAACCTCCAATAATTGAGCTTACGCAATTCTCTTACCTCAGCCTCCTGAGTAGCTGGGACTACAGGTGCCTGCCGCAATACCTGGCTATTTTTTATTGTTGTTGTTGTTGCAATATGGCTGGGGCCGGGTTCAAACCCACCACCTTTGGTATATGGGACTGGTGCCCAACCCACTGGGCCACAGGCGCCGCCCACAGTGGTCATTTCTTCTTCACATGCCCTCAGATGCACACCAAATGGGTGACATACAGAGAACGGGGAAGGTTTGAGAGCTGAACTTGGGTGATAAGGGAACACACATGGACTGGGAGAGTCCATGGAGAGTCCCATGGACTGGGACAAGGGAGCACTGACAGGAGCGTGTGGTGGGAATCCAAAAAGTGGCAATTTGGGGAGCACCCACTCCTCCACGCAGAAATACGGTGCTACTGAATAAGTGTGAAAAGATCCGAACATAAGGTGTTAGCCCTCAGGATATAGGCCCCTACCCATGTACATCCCTCACAGGTTGGAGAGCTCGTCCTGATGCTCATACAGCACCTCTCCCTAGTGGCCATCAAAGCATTTTATAAGCCCCCCCCTCCCTAGGCTTTACAAAGACATTCAGGCTCCCACAACCTAGCCACAAGCTGCCTTGCTCCTCCCTCCACCTCCGTGGTGGTGATCAAGCAACCTCCTGGGAACTTTAGGATCTCTCCTAAAACTTGGGACACTCAGTATTGCATCTGGGGACCACAGCCTGTCATGGGCACAAAGGAACTTTTGGCACCTTTCATACTAACATAAACCAATGACAGGGAGAACAACTTTATAGCCCACCATAGTGTCAACTAACTTAAGCAAACAGAGTATGGCTGACTGGTAATTATAAATACCTGCCCATACTGAAGATGAAGCTGGGGGACCCAACATAATTTACAATGCTCAGAAGAGGTGAAGACAGCAGGACAGAAGCAACCCGAGATGATCATCAAAAAGGCAGGACCACCCCGTAGGCAACTGGGGACCAGCACTCTTTTCCCTGGCACAGTCAGCGATTGACTTTAGGATCTGTGGGAAGTCCCTCAAGCCAGGCCCAATACCCCCAGAACTAGATTGAGAAGCCAGATGAGAAGGAACGAGTGAAAAACCTCAGAAGTATGAAATATCAGAGTGAAAGGCCCCTCTAGAAGGAAGCAGCAACTCTTTACCCAATGGATACCAGCCACCCAAAATGAAAATATCAAAATGACAGATGGAGATTTCCAAACATAATTTTAAGGAAGCACAATGAAATACAAAAAAAAAAGAAAAGAAAAGAAAAGAAAAACCAACACAAAGTACCCACAAGAAAAACACAGGAAACAAATGGAAACTTCACTAAAGAAACCAAACTCTTTTTTTTTTTTTTTTTGCCAGGGCCGGGTATGAACCACCACTCTGGTTTATGGGGCCAGGGCCCTACTCCCTGAGCTACAGGAGCCACCCAAAACCAAACTCTTTAAAAAATCAAAAAGAACTTCTGGAAATGAAGTTTCATCCATGGAAATGCAAAATACAAAGCAAGGTTTTAAGAATACACTAGACCAGCAAGAAGAAAAAACCTCGAAGCTTGAAGAAATTTAACTAGTCAGTCAAAGATAAAGAACAGAGAAATAAGAAGAATGAACAAAGTCTGCAAGAAATATGTGATTGTGTGAAGAGGGCAAATAGAAGAATCACAGGCATCCCTAAGGGTGAAGAAGAAAACACACCTGAGTTAGAAAATCTATTTGAGGGAATCATTGAAAAAAACTATCCCAGTTTTGCTAAGAAAAACTAGATAGATACCCAGGTATTAGAAGCTCAATGCTGCTGGGCACCTGTAGCTCAGTGGCTAGGACCCTGGCCACATACACTGGGGCTCGTGGGTTCAAACCCGGCCCAGGCCTGCCAAACAACAACGACAACTACAACAAGAAAATGGCTGGGAATTGTGACAGGTGCCTATAGTCCCGGCTACTTGGGAGGCTGAGGCAAGGGAATCGCTTAAGCACCAGGGCTTGAGGTTGCTGTGAGCTGTGATGCTATTGCACTCTACCAAGGGTGACAAAGTAAGAATGTCAAAAAAGAAAAAAATAAATAAAAAAGAAGAAGAAGTTCAATAAACCCCTGAGAGATGCATCACAAAGAGGCAACAAATAGTCAGTCGTCAGACTGGATAAAATTAGCATGAAGGAGGAATCCTGCAAGACTTAAGGCAAAAACATCAGGTAACTTACAAAGGGAAACCTATCAGGCTAACTTTATACTTCTCAACTGAGAACTAAAACCTTGCTTCGTAATGCCTCCCACACAATGTAACAGAACCTCTGTTGGCTACCCCAGAGACTGCTACAAACTGGTCAACATACTGAGGTGACCAACATAAGGAGCTTCTGTTGAATACATCTGCTACATTTCGGTTCTATGAAAATTGGGGTCAACTTGAGGTGGTCATTGTAGAGAAGTTCTCAGTCAATAGGACTGAGAGCTCCATGGATGTCAATGGGTGTGCTAATTTTTATGGGCTGTTTGTATGGAGCTTCTACCATATTTGGTTCACTACACTCTGTCTCTAGAATCTGTTTGTTCAAGTCTTCCATCCAAATTCTTCCTCCAGGGCCATAGCAACAATCCCCTTGGAATGGAAGTTAAAATTATAGACTATTTATATTAGGCGCCATACAATCCTCTACCATAGTCACAGAAATGTTCACTGGACTAGCTGAGGAGATACGTGAAAGCCAAGAAAGAGGGTTAGTTATTACACAGTGACGACACAGATGTCTATGCTTGGAACTTAAAGATTATCTGAGGATGTTCTTATGATTTCCGGGCTCAGTAAAAAGTAGGTAAAAGATGACATTGATGTAAATTCAGATCATTCAAAATAGAGGCTTAGATCACTTCACAAGGTCAAGAGCTATGACCCAGTTTAGGAAATGTCTGAGAGCAAAGTGTGATGGAAAGAGTGGTAAAACTGCAAACAGCTGTGAAAATCAACTTATTTACTAATTTCTACTTAGAGAAATGAGGACAGTGAAAGGTATGCATTTTGACTGTCTTATGTTTTGGCATTTACTTGTGGGTATTAATCATTTTTTTCACTTGCCATTTTTCTACTGCTTTACATAAGAATTGTTGATCATGTTTAATTCCACAAACTATTTTTTAGGTTATAAGTTATTCAGGTATCTAGATAAGAAAGGAATTGACATCACCTAGAGGCAGAAGCAGTGACTGATGCAACATTAGTTATTTTCTTTTAATGGAAGATTTAGAACATTTTAATTTACATCAGGAATAATTATAACATGCTAGAACAAAGCAAAATGTCACTGGTTTTAAAAGAAAGTTTATGACCAGTTTGATGGAAGTATTTCAGATTGCATGTGAAAACCCCACACTGTACCCCAGAAGTGCATTAATGTACATAGTTACCATTCAATAAAAAAAAAAAAGTTAAAAAAAAAAGAAAGTTTAAACATGAGTGGTAACATGCAGAAGTTTGCAGAGTAGCCAGAGATGTAAATGTGCCAGTGATATGTTTATTGGCTCTCAGTCCAAAATTTCACCTTGCAGCCTCTCTGATCTGCTGCTCAGGACAAGAAGACAAATAATACTTGAATATCACCTCTTAGATGTCTGCTCAGGAGTCACATGGTCGTTCCAAAAGCAAAAGCTTCAGTGTTTTATGTAGCACAATTTAATTCTTTTTGTTCTTTATACCCTAAAGCAATTATAGACATGTGAACCACATGATGCTTTTTCTTTGATTATTCCCACATTTCATCATTTTATAACCAATCCTCTATACCAATGACTCTTGATTTAAACTCTGAGTAACTAAAATAATACCTGTTTTTTTTTCTTCTGGAACGTTAAACATTAGTTGATCTGCCTCATATTTTCCCTTTAACTCAGAAATGAGGCAAGCTCTGTTTAGTATCGCTACTTCTAGTGAACACTGACTAAATTTTGGTCAGTAAAGTATAAAAACAAAATATATAAAAATAACTAGAAATTAATATTGTCACTATTCAAAAACAATATGGTTATCTATGTGGATTATCTATGCAGAAGCTGGAGAAAATACAGAAAGTATTAACATAAATAAGACATTTTAGCAAATATGAATATTAGATAAATGAACAAAATAAGTTACAAGCCTATAATTGAAAACACAGAGGCTAACTTCCTAAAATATATGTATAATAACAAGGATTATAAATTTCGTAGGACTAAATCTAAGGTAGTTACTTGGACTTTACATAGAAAATTATAAAACCTTATTTTAAAAGTCTAGACATATGTAATTGAATGGTATATTAGTATTCTATTCTATTATCACAAATTTAATGTCTTAAAAGAACATACATTTATTCTGTTACTGTTCTGAGGGAAAAGTCCAAAAATGTTTCATTAGGTTCAAATCAAGGTGTCCACAAGGTGGTGCGGCTTCTAGGGACTCTAGGCGGAAGTGCTTGCCATGCTGATTTCAGTTACCAAAAGCTGCCTACATTATTTTATATGCAGTCTCTAACCAGCAATTGTATCACTGTGACTTTATCTCAATTGACACCTCTCTCATACTCCTGCCTTCCTTTTCCTGTTATGAAGATCCTTGTCATTACTTGAGATCATCCAAATAATTCAGGGTACTCTGGTTTGAATATGTCCGACAAAATTCTTATGGTAGGAACTTAATCTCCAATGCAACAATGTTGGGACATGGGGCTTCATAGGAGGTATTTAGGTCAGGAAGACTCCACCCCCTTCAATAGATTAAAGTTGCCATATGAAGGGCTTGCATGAATGCGCCCTCCCTCTCCTGCTCTTTTACAACGCAAGGACATAGTGTTCCTCCCCTCTGGAGAACGCAGCATTCAAGGCTCCATTTTGAAAGCAGAGAAAATGAACCCCAACCTCTGGCACCCAGTGCCTTATCGTGACTTAGCCTACATAAGTGTGAGAAATAAATTTCTGTCTCTTATCAATTACATAGTTGTGAAATAGCAACACAAATGAACTGAGACAAACAGTCATCTCCTGACTTCAAGATCCATAACTTATTAACATTTGCAAAGCCCCTTTGGCCATATATGTGTAACATACGCACAGGTTCCAGCAGTTAGAATGTGTACATCCTCTAGTGGGCATTATTTTCCCTGCCACACATGGAAATAGTCTATCTTAAAGGATAGGACAAACCAAGATTGTGAATACACCGTTTCTCTTCACCTAATAATACTAGTAATAAGAAAAGATTCCAATCAAATACCTAACAGAATTTTAGGAAAACAGGACAAGTTAATTCCAACTGAAATGGAAAAGATCAAAACACTAACAAGTGCAAAAAAATTATAATAAGGAGGGAAAGTTACCTACTAAGAATTAAGCTCTAAGACCTTTTTCAAAAGTAATTGCATTTAAGACTGTGTGACATTAAACCCCTGTAAAACATTACTGCAGCAATTGGTTTTTAAATAGAGAAAATATTAAAACTGAATTCTTATATACCAAATGAAGTTCAATTATAGAAAATTAAAGGCCTAGCTATATGTTAAACAAGAATTCTGTAAGCAAGGGATAAAGAATACAAAACATTAAGTCAAAGATGGATTCAGCCACAGTGAAATGTACTACTTCTGCACATCAACCATTATATTAATGCTTTAAGAGAGGAAAAAACAAGCCAGAAACGAAACATAGAAAACAGATTATATATAACACTTCTATATAAAAATTAAACTAAATAATATAAAGTGGGCTAAATACCTTAGTAAATATTGAGATAACTATAAATCTGAAAGGGTAATGAATATATGTATAATCTCCCTTATTAGAAACATGTAAATTAGACACACAGTAAAATCTAATTCAGAAAAAATTAGTTCAGCAAAAATTTAGAAGAATTGAGGTACACCAATAGGAAAAAAATAGAAATTTAAAAATTTGCAAGAATGAAATTTCTAGAAAAAATAAATACTCCCTGTCCAGAAGTAATGTACCGATAAAGAGTAAAAGTAAAATTTCTAGAAAAGGGAAAATGGGGAGAAAGAATTTACCTAATACTTTTGATGGACATCTGATAATTTCTCAACGGCAACAGGGTACACAAGCTAGAGAGAGGTGTTCAGTGTTTTAAGAATAGGAAAGGGAATGGTTTTTCAAGACAATGTATCATATTGAAACACTAACATAAAGTTGCATTGTGGAAAGCACACTGAGACAGCAAAACTGAAAGTTAATCTACAAGGACATAGGATTCAAAATGTAGTTGTGATCTGGAACTAGACAAGGATGCCCATGGTCACCACTGCTATCCCACATAGTAATGGAAGTCCTAGCCATCACAGTCAGGCAAGAGAAGGATATCAAGGGTATTCAAATAGGGATAGAGATGGGCAAACTCTCGCTTTTCACGGATGACATGATCTTATACCTGGAAAACCCCAGGGACTCAAGTACTAAGCTCTTAGAAGTGATCAAGGAATATAGCAGTGTCTCAGGATAGAAAATTAATACCTACAAAAGTAGCTTTTGTATATACCAACAATACTTTAGCCGAAGATATAATCAAAGACTCTATTCCTTTTACAGTAGTGCCAAATAAGATGAAATATCCGGGAATTTGTCTAACAAAGATGTGAAAGATCTTGATAAAGAGAACTGTGACACCCTAAGAAACGAAATAGCAGAAAATATTAACATGTGGAAAAACATAGCATGCTCATGGTTGGGAAGAATCAACATTGTCAAAATGCTCATTCTACCCAAAGCAATCTACAGGTTTAATACACTCCCCATCAAAGCACCTATGTCATAGTTTAAAGAACTTGAAATAATAGTACTTCATTTTATATGGAATCAGAAAAAAATCCAATACTATTTAGAAATAAAACAAATCTGGAGGCATCATACTAGTAGACTTCAGACCATACTACAAATCCATAGTGATCATAAAAGCATGGTATTGGCACACAAATAGAAATGTAGACATATGGAATACAATAGAGAATCTAGAAATGGACCTAGCCACATATCAGAATTTGATCTTTGATAAGCCTAACAAAAACAAGCACTGGGGTAAAGAATCCCTGTTTAAGAACTGGCTAGTGACCTATAGAAGACTGAAACAGGACCCACACCTCTCACCACTAACAAAAATTGATTCTCCCTGGATAAAAGATTTAAATTTGAAACATGAAACTATAAAAATACTAGAAAAAAGTTTAGGGAAAACACTTTAAGATATTTGCCTGGGAAAATATTTTATGAGGAAGACCCCCCCACCTCCCAGCAATTACAGCAACACCAAAAATAAATTACTGGGATTTGATCAAGTTCAAAAGCTTCTGCACAGCTAAGGGCACTACAACTAAAGCAAACAGCCTTTAAAACAGGAAGAGATTTTTGCATGTTATGATTCTGGCAAAGAATCTAGTGAGAGCGCAAATTAATAAGAAAAGAACAAACAACCCCATTTCCTTGTGGGCATGAGACTTGAACAGAAACATCTCTGAAGAAGATAGGCGAATGGCCAACAAACACATGAAAAAATGTTCATTGTCGTTAGTCATCAGAGAAATGAAAATCAATATGACTTGGAGATATCGCCTAACTCCAGTAAGATTGTCCCACGTCAAAATGCCCCCAAACTGCAGATGCTAGCATGGATATGGAGAGAAGGGAAGACTTCTACACTGCTGGTGGGACTGCAAACTAATACAACCTTTATGGAAAGAATTATGGAGAGTCCTCAAAGAACTCAGACTAAACCTCCTGTTTGATCCTACCATCCCATTACTGGGTACCTACCCCAAAGAACAGAAATCGATTTTACCACAAAAACATTTGCACCAGAATGTTTATTGCAGCCCCATTCATAATTGTCAGGCCCTGGAAGCAACCCAAATGCCCATCAACTCATGAATCAATTAACAAATTGTGGTATATGTATGCCATGGAATACTATTCAGCCATAAGAAAAGAAAAGATTGAGACTTTACATCTTTTGTGTTTACCTGGATGGAGTTGGAACACATTCTTACTTAGTGAAGTATATCAAGAATGGGGAAAAAAAGTATCCAATGTACTCAATACTATTATAAGACCAATATATAAACACACACTCATAGGAATAATAAAACACAAATATAGTCTAGCAAAGGAAGGAGCGGGGGAAGTGTGATTAGTGGGAAGACAGACAGAATTGGCTGAAATCTCACCTAATGTACACAATGTAAGGGTATATTTCAAAATAACTCTGCATTGCTCTGTTTAATTTAATAGATTGATAAGAATATAATATATAACCTTAAATACATTCATTTAAACTATGAGCATAAACTTAAAACACTCTGTCTCTCTCTCTTTGTCTAACACAATAAAGGAATAATTAAACACTTCTAGTTAATTAAGATAATTATGAATATGTATTTAGTTCTATTCAATACAGAAATTGTTATATTGAATAAATGAGTATAACCTGATGACATGCCATTTGCATAAAATAGACCTAAAACAAAGAGAACATAGAGTCTTTCAACCTCTAGTGAAAAATTTACAAAATTTTTAAAAATATTGGAGAATAAAGTAATGCCTACAATCATTTAAATGGAAACTTACAAAGGCTAAATTACTGTCTATATCCTCCTAATATGTGCTTCCCAGAATGTAACACCTGCTTCTATTAACAAAACTGTAAACAAAAAATTGTATGAGAAATAAAGAAAAAAATCAAAGAAGTTATAAATTATTCAGAGATTTAAGGTTTTGAGAATAATAAGTACACTTCGTACAATGAAACAAACAGACACTAGAATAGAGAAAAGAAAACATAGGAATGAATCAACTTTCTGTTTACAAATATATGTGGGTGACACTTGTTGCTCAGAAGGGTAGGGCACTGGCCCCATATGCCAGAGGTGGCGGGTTCAAACCCAGCCCTGACCAAAATTAAAAAAAAAAAAATTAAAATTTTTAAAAAAAGAATAAATGTAGCAACAGCAAAATAAACTCAATATATGGAAAATAAAGAACTAAAAAATAATTTATAGTAAACATTTATAAAGATTGCATTAATAAGACCATAAGTTGTTTTTGTGGGGGAAAAATCAATAAAATTGAAAGAGCTGTTTGAGTTAAAAGATAAAACAGACATAAAACTTTACAGCAGCAAACGTGAACTAGAAAACATTGGTGATTTACTGGGAAAACATAAATTAATAAAATTTGCTGTAAAAATATATAGATCTGTAAACTTAGTACAAATGGAGAAATGGTCAGTATTTACCTTTAAGAATATTAGCAAGTCCCAGATTATATGCATAAACATTATTTAGAACACCAATGATCTCAGTGTAGCCAAAGTGAAAACATACACACAATATTTTAACATTCAGATTTACAGTGTGCAACAAAGAGCAGAAATCATTACAAAAGAAAAGACATTGTTGGTCTAAACTCATTTATGAATAATATATAATACGGCATACAAGCTTCCTTTTTAAAATCAAAGGCATCTCTTAACAGTCGTGAATTCAAAGATGCTAAAACCAGAAGATTATATGATCTGGTGGGTAGAATGTCTTTATGCAAAAGAACAAATAGACACTAGAATAGAGAAAAAGAAAATAGAGGAATGAATCAAATTTCTATTTAAGAATAAATGTGGGCAGTGCCTGTGGCTCAAAAGGGTAGGGCACTGGCCCCATATGCCAGGAGGGGCCAATGAATATGAAATTAGGACTAAAGCTTTGAAAAGAGATTTGACTGAAAGGTTCTAAAGCTTAAGTGTCATTGGCTCCCTGTAAATAGTCACTTGTCCAAGAAACCTAAAGCAACCTTCACACACCAAGTCAAGCATTAGAAGACATCCCTTTACAGTCAAATGTAAATAAGATGCCCATTACCCACAATTATATTCAATATGATACCAGTTATTCCAGCCAATGAAGAAGAAAACACAAGTTCGAAACAAAAGTTTTGTGTGTGCACAATGACAAAAAAGCTATTATTATTGCAGATGACCTGTGTGTGTGTGTGCATGTGCACAAATATATGTGACCAAGAAGTAGAAAGCCTTTAGGATCAAAGGAAATATTAACAGATACGTACAATGAGCAAAATCAGCAAGAGGGCAGGGTACATCTGCTGATAAGATAAACAATTAAAGTCAATATTTGTCTTGTACATGAGCAATCACTATGAACAAAATAAAATGGAAACAGTAACATTCACAATAGCAAAACTAACATTAAAAAAAACTAACATTAAACTGTAGTGATTCTAAATATAACTGTGTAAGATGTGTGTATTTACAAAACTTTTCTGAAAGACACAAGAAATTAATCAGTATGTTATCCTACGTTGTTATATAAAGCATTCAATATTGCAATTAAACTATACACTTCAAACTACAAATAAAATGTGATAGTAAAAATATCAACAGTATTTCGAAAGTACATTAATACAGCAATGTGAAATAAATCTGGGAAAGATGACATAGAGATTTGGCCATTAGAAGTTTTGGGTTCTATTTCCTACTTGAAATTCATATAGATAAAACTAACGGCATAAAGTAAACAATTCAGCAGCATTGACTGCTTTATAATGTGTGCAATAACCACTTCTGCCTAGTTCCAGAACATTTCCATCACTCTAAAATATAAACCCATGCTCAGTAAATAATCACTTCCCATTACTCTCTTCCCAGGCCCCTGGCAACCACTAATCTGCTTTATCTTTCTACGGATTTACCTGTTCTAAATATTTCATATAAATGGAATCACATCATATCGGAGCTTTTGTGTCTTTTTTTCACTGAGCATGTTTTGGGGTTCATTCACATTATAGTAAATATGATTACTTCATTAATTTTTATGGCTGAAAAGTGTCCCATTGCCATGTATTTATCATAATTTACTTCATATACTGACAGACCCTTAGGTTGATTTTACCTTGCAGTTATTTTGAATACAAACATGAAGGTATATATTTCTGTTTGAATCTGTTTTAAATATTTGGGATATACACGTGGCATTGAAATTTATGAAAAGAACGTGGAAAACATTCTCTATGAGGTGGCCCTATATGGTGTAAAATTATGATATGTGGGCACTGACAATAAATTGATGAAAATAGAGACTATGAGATCAGACTCAAATCTATGTTTGATTATAGTATATGCAGATGTGATACAGAGTTTTCATAAAGTTCATGTGCAATTTGAAAATATGCAAATATGGACACGTTGTATTTAGTTCTGTGGAAAATTTAAGAAACTTTTCATGTGATAGGAAATTAAAAAAACAATTGGAAGATGTAAAAATTAATTTTAATGCCTGCTCAGATCATACAAAAATAAAATCCAAATATCAAATAAATAATTTTAAAAGCCAAATTATAAACTATCCAGAAGATGACATAAGATTAATGATTTAAAATTGGGGGTGCAACGGTATATACATAGTTTTTAGAAAGTAAATGCATTTTAAAAGTAAGAAAGAATATTTAAAAATAAAATTAAAACATTAATATTTCCAAATTATTTTTAAAATCACACATGTGATCAAATATACAGACATGAAGTAATAATACAAAAATCTTGATAAAAAATCTGTAACATATCAGAATATCTATTAAATAAGGAAAATTCTGATGAACCACAAAAATCAATGAATGTGGAAAATTGAGAAAATTTTATGCATGGCATCTTCATTTTTGATGAAAATCTATGTTGATACAAAATATCAGAGGTGAATTTTAGAGTATTTATTTAAGTGTAATATAAGCTTAAGCTTCCATTCAATTTTTTTTAGAAATTAATGACAAAGACTGCCTCATGTCCTCATGTTGCAGAAAAATCAACATTTTGGAAAGTAAAAATTTTGAATGTAAAATGTAAGCCACTTTTCTCTATATTTGTGTAAAAACAACTGTAAAATTTCCAAATATGCAAATATTTTTATTTAAATATTACATATGTATACATATGTAAATATGAAGACACACATATTTATGCATATACATTTGTACAGATGTGCCTGTACTTATGAAGGCACTACATCCTGAAAAATCCATGGTAAATTGAAAATATCACAAGTCTAGAGTGCATTTTCAAATTACAACATTTTCAATTTGCAGGAGTTTATCCAGACACAACTTCATCATGAGTAGAGGTACTTACTACATACATATTGCTTTCACACCATCCAAAGTCCAAAACTACTAAATCGAACCATTGCTAAATCTATCTGTCTGTGTGTAGGAAACTGATTTATCATGAATAGTCAAACAACGCCAGGTTTTGGTAAGAAAAAGCACAGGATGTGATTATCTATGTATTTTTTTAAATTACAGAAAACCTCACTCATTTCTGTAATTATCTGTGTAATGAGCTTAACTAATGTATTTTTCTCTAATTATGTATAATGTGTTAAAACATATCATACCTTTAACAATTACAGATATTTTAAATAAAGAGACGTTTTTAAATTATAGTTTTTCCAAATCAGTGTTGGTTTCAAATTTCTAAATGGAAAACAAATTATGAAACTAGCATGCTAACTCTTTTGCTTAATTTATATGCATCTTTGCATTAATAAATTTCAATTCAATAAGTTTCCAAGAAACTCCCCTTTGCAGTCTAGAAGAGGGTATTGAGAAAAAGAAGACGGGATTTGACTTGTACACATATTTTGACCATCTCAGTTCCTTTTTAGTAATTTTCAGGTTTTTAAAATAAAACTTACATTTTCAAAAGGGTCCCAGACTGAAAGCTAATGACAGACGAAGAAAGGAGGATGAAAAAAAAAAAAAAAGAGAGAGAGAGAGAGACAAGGAAAGATAAAGAGACAGAAAGAGAGAGGGGAAAGGAGAGAGAGAGAGAGAAGTCATTTCTGCTAAATGAATGTATGAGTGAAGAAATTTACTTATTATTTGGATAGTGGAAAAGTTAATATTAACATGATGTGAATCAGCAAGCTTGGAGTTAGTGACTATGACCGGATATAAGAAATATTTGAACACAATTTCAAATTTAAGAAAAATTATGGTTAATAATAATTTACTGTATGTAAAATCTTCAAATGGCTAAAAGAGAAGAATTTTAATATCCCCTCTCTCTCTTTCACACACACAAACTATTTAAAGTGATGAATATCCCGAGTGCCCTGAATTGATCATTACACATTGTATATATTAATCAAAATATCACGTTTACCCCAAGTACTTGTAAAATGATGGTACATCAATTTTTTTTAATGCCATAAAAGTGATCATAACTGGATTAATCTATTAGGACAATAATGATGTGGTTTTCTGGCTGATCTGAATATTTAATGAAGCAAAATGCAAATAAGAATGTAAACACAAACAAGTAATTTGGAATTTGTACTGAAGAAATTCATAAAGGAGAAAAAGTACTGACAAGGATATATACCTTATTTTATTCCAAAATAAAATAGTGATAATATTTCTTTATCTATATGCCTATCGCTTGTTCAACTCATGCCTTTTATTTTTCACACGGAACTCAATAATTTGCCTCATTTCATGAAAAAATTAATGTGAACTCATATTACTACTTGTCTGCTCAAGTGGATTCTGTGTATATATAAAGTATAGAATAATAATTTTAATGTGCTATCCTCTAACAAATACCTGCTGTTTTAAAAAGTATTTTTATTGTAAATTGAAATAAAATAAGTACAATTGGAAAAGGAAAAAAAATTATCATAGGACTAAGAAATCATAGTTTAAAGCATATGAGGCCAGCTCATACTATCCATACACTGCAGATAATGAAATACTTACAAATTACAGACTCAGGACAAAAGAATATACACTGATCAAACCCATCTATAAACAAACAAAAGACATACTTGTTTTAAGTATTTTTCTTTGCAAATTAGAAATACCGAATGAAAGACACCAATAAAAATTTAGTTCACTCTGAGAAATTTCACTTTTATTTTCTGTCAGTTGAGATTTTGTTTAAGAGCTCTTTTAGGCTCAGCGCATGTGGTTCAAGCAGCTAAGGTGCCAGCTACAAACACCTGATCTGGTGGGTTCAAATCTAGCCCGGCCCACCAAACAACAAGGACGGCTGCAACCAAAAAATAGACAGGCGTTGTGTGGGGTGCCTGTAGTCCCACCTACTTGGGAGGCAGAGGCAGGAGAATCGCTTGAACCCAGGAGTTGGAGGCTGCTGTGAGCTGTGATGCCGCGGCTTTCTAGCCAGAGCAACAGCTTGAGGCTCTGTCTCAAAAAAAAAAAGTAAAATAAAAAATAAATAAATAATAAAAGCTCTTTCAAAGTCGTAAAAGCCTAAGACAATTTTCTTATAACACAACTGGAAAATAAAATAATACCACCAATTTTATTTAAAATTACCATTATAAATATAAAAGAAAAATGTGGAATTGATGGATGGGATTTTTTTACCTGACATACTTAGCATATAAAACTACCCACACATATCTCTTCTTTCATTCACCAATGAAATAACTACCTTTTTTAAAAGTAATGTAAGCCACCAATTACTCTTGACAAATCATTTATACAGAAAACCTGAACACCTGTGCTAATTCAGTCACTAACAAATTATTACTCAAAGGTTATGGTTTTTAAAAAATCTAAATAAATACACCTTTCTTTTAAAAAGAGTGCTCTTTAATTGCAGGGTCCCCCTTCCTGTAAAGTTTGGAATACTTTTGTGGCAAATCACTCTCAGGTTTTGTTCATCTCTCAATAATTGCTATCGTCACGGCCAACATTTTAACGATGATTTTTTTGTGTGTGTGACTAAAGTATGCACATTTAAATGGCAATGAATAACAAACAATCTTGCTGAATTTACATTAGCAATGGAGGTTGATGGAAAAATACTGTGTTTTCCATATTCTTCCTACAAAATCTTTCTGGCATAAAACTAATGTGCTTCTTGCATTCTCAGCTTGAGAAAAAACTGCTCACAAGTAGATTATTTTAAACGAGAAAATGACCATGATAGTATCAATCATAGAAAACAAGATGTGAGCATAATCAAAGCTAAGTTACTGGATAGAAATTTTGTACAAAAATAATAAAACAACAAACAAAAACATTTGAGTGACATGTTAGTAATTTCAATTGATTTAAAAATAACAGTATCTAATTTTTTAAATAACTGGTTTAAAAATAACAGTATCTAATTTTTAAATAACTGATTTAAAAATAATAGTATCTTTAGGGTTCTCCATGCAAATGGGAGAAAAAAAAGCTTGTTTCCAAGGTAACATTTTAAAGGAGCTGTTTACTTTTCTCATGCATTTTTACAAAGGGGTCTTGCTATGTTGCCCAGTAGGTCTCAAACTCAAGTGATCCTCTTTCCTCTGCCTTCAGAGTGGATAGGACTATGGGTACGAGCCACCACATCAGGTTCTCTAAGCACTCTTAGCTCTGCCTAGTACTTACAAAATAGTGAGGCTCTGTATCTTCAGTGAAGTCAGGCACAACAGAATTTCTTCAGTTAACTTTTGTAAAAAATTCAGGTTCTGCAGATATACATAAAGAGAATTTCCAGGGTGAAGATGCTTCGCTCCTATTTGTATCAAGCAGCCCAAATGCTTTGTGTACATGTTGCAACTTTCAAAATTTTTCGTGTTTGTATTTTCAAAGAAATGCACAGCGTGGAAAAGTAGTTCTTCAACATTTCTGAAAACTGTGAACTGAGCAGCAGTGACAAATTGAGCTATGGTAATTTTTTAGATAATTTCTATTGTTTCTAAATGCTCCTTCAATTATTGCCTCCAACACCTTTTCTCTCAGCCACTGAGAATTTAAGATCTGCTCCAACGATGAAAGAATAATTTAGCAATTAGCATTTGATTAGCTATTTGGTCTCCAGGCAGTGGTAGAAGACATGTAATGTGATGGGATGTTTCAGGAGACATCAAATGGAAGGGTTGAGAGTTATCAAACCACCTAAAGTAATAGTCATTAAATTAAGGGAGAAAGTGAGATCACCGCATTGCAATAGTAGGTATAGTGACATTGAGACTCAACCAAAAGCATCACCAATGTTACTTAACTTTAGAATTGATTACGTCTTTGTGTATTTATATTGTACAAAGATCAGTCAGCTATGTGACTTTTATTCTTCCTGAAGATTATTCGTGCTTCTTATTTTAAAATGGTATAATTAAAAATTAGTAAAAACAATAGCTATTAGTAATGCTGAGACCTTAATTCACCAGGTTTAAGCACATTGATTTAGTCTTTTCGTGCATGACATTATTTAATGTGTACAGTAATCAAAATTTGTGTTTGTGCACATATATTGCATTATTAAATATATATAATTGAAAACTATGTGCAATGTATTTTAAAACCTGTTGTTTTGTCCTGTATATTATGAATGTATGATATAGACACACAATTCTAAAATACCATGTGTATAAATGTACTTCCACATAGTGTTGCCAATGATAGTACAATATCCCTATTGTCTCTTTTATAAATGTGCCATACTTAATTTTATTTGCCACCCACCTTTTGTAATTAAAGTCTTTTTTATATTTTTATATGCTAAGGGATCCTGCTGAGATCAACAATGGAGTTAAATGTCAGCTTATGAGGAATGTCAATATAAAAAATTTTATGTGTTCAAGAAAATCTCTTTACCACTATCCTTAGTATTTTGCATTTGTAATTCCTTGGTAATTAAAAAAAAATTAGAAATGAGTAATATTAAGCTACATAAAAGAAAATATTTTGAACCCCCTGAATACTAAATCATATTAATTAAAATTGATTTCAATGTTTTCAGATCTCTGCAAAATAACCAGCCATCATTAAAATTGATTTACACATAAGCACTAGACATGCACTTTATATATAATTCAGGGCTCAGCCAAATGAATTCTTCAATTTTTAAAAATATTCTATCATTTAGAAAATGTGGTATGTATACACACAGCTATAAAAAAAGAAAGAAAGAAAGAAAGAAAGAAACCGGGGCTTTTACAGCAATATGGATGAAACTGGAGACTATTAAATGAAACAAGCCAGTCACAAGCAGACAAATACCAGAGTTTTCTCCTTTATAAGCACTAAAAGTTTACAGGTAAAGACCTATAATAACAGTCAAAGAATGTGTACACATGGATACAGAATGAGGAATACTAGCTATTGGAGGTTAGTAAGGGAGGGGTGGAGATGAGAAATTACTGAGTGGATACAATAGACCCAATCGTGTGTTCAGCTGATAGTTACCCTAAAACCAGAATTCATTATTAAATAATATATCCATGAAACGAAACTGTACTTGTTTCCCCTTAAACTTATGCAAATAAATAAAAAGGAAAAAAATAGTAAAGGGTAAAAGTGGAACAATTTTGTACTACACCTTTTGATACATTCTTTCTTGGTTTTCACTGAATTTCTAATTCATTTTTTTTTCTTCCTGTGTTGTGGATCTTAGTCTCAAGTTGTTTAAGGATGTCACTTCATTTACTTATATATTTATATATCTATTTACTTATTGGTGTGTTTTATTTGTCTATTCATGTTCCCCTTTGGTTTTTCCTTCCTGGAATCTAGGATGTTTGTTTTAATCTGTACTAATTTACAGCCTACAGGGGTGATACATATGAACTGATACCTGGAAATTATTCAATTTATTTGGACATATTACCAAATGACACACTACAAGTTTTCTCCTTATAGCAACTTCTAGGCCAAGAAAAGTAAAAAGCACACAATGAGCATAAAATATTAAATCCCTTACCTTTTAGAAAGGAAAATATTTGAAATTTAGGTAAGGGTAAAAAAATAATTTAAGAGTGACATCTGAATGATTCAAATATACAACAAAATAATTAAAAGCAACATGGAAGTGTGAAAAAAAATCCAGTAATCCACTCCAACGACTCATTTACATCTCAGGAAAACTTTCTCTCTTGCTTCAATTGATGGGGGCAGAATCTTCCTAAAATTAAAATAGTCGTCTTAAAGCACTCTTGGCTGAGGAAAGTTATTAAGTGTCAAGTTCTTGCAAATATTTTTGGCATTTGAAATGATTCATCACCTTTTTAAATTTTATATAGCCACCCCCCATCCACTGTCAATGCCTTCCTTAAGGTGTTAAAAAGTCATCTATGGAAAACTTTGTGGAATTTGAAAAAGAACCAAGAGAGAATATAAAAAGTCAACAAATAATTTTCACAAATATGCCATATTTTTACACAGATAAGCCATATAATATGAAACCATGGATGACCTTTTTAAACTTTGTGAAAATGCCCCCATTTTGGTAAGTATGCATGAACATCATTTATTCATGTTACTGTAATTCATTTTATTGTTAGATAGCAATATAAATAAATAGGTCTTTAGTTGTAATGGCAATAATGAGAGTAGCCGACATCTGTTGACTGTTTTTGCAGATCATTTCCTGAAGGTCTTTCCAGTGTGTTCACTCATATAAATGATAGATAGTTAGGCGGCCTTCCTCCTTAATACAAAAATCTTGTGGGGATTAATATTCTTCTATATACTGTTTGAACATTTTTTCTCATTGTGATTGGGAATACATTCATAGGAAGTAAAATGTTATTTCTGACTTCCACAGTGGGGTAACCAATTGATGTCCCTACACAAACGATAAGCACTCCAGAAAATTCAAATCCATTACTCATCTATCTTTACTACCAGCAAAATTTGGGGTGTTTTTATATAGTCCTTATCTGTTTTTTATTTTTCTCTAGATTACATTCATTTTTTCCTCATTATTCTTTTGCATACTGCACTTTCTTTTCTCATCGCTCTTTCTAAGTGTTCTTTTTTTTTATCACAAGACTCTTGAGGTCTGATTCCTTTTTAAATTTTATTTTGTTTAGTGCAGTAATACTTGGGGAATGTTTTAAATACCGTATGATACAGCTAGCTCTCTGCTCAGCCCTTCTGAAAGGCTGTTTTCCACTGTCCCAAGGCAACCATTTTCAGAAAATGGGTTGGTTCCCTTTTAGGCATGTTAAAACCTAAAGCTGGTGTATGTGTAATTTCTTGGTTTTAACGTTTTGGATCTCATCTTTTGGTTTCCTCTTAGAAATAATAAAACAACTACCGTCTTACCTCCCACTCTTATTCCTTCCAAACAAAACATACCATCATCCTAGAATTTGTTTGTCCTTTTTTTGTGTGGTTATTCTCTTTAGTATAATTCCGGTGTGCCTGTATTTTATTTAATTTTATGTAATACCTTTCTCTTTTAACCTTTTCTCAGTTATGCCAATTTGATCATTGCACCTGTATGCTTATATCAAAATTTAACACGCACCTTATATGTATGTAAAGCTATGGCATATCAGTAACAATTAAAAATAAATTTTTAAACAAAAATAAATAAATGTTAAAAACTTTACTCACCTTACTTTTTTTAAATTTGTCTTTTTCAACTATCAATGTTTCTTTGTTCTAGAATCTTAGTGTTTTCCTTGATGTAATGACAAATATATCTCTAAGGATATTGATTAGAATTGAATTTATTATTTACATAGTTGCAATAAGACTGTATTTGTTTAGAGACAGAGTTTCACTCTGTCACCCTCTGTAGAGTAATGTTATGTCACAGCTCATAGCATCCTCCAACTCCTGGGCTTAGGTGACTCTCTTGCTTCAGCCTCCTGAGCAACTGAGACTATAGGCACCCATACCTGCCACAACACTTGGCTACTTTTTGTTGCAGTTTGGCCAGGGCCGAGTTTGAACCTGACACTCTTGGTATATGGGGCTGACACCCTACCCACTGAGCTGCAGACACTGCCCAATAAGACTGTTTTTAATTAGTCCTCCATAAGTTTGTTTTGCAAATATAGAACCACACGGTTTTGGAAAAAACACTAAGGTAATAAAATTAGCTTCTTCCTGGAAGTTTTCTTAAAACGTCTTGGTTGGACTTTTAAAATTGTCCATTATTTGTTATTCCGAGGCTAGGGAAAGGAGATCAGGAAACTATTTCCATAAAATTTTACCTATAAATATGGTATGATAGCAACTATAAATATAGGTGAATTCACCCTCTTTTATAAGGTCCTCAAAATTTGTTAAGGTTTCTACTTCTCAGAAAGTGATTTTTCTTACTACTTACAAAGCTGTCACTCTAGAAGCTGTATCTCAGGCTAGTGTTCCTGGAAGGGTTTTCCAGGTATTACCTTCTTATAGAAAGTCAATCCTTTTTCCTTAGTAGTGACTTTTCATACCTGATTATATAATAATCCTTAACAAATATGGTACTGCAAATATGGCCTTGTTGCAAAGTCATTTTTTCTAATTATATTCTTGTAAAAGAGAAAACAGTCTCTTATTGAACTGATGTAAATAAGAATGTCACAAAAAGTAATGAGATTCAGTAAGAGTTTCAAAATATTTCACTTCTAAATCCAGAGTCTTTTACATTTAAGGTTTTATACATCCACAAATAAATACATTATTAAAATACTGTCAAAAGTATTTTTAACAGCACAATAAAATATCTCTTATTTTAATGTTTTCCTAATGCAATTATTTATTGTCCTCGTGGATCTTATGTTCACCATCTGCTTTCATGAAGTTGTCTATTTTCTGCCTTAAAACAGTTCTGGAAACTCTCATCCTGTCCATGAATACGGACTATAATTTGTCTACATGATGTCAGTCATCAGAGTCAATTCCTGCAAAGATTAACTGTTTAAAATACATGTGATAGGCTTTTCCATGATAATTTGAGAAGATCCTACTTTCTGAAAATACAACCTTGAACTGTATCTTGTAGCAAATCTTTCAGGCAGCATCACAGTAAAACAAAACAACTTTATGATGACAGAAATGATTGATAGAGTACATTTTATTATAGTCAGTAGTAATATCAAAATGGAGTAGGATAAAACAGCTATGTCAGAAGGATGTGATCAATTTTTCCCAGAGTAAAAACATGTTATGGACACCAAGGAAATTGATAAATATCCAGGACATTCTCACAAAGTATAGACTGCCTGAGATATTTATATTAATTGCATTTTACTTATATAAATTTTACTTAGAAAAACTTGAACTTCCCTATTGATTTATACCTTGTCAATGTATCTCTTATAGTCATGCTAATTTTTTTCAAAACAAGTATATGAAACAAATATAATTATTTCTCATGTATCTTTTTGTGAATGATAAGAGAATAAATATTTGTTAGTTAGAAGAGTTCTTATTTTAGCTACAAAACAAAACGTTATTTTAGTTTGTCTAAATGTACGATATACTTATGAATGATAGAATTTTTTTAAATGTTGTGAAAAGAAGATGGCATTGTAGATGTCTGAGAAACAATACTTATTTAATGAAAGTGACACTAAACTAATTTAACATAGAAAAATACAGCATTGTGTAAAAAAATCAGATCTCTTACATGTGAGGAGACTTTATTCCATGTATTTTTAATAATCAAGTTATATAACACATTCTAATGGCTTTTTCCCCTTAGGTTCTAGGTATTATTATCTAGGGTAATTAAAATTTACTGTTCTTATATTGTGTTCTTTTTACAATACTCTGTATTCTGAAAAAAAAATCTGACTTTTAAATGAAACTGTTTCCTTCTTTCCTTGAAACAAATTATAAAAGCACACAGAGTTGTAATTAATTGTCACGGTGGCTCCTACTATAGTCTAAATGAAACATACTGTTATTTTTAACCAAATAACTATTTGTATTTTATAGACACAAGCAAGGGAGAGAAATCAAAAACTCGGCTACGCAGAGGGATTTTTACAGATTCACAAAGGTCATGAACAGAAATGTCACAACTCCTTTTTTAAACACCTTGACAGATATACAATTTATTTACAAAATGGCACATATTTGTTTTTTACAATTTGATGAGTTTAGACATATGCCAATATTTGTGATGTTATTACCAAAAAGTAATAGGTATGGCTATCATCCTAAAATTTTCTCGTGTCCTTTTTTTTTTTAATTTTGTTAAGAACACAACAAAAGATTACTCTCATAGTTTTAACTGTATACTAGTGCACTTAACTATAGGCATTTTATTGGATAGCAAATTTCTAGAACTTTCTCTTGCATAACTGAAACTCTATACCAATTGAAATACCACATCTTTTTTACAGTCATGAATATTCCTTTTCCATACCTTAAAATGGCTAAAAAATGAACACATTTATTAGTATGAACTAAAAGATTTGCATTATACATTTTGAGAATTTTGGTTTCCTTAAAGCATGAATTTTGAGCCTATTATAGTGAAAGCATTTATATATTAGATCTTTAAACCTGTTAGAATAGAGATGTTTCATTTAAAAGATGTATAATCCAATTTATTAATACCTCCTGGAGGTAGGAAAACAATTCATACTTATCCCTTCAGAGGTTACTCTTTCTTAATTACAGACACATGGACAAAAAGAAACTCTAAAACAGAGATAAATTTCAATCCAGACATTTCAGACACAAGTCAAAAGTAAACACAGACATGAACTCTTTCCAATTGAGAGTTTCACTTCTGGAAAGATAAAATGTTGATATTTTCCCTCATCTCTTCCACTAAGTGCTAATGTTCAGGGCTAAAAGCCCTGAACATTATAGATAAATAAACATAAGACTCCGAAAAGTCAAGAGGACAAAGCTGTACACTAGCAGGAGATGTCAAGATCCAAGGAAGAACACAGTAGGGAATTTCTCGGGTTTTCTTTCTGCCTCACATATCCTAGGCATAGATGTGAGGAAATTGGCAGCTAGGAATCACTGAGGGGTGCAGACAAAATAAATGAAAGGTCCAACATATGTATACTTTCCATTGAAAAAAACAAGAATGGAGCAGCCTAATAAGACATATGCTCTGGATAAACATTTTTGACCCCCATCCCCAACTGTGCCCAAATAGGCTTATTGGTGAGCTTAGGTTTTCACCCTTTCAGGCTGTAATTAGTTGCCCTAATACTCCTGATAGACTAGGTCAGAGAAGGACAACTAGGGAGGGACCCACATTTATGGAGTCAGTGGAGAGTGCGTAATAAGCAGTTGTTTCTACTTCCACTGGCAGTGATGAGGAGCCCTCTTTCTCCCCACTCGGGTGAATAGAAGAGGTGGAATGGAAGTAAGGATTTTCCCCACTGCACAGGTGAAATCTGGGTACCTTTTCTCACGATGGGACAGTAGAGGCACATGAGGAACAGTAACGAGACATTCCTACCCATCCCATCCAAGAAGTATCAGTGGAGGCCTGACACTCCCACCCTCTGCCTGCCCATGAAAAGGAGCCCCACACTGGAATAAAGAGAAGCCGAGTGATGAAATAGACTGCTACTCCTATCTGGCACTGACAACATGGTATGTTCCCTTTCTCTGCCAAAGTTCTAAACATGGAATCTAGTTAAGAGAAAGTCTAAATAATATCTAGAATCTCATAATTCTGCATATATAATATCCAAAATGTCCAGGTACCAATGCAAAATTTTCTCATCATACCAAGAACCAAGATCTCAAATTGAGTTTAAGAACCATTAAGAGACGATAGCAACAAGACAACAGAGATACTGGAATTATCAGACAAGGATTTGAAGACAGAATTCTAAATATTTTCCAGTGAGCAATTATAAATATGCTAAAGGAAAACAGAAACAATGGAACATCTTGGTTAAGAAAAAAATGTCTCAGAAATGAAACTGAAGATGCATGAAGAATCAAACAAATTTAGAACTGGCAAATACAATAGATAAAATGAAAGAAAAATAATGGTGGTGGGAGACAGCTGGATGGAAGGAACAAAAACAAGAGGTAAAGAATTGTAAGACAGGACAACAGAAATCCCCCAATTACAAAAATAGAGAGGTAATAATTTTAAAAATAAGCAACAGTACTGTAAATATTTATTGCAATGAACAAAAAAATCATCAGAGTTCTGGTATGATAGGAGAAATATCGTAAGAGCGAAAAAGTATTCCAAACATAAAAATCGAAACTTCCAAACTTTGGCAAAAGATTCAAGAAGCACAAAACACAACTTAGCCAAACTTTAAAAATAAAGACAATAAAAACCCACGGTATTTATTAGAGTGGGGGGGAAAAATACCAACTTGTATAGTAAAAGAAATTGAATTCAGATGACAGCAGGTTTCTCAGAAATCAGAATGAAGTGGTGCTGTATTTTCCAAGTGCTGAAAGAAAAGAATTATCAATTAAAAATTTATATCAGTTGTTGGGATCACACCTACAGTGCATCTTACAAGGGCACATGTGAAACTTACTAGGTGTAGAATATAAATGTCTTAACACAATAACTAAGAAAATGCCATGAAGGCTATGTTAACCAGTTTGATGAAAACATTTCAAATTATATATAAAACCAGCACACTGTACCCCAGGACTGCATTAATGTACACAGCTATGATTTAATAAAAAAATTAAATAACATAAAAAAACTATATCCTGTACAAATATCCCCCAAGAATGATGAAAAAAATCATGATAGTCTCAGATGGAGGAAAGTGGTATGTGTCTAAAGGAATAGCTAAAGGAAAATATTTAAACAAAAATAAAATAAAATAAAATAAAAATAATAAATAAAAATAAATGATAAATCTTAGAATATTCTGAAGGAAATGCAGCAACAAAAATATGGGTAAATACAATAGATTTTCCTTTTGAATTTTCTGAATTTTGTTTGGCAATTAAAATTAAGGAAAAGATATACCCAAACTACTTGACTATAATTTACAAACAAGTAAAAATCACAAACTGATTTTAACTCACTATTAGTAAAGAAAGGAATGAGATGTTACAGCAAGCTCAAATGAGAGTTCAAATGTATATGACACATGCAATCAGAAATGCTAAAATGAATTTCGTTGTAGATACATAATTAGCTGACATTCAACATGTCATTTATTTCCCTTGGTATAGTTAGTGGTTTTCTAATATATATTTAAAAATTATAGATTTTATTTACTCAATGGTATATTTTTATATTTGTAAAAATATGACATTTTCCTATTGTAAATTATATGTGTTACAAGTAAAGGGCACTTGGTACATTTTATTACATAGGTAAATAGCAGTAATCTGCTCTGCTTTCAAAACTTCACATTGGCATTCAGAATAATACGAATAATCATAGATATTAAAAACTTAATATAATATTTTTAAAATAGATGCCAGTGCTTTGGAATTCAATTTTCAATGATACTAACATTTATAGATTCTAAAATTATAACAGCTCCAAAACAAGATGGAAGTAAAAAAGATATGACCTAGACAGCTGTGCCAGGGTCAAAACACACCTTTAAAAATAAAGACAGAAATACCAATAAAATTATTTCTTAAATGTGACAAGGTAAGAAAGATTTTCACATACTCACGTGTACCACAGTTAGGCACAAAATAAATGAGTGTTCATGTATACGAGGCCAGACAATTAATTTTGTGAACTCATCTTAGAAAAAGTGCCGTATACCTCACTGCTGAATATCACTGCAGACACAATCGGGGTACCATAACTGTAATAATCACTAAGTACTTTCTGTCAAGGTAGGTTTCCAAGAGAGCAGAACACTGGGTAAGCTGGCCTTACTTTACACCAAAATCCAATTAAGGGAATTAAACCTTCACATTTGAAGTACTCCCCTCAGGAAGCTATGAACAGACACCAAAACCTAGGCCACCCCTTAGAAGCAATTTTTGTGCTATTCTGGAATGGCCAGAGAGCTCTCATCCTACAAGGCTGGCAGTTACAATCATGAACTCATCCTAGAAAAAGTGCTTTGAAGGGAGGACTAGGTGGGGAAGGATCCATCGCTTCCCAAGGGGAATAGTGATACTCAGCAAAGAGATATGTAGCATTTTTTCTAGCATAGGTTTGGGAACTTAGTTGTCCAACCGCATATGTGATTTTAAATAAGTATATCTCAATTATTACACTAATTATTATAAATAGATTATTGACAAATCATTTTAGGTATTGTATTTTTACATTTCACTGGATAAAACATTTTTATAGCTCTCTTTTGAACAATAAAGGACTGTGCATTTGTTATATATCAGATATAAATTATGTCATCTACAAAATAAGACTTTAAATAATAACACCCAATATTTTTACAGTATTCTTTATGTCATGCATTAATAATAACTTCTTGAATTTCCTCAAGTTTTTAATTTTTAATTCTTTAAGTTCATCTACCTTTTTCTCTGGTATAGCCTTAACAAATAGATATTACTTTGAAGTCGGAGCTGAAAATTGGGGTACCATAATTGTAATAATTACTAAGAACCTTCTATCAGAGATTTCCAAGACAGTAGACCACTGGGTAAGCTGGTCTTACTTTACACCAAAATTCAATTAAGGGATTAAAGTTTGAAGCAAACCATCTCAAGAAGCTCTAACTCCTAACATAATTTCTATTAGTAAGCTCTGTTAAGCATCTCCTTGCTTACTGGCTATTTGCCAGATAGAAATGCAGGATGCAGAAATGTCCAAAAACTCTACAGTCACATGGGACTCTATCTCACTGATAACATGTAGTCAAAGCAATTATAAGCATCTTATAGATCCTAGAAACTTTTAATTTTATATTTATCTGACATTAAACCTATTAAAATGTACTTTGAGCTAGCATTAAAAATAACTGAATCCAGAAGAACTGACTTGAAGTGAAGAAAAATGGACACAATATCCTATTGTGCAGATACAAAGTCTGACAATTCAACTTGGAAACTTTCACCACGTGCAAACTTGCACCTTCAAACCTACGCAACACTGTGCAAACATCTCAGCAAGTTTTCAGAAGCTTGGTGTAGCAGTGTCTCACAGCTGTGCTCCTGTCCGCATGTGGCAGGGTCTTACTGAGTAGCACTCATTATTGTTGTAGGCATTTTTGTTTGCTTGTTTGTTTGTTTGACTTTGCTGTCCGGAGAATGTCAGAACTTGAATTAGAGCAATGAACAAACATTTGTAATTTTCTTGTTAAACCTGGAAAGAGTGGAAGTGGAATCAGGGACATGTTAGTCCAAGTTTATGGTGATAATTCTATGAAGAAAAAGGCAATGTATAAATGAATTAAATGTTTCTTTCAAGGGAGAGAAAGTGTCACTGATGAAGAGAGGACAGGTGACCTGTAATAAACAGAACTGATGAAAACATTACAAAAATTCATCAAAGTGTGTGTCACAAGGCATCAGCTGAGTGTGAGAAGCAGAGAAAACCAAGTACATACAAATAGAGTAACAGGGAAATCTCAACTGAAAATCTTGGCCAACAAGTCATGGCTCCTGCATCACAGAAATGCACACATCCCCTCCTGTGAGGGGGTTTTTAGACAGTAAACAGATAACTATATTGGTACACCCACCCTACTCACCTGATCTGTCCCCCATTGACTTTTTTCTTTACCCAAAGATAAATGGTATCTTGAAAGTAAGACATTTTGATGACATTCAGGACATCAAAGGTAATACAATGACTCCTTCAATGGCCATTTCAGAAAGAGTTCTACAAGTGGGTAGCTTTCCAAGGGGAGGACTTCAAAAGTGATATCCACAGATGAGCTCTGTAACACTTTTTCTAGGATGAGTTCATGAACTTGATTTCCAGACCTCACTAACATTTATTGCTATTGGTGGTTTTATTGATATATATTATCATTCAAATATTTTCATTGGTCCTTAAAGAAGCTGCAGATTCAAGACACTTAAGCTGTGATTTGTTATAAATGAACATGGGTGCCCCTTAGTATTACTCTCCACCACCAATATTATCTCTGTTTTTCCTCCAGTCTCACAGAGACAGGGGAGAATTTAGTAGGTGGTATTAATTGCACTGTGAGAATACAGTGGATTCCCATTGCTTTTATCCTCCTTTTACACTAGCTTTAAGGTATATATTTTATTTCTGGGATATAAAATAAACTAAAGACTTGAACAAACTGTACTTTAATGTTTTTTCATTTTAAGTAATCATTATATTATTTATATTGTACACACATATTGTAAATATGGTTGTTCTAAGATTTTTTGATTTTGATTTTTCTAAATATACTTAAACTTACTTTAATTTCAAATTGTGACTCTTTGCAGACACATGTAAGCCAATAAATCATACATATCAATAAATTGTATATATGCCAATCAGTTGTCTATTTTTATAGGCTGATAGTGTATATAGGCTGATGAATATACTAAAGAACCTTTCATTTCAGAAACTTTGAAATTTTACATCAGTTCCCCT
This sequence comes from Otolemur garnettii, assembly GCF_000181295.1. Lineage (NCBI taxonomy): Eukaryota > Metazoa > Chordata > Mammalia > Primates > Galagidae > Otolemur > Otolemur garnettii. Next base: position 21,794,721 of record NW_003852407.1, read on the forward strand.
CAGGCCAGGAGCAGTGGCTCACATTTGTAATCCCAGCACTCTGGGGGACTGAGGCAGGTCAGTCACTTAAACTCAAAAGTTTGAAATTAGCTTAAGCAAAGTGAGACCCCTTCTCTACTAAAAATAGAAAAATTAGCCAGGTGCTGTGTCAGTTACCTATAGTCTCAGCTACTCAGAGGCTGAGACAAGAAGATTGCTGGAGCGAAGAGCTTAAGATCGCTGTGAGCTATGATGCCATGATACTCTACTCAGGGAGACTGAGCAAGACTCTGTCTCAAAAAAAAAGTCCACTTGAAAGAATTCTTTTGAAAAAAAGGATTGCATATGTAACTCTAGTTTACTTAACAATACAGATCTTCCTTAAGGATATTGCTTTGGGGGATGAGATTTTATATTTATTATTTTATTTTTAATAAAAAAATAAAAATTATGTATCTTTACTGTCTACAACATGTTTTGATGTATGTATACATTGTTGAATGACTAAATCAAGCTAATTAAGATATGCATTACCTCACATTTCTTTCTTTTTTTTGTATTAAATCATAACTTTGTACATTGATGGATTTATGAGATTCAGGGTACTGCTTCGATATACAATGTGAAATGCTTACATTGAACTAAGTAACACATCCATTACAATTATACTCATCTTTAAATAGTTTTGAAATGTACCACTGCATCATGCACATTAGGTGAGGTCCCCCAAATACCCACCCTCTGCCCATATCCCCCCGTCCCTTCACTCTCTCTCCTCTTCCCTTCTACTTTCTGGACTATAGTTATGTTTTGCTATTTGTATGTGTGTGTAGGTGGTTATATATGGATTTCATAGTAATATTGAGTACATTGGACACTTTTTTCCCCATTCTTGAGATACTTTACTAAGAAGAATATGTTCTAGCTCCATCCAGGTAAACATAAAAGATGTGAAGTCTCCATCTTTTCATGGCTGCATAGTATTCCATGGTGTACATATACTGAATTTGTTAATCCATTCATGGGTCGTTGGGCACATGAGCTGTTTCCATGTCTTGGCTATTATGAACTGGGCTGCAATAAACATTCTAGTGTAAATGTCTTTGTTGTAAAATGATTTTTGATCATCTGGGTATATATCTAGTAGAAGAATTACAGGATCGAATAGTAGGTCTACTTTTAGTTCCTTGAGTGTTCTCCAAACTTCTTTCCAAAAAGGTTGTATTAGCTTGCATTCCCACCAGCAGTGTAGAAGTGTTCCCTTCTCTCCACATCCATGCCAACATCTGTAGTTTTGGGATTTTGTGATGTGGACCAGTCTTACTGGAGTTAGATGATATCTCAAAGTGGTTTTGATTTGCATTCCTCTGATGATTAAGGATGATGAGCATTTTTTCATGTGTTTGTAGGTCATACACCTGTCTTCATCAGAGAAGTTACTGTTCAAGTCCCTTGCCTAATTAGAAATGGGGTTATTTCTTCTTTTCTTATTGACTAGTTTAATTTCTCTGTAGATTCTAGTTATCAGATCTTTGTTGGAAGCATAATCTGCAAAATCTTCTCCCATTCTGAAGGTTGTCTGTTTGCTTTACTTACTGTGCTCTTGGCTGTGCAAAAGCTTTTTAGTTTGATCAGATCCCAGTAATGTATTTTTGATGTTTCTTCAATTGCCCAGGGGGTCCTCCTCATAAAATATTCTCCCAGGCCAATTTCTTCAAGTGTTTTCCCTGCACTCTTTTCTAGTAATTTTTATAGTTTCATGTCTTAAGTTTAAATCTTTTATCCAGAATCAATTTTTGTTAATGGTGAAAGGTAGGGGTCCAGTTTCAGTATTCTACAGGTCGCCAGCCAGTTCACCCATGGTCATTTGTTAAATAGGGAGTCTTTCCCTCATTGAATATATTTGATAGGCTTGTGGAACATCAAATGATGATAAGTAGCTGGGTTCATCTTTTGGTTCTCTATTCTGTTCCATAAATCTACCACTCTGTTTTTGTGCCAGTACCATGCTGTTTTGATCACTATAGATTTATACTATAGCCTGAAGTCAGGTAATGTGGTACCTCCTGATTTATTCTTATTTCTGAGTAATGTATTTGCTATTTGAGTTTTTTTCTGACAATGGTGCTTTAATAGAGATTGAATTAAATCTGTAAATTGCTTTGGGTAATATGGACATTTTAACAATGTTGATTCTTCCCAGCCATGAGCATGGTATGTTTTTCCATTTGTTGACATCTTCAGCTATTTCTTTTTTCAGAGTTTCATAGTTCTCCTTATAGATATCTTTCATGTCCTTTGTTAGGTAGATTCCCAGATCTTTCATCTTCTTTGGCATTATTATGAAAGGAATGGAGTCCTTGATTGTTTTTTCAGCTTGACTATTGTTGGCATATATAAAGCTACTGACTTGTAAGTAGTGATTCTGTATCCTGAGATGCTGCTGTATTCCTTGATCACCTCTAAGAGTTTTGAAGTTTAGTCCCTGGGAGTTTCCAGGTATAGGGTCATATCATCAGTGAAGAGTGAGAGTTTGATGTCCTCTGACCCTATCTGGATACCCTTGATTGTCTTCTCTTGCCTGATTGTGATGGCTAAGTCTTCCATTATTATGTTGAATAGCAGTGGAGACAGTGGGCATCCTTGCCTTGTTCTTGATCTGAGTGGAAATGTTTTCAATTTACACCATTCAATATCATATTGGCTATGGGTTTGCTGTAGATGGCCTCTATTAGTTTGAGAAATGTCTCTTCTATGCTTATTTTCTTAAGAATTCTGATCATGAAAGGATGCTGGATATTATCAAAGGGTTTTTCTGTGTCTATTGAAAGAATCATATGGTCTTTGTTTTTAATTTTTATTGATGTGATGTATTATATTTATAGATTTGCATATTTTGAACCAACTCTGTAACTCTGGAATAAAACCAACTTGATCGTTGTTTATAATTTTTTTGATGTGTTATTGAATTCTGTTTGCTAAGATCTCATTGAATATTTTTGCATCAATATTCATTAATGATATTGGTCTATAATTTTCTTTCTTTGTTGGATCCTTTCCTGATTTGGAGATCAGGGTAATATTTGCTGCATAGAATGTATTGGGAAATATTGCTTCTTTTTCTATGTTTTGGAAAACACTGTTTAATAAAGGTACTAGTTCCTCTTGAAAAGTTTGATAGAATTTGGATGTGAAAGCCATCTGGTCCTGGACTTTTTGTTTTTGGGAGATTTTGTATTGTTGATGTTATTTCAGTGGTTGATATAGGTCTATTCAAGATTTCTAATTCTTTCTGGTTGAGGTTAGGAAGGTGGCATGCTTCCAGGTACTGATCCATTTCCTTCAGATTTTCATATTTCTGGGAATTGAGATTTTTATAGTAATCATTGAGGATTTTTGGAATTTCTGAAGTGTCTGTTGTTATTTCTCCTTTGTTATTTCTGATAGACAATATTAGAGATTTACTTTTCTACTTCTGGTTAGGTTGGCCAAAGGTTTATCAATTTTGTTAATCTTCAAAAAACCAACTTTTTGTTTCATTGATTTTCTGAATGATTCTTTTGTTTTCAATTTCCTTTCATTCTGTCCTAATTTTGGTTATTTCTTTTCTTCTGCTGGGTTTGGGGTTGGAATGTTCTTCCTTTTCTAGTTGCTTGAGATATTCCATTAAGTCGTTGGCTACTGCTCTTTCTGCTTTCTTGATGAAGGCTTCCAATGTTATAAATTTCCCTCTTAGAAATGCCTTTGCAGTATTCTATAGGTTTTGATAATTTGTGTTTTTGTTATTATTTTGTTCCAAAAATTTGGTGATTTCCTTCTTAATCTCGTCTTTGACCAAGCTATCATCCAGCCCAAGATTATTTAGCTTCCATGACTTTGTTTGAGTACAAAAATTCCTGTTGCTGTTGAGTTCAACTTTTATTCCATGGAGGTCCGAGAAGATACAAGGAATAATTTCTATACTTTTAAATTTTCTGAGGTTAGACTTGTGTCCTAGGATGTGATCTATTTTGGAGGATGACCCATGGGCTGATGAGAAGAATGTATATTCAGTTTTATTAGGGTGAAATGTTCTATAGAAGTCCACAAAGTCCATTTGTTCTGGGGTCGGGTTTAAGTCTAGTATTTCTTTCTTTAGTTTCTTCTCAGAGGATCTATCCAAAACTCCCAAAGGGGTGTTAAAATCTCCAACCATTATAGTGCAAGAAGATATCAAGTAGTTCATATCCCCTAGGGTTTGCTTTATGAATTGAGAAGCATTCTGGTAGGGTGCATAAGTGTTAATTATCGATATCTCTTCATGTTTAGTGTTTCCCTTGACAAATATGTAGTGACCTTCCTTATCTTTCTTTATCTTTGTTGGTTTAAAGCCAATTGTATCTGCTACTAAAATTGCAACCCCTGCTTTTTTCTGGTTTCCATTTGCCTGTATTATACAAGTACATCCCTTTACCCTGAGTCTATTTTTATCCTTTAAGGTAAAGTTAGATTATATAGCAGATATCTGGTCTCCATTTTTGTATCCAGTCACCCAGCCTGTGCCTCTTTAGAGGACAATTTAAACCATTCACATTAATTGAGAGAATTGATAAGCCTGGTTGTGTTTTGGGTGTCATGATTTTTGGATATCCAGTGGACATTTTTAATCCTTTCACCACTGTGGAAGTTGAGTTTTGTTCAAAAATTTCTGGGTGAGTTTACTTTGGAGGTAGAGCATTGCACTGGTTGTTGTGGAGGATGGGTCTGAGAATATCTAGGAGAGCTGTTTTAGTTATGGCAAATTTCTTCAACATGTCTATATCATTAAAGTATTTGATTTCTCCATCACAAATGAAATTCAGTTTAGCTGGATAGAGGATCGCTTTTCTCACATCTGACTGCTTGCAGATTTTCCCCCTTTGTCTTAACTTTGGCAAAGTTAATCATAGTGGGTTTAGGAGATGCTTTATTTGGATTGAGTCTTGCTGGGGTTCTGAAACTGTCTGCTATCTGAAGTTCTGCATCTCTTGCAATGCTTGGGAAATTATCCTCCAATATCTCTTAGAGTAGAGCATTTGTACCTTTATGACCATCCTCTTCTCCTTCGGGAATTCCTATAAGATGAATGTTTAATCTTTTAGAGTGATCCCACAACTCTCTCAGGGAATGATCAGTTTTTGCTCTCCGTTTGTCTGCCTCTTTAAGTGTTTGGGAATTTTTTGTCTTCAGTTTTAGAGATCCTTTCTTCTGCCTGGTCAACTCTATTACTGAGGGATTCTACTGTACTTTGGACCTCCTCAACTAACGTTTTTGTTTCCTTGAGCTCTACTATCTCTTTTCTCATTATGTCCATATCTTTGGTGACTTGAGCTTTGAATTAATTAATTTCTTGAGACAACTTTAGAAATACTCTTTGGAATTCAATTTCTATCTTTTCTTCCAATCTATTTATCTTATTTTGCCATCCATATTCTTAATTTGATTTCTGACATTGATGCCATTTGTCTGTGCATGGCATCTTCAGTTGTATCTCCTTTGTCATTTCTTGGGGGGCGGGGGTGGGTTTGATCTACTCTGGTTATTCATATTGCCATAGTTCTTCTGTTGGGTCCACACCATGTTTCTTTTCTGCCTTTTGGTTACTAGAACTGGTAGGGTGAGATTGAATTGGGGTTCCCTGGTAATAGAGATAGCCCCTTATCAAGGTGTTAAGCTTTGTAATTGTGGCTTATCTCCTACAAACTTACAAAACCCCCTTTCAGAGTTTTAGCTGGAGACTCTGAGAATCTCCTTGGTGAGACAGTGCAAGCTAGCACTGTTTTGATATCAGCCAACCTCTATCCTATCCTAAGAAACCACAGATACAAATAGCTGTGGCACCCAACCCCCACCCTTCAGTTCTTTTCTGCTACAGAACTTCTAAGGTCAACCTCAGAATGTTCTCTAGTGGACAGCCCCAGACATGGGTTCCAACCAAATTGTCTCAGGCAGTGCAAACCATGCCCAACAGAGAGGGATTCAAGGGTCTCCAACAGCACAATTGGAGAGAGAGATCCACACTCCAGCCCACCAGACTAAGTCCAGACTATTATCTGCTTCTCTGCTCACAGGCCCAGCTGGAGCCAGGGGCCATGTACCCATGCACCAGTCTCAGTCCACATCCAGCTAGCCACTGGTTGCCAGACCAGTTGGAGTCCAGGGAACCATGCCCCTACCTGCCAGTCTCAGTCCACTGCCTGGCAAGTCTCTGTTCACAGACTCTGCTAGAGTCAGGGCACCATACTTCACCTGCAGGTCTCAGTCCTCACCTGGTAAGCCTCTGCTCACCAGCCCCACTGGAGACAGTGGACCATGCCCTAGCCCTCAGTACCGGCCCTGTCTGCCAATCTCAGTCACGAGGCCACCATTCTCCTGCTGTGAGTGCATTCGGAGCCAGGGGTTCTGCACCCCATCCTGCCACACACAGACCAAACCAAGGTTCAACACTACCACTGGCCAGGCATAGTGATAACCAGGGGACTGGTCCTCCTCTTGCCAAGTGTCCTTTTCTTCCCTGTTAGTTTCAAATTCCATCCTGATGGTTGGCATCCACACCATGTCCAGTTCTCTCAGTACAAAACCAAACTGTCTGTGCTCTGCAGGGAGCAGAACTTCAGGCTGCCATGCAAGGGGGAAAGGGTGGACTGGGAGTTTGGACCTGTGGTGGAAAATATCTGTTCAATTTTATGCCTGGCAGGTTGGTGTCTAGGTTCATAAGTGGGATCTCCCTGGAGAAAGAGACCTGGAATTTAGCAGCTCTCTCCAGCAAGGTTTTTGTTCCCTGCTCATTTGCAGATAGCCTGCGGCAGGTCCCCTGCTTGAGGAAGGGGTCTCCAGTTCTCTAGTCGATAGGCTTTGTAGCTGTAATTTATTTTCTTGAATGCTCTTCCTTAGAGTTACAGCTTACCGAACTTCTTTCTTGGCTCAGCTCCTTGTCTTTGGCTTCATAGAGTCTGATTCCATCCAGTTTTTCTTCCTCTGCTCAGGAGCCGCTGCTGAGGGTTGTTACCAGTCGGCCATCTTCCCAGAATCCCCTATCTCATATATTTGAGGTAAGTACACAATCCAATCTATTTTTTAGAAATGTTTAAGTATACAGCATATTATTTTTAACTATAGTCACCATGATAAGCAATAGATCTCTTGAATTAATTCTTCTTATATAATTGAAAATTTTGCCCTTTCACTAACATCTCCCAATTCCTCCTTTGTTTGGTTTTTTATTTTATTTATTTATTTATTTATTTATTTTTGAGACAGGAGCCTCAAGCTGTCCTCCTGTGTAGAGTGCTGTGGTATCTCAGCTCACAGCAACCTCCAACTCCTGGGCTCAAGCGAGTCTCCTGCCTCAGCCTCCCAAGTAGCTGGGACCACAG